>NW_025963802.1:26459158-27059158 GCF_023055435.1 Haliotis rufescens | reverse complement strand
TCATCAAACGTAACAAATGCATCATCCATTTTCTCCATACTTAAGTCTTTATAATATTTTCGAGCCGATGTTTATTACTGTCTGACAAATTTACTGTTCCTGGAAAAAAGTAAACGAAGCCGTCGACAAGTGGTCGCACGTGCTTCGCGACATTCATGATCATACCAGTTCCCTCCCATTGATGTATTGTACGCACGAGATGTGAGAATCTCGCCCCAGGTGCTTGCACAAGTTGTCACCATGTTCGTAAACATGATTTTGACTTAAGTTCTCCACAAAGGCCACCACAGGTGGTACAAGAGCAAATGACAAAATAGTACATCATTATTAATTTGTGTGGCTAATATAATTTTGTAACTTATTGAATATTTTGCTCATAACCAGTTGTTTTACACTAATCAATTAACGTAATACCTCGCTTATTTAGAACGCAATCAAGTAAGCCTCATGGAATGAACTTACATTCTTCGATATAGTGAAGGTCATCATCTTCAGGAAGGCTATTCTATGACAGATAGACGAAACGACAATCGAAAGCAAATATGTTCAGTACAACCCGTCACACCACAATAGTAAACCTATGTTCAGTACACCCCACCAAACCACAATAGTAAACCTATTTTCAGTACACCCCACCACACCACAATAGTAAACCTATGTTCAGTACACCCCACCAAACCACAATAGTAAACCTATTTTCAGTACACCCCACCACACCACAATAGTAAACCTATGTTCAGTACACCCCATCACACCACAATAGTAAACCTTTGTTCAGTACACCCCACCACACCACAATAGTAAACCTATGTTCAGTACGCCCCACCACACCACAATAGTAAACCTATGTTCAGTACACCCCATCACACCACAATAGTAAACCTATGTTCAGTACACCCCACCACATCACAATAGTAAACCTATGTTCAGTACGCCCCACCACACCACAATAGTAAACCTATGTTCAGTACATCCCACCACACCACAATAGTAAACCTATCTGACGAATCTTGACGTATATAGTGGTTGTTGATAGTCACATGAAGATACAGACCCCCTTCAATTGTTCTGACGAATCTTGACGTATACAGTGGTTGTTGATAGTCACATGAAGATACAGACCCCCTTCAATTGTTCTGACGAATCTTGACGTATACAGTGGTTGTTGATAGTCACATGAAGATACAGACCCCCTTCAATTGTTCTGACGAATCTTGACGTATACAGTGGTTGTTGATAGTCACATGAAGATACAGACCCCCTTCAATTGTTCTGACGAATCTTGACGTATACAGTGGTTGTTGATAGTCACATGAAGATACAGACCCCCTTCAATTGTTCTGACGAATCTTGACGTATACAGTGGTTGTTGATAGTCACATGAAGATACAGACCCCCTTCAATTGTTCTGACGAATCTTGACGTATACAGTGGTTGTTGATAGTCACATGAAGATACAGACCCCCTTCAATTGTTCTGACGAATCTTGACGTATACAGTGGTTGTTGATAGTCACATGAAGATACAGACCCCCTTCAATTGTTCTGACGAATCTTGACGTATACAGTGGTTGTTGATAGTCACATGAAGATACAGACTGCCTTCAGTTGTTCTGACGAATCTTGACGCATACAGTGGTTGTTGATAGTCACTTGAAGATACAGACCCCCTTCAATTGTTCAGTCGAATCTTGACGTATATAGTGGTTGTTCATAGTCACATGAAGATACAGACTGCCTTCAATTGTTCAGACGAATCTTGACGTATATAGTGGTTGTTGATAGTCACATGAAGATACAGACCCCCTTCAATTGTTCTGACGAATCTTGACGTATATAGTGGTTGTTGATAGTCACATGAAGATACAGACCCCCTTCAATTGTTCTGACGAATCTTGACGTATACAGTGGTTGTTGATAGTCACATGAAGATACAGACCCCCTTCAATTGTTCTGACGAATCTTGACGTATATAGTGGTTGTTGATAGTCACATGAAGATACAGACCCCCTTCAATTGTTCTGACGAATCTTGACGTATACAGTGGTTGTTGATAGTCACATGAAGATACAGACCCCCTTCAATTGTTCTGACGAATCTTGACGTATATAGTGGTTGTTGATAGTCACATGAAGATACAGACCCCCTTCAATTGTTCTGACGAATCTTGACGTATACAGTGGTTGTTGATAGTCACATGAAGATACAGACCCCCTTCAATTGTTCTGACGAATCTTGACGTATACAGTGGTTGTTGATAGTCACTTGAAGATACAGACCCCCTTCAATTGTTCAGTCGAATCTTGACGTATATAGTGGTTGTTCATAGTCACATGAAGATACAGACTGCCTTCAATTGTTCAGACGAATCTTGACGTATATAGTGGTTGTTGATAGTCACATGAAGATACAGACCCCCTTCAATTGTTCTGACGAATCTTGACGTATATAGTGGTTGTTGATAGTCACATGAAGATACAGACCCCCTTCAATTGTTCTGACGAATCTTGACGTATACAGTGGTTGTTGATAGTCACATGAAGATACAGACCCCCTTCAATTGTTCTGACGAATCTTGACGTATATAGTGGTTGTTGATAGTCACATGAAGATACAGACCCCCTTCAATTGTTCTGACGAATCTTGACGTATACAGTGGTTGTTGATAGTCACATGAAGATACAGACCCCCTTCAATTGTTCTGACGAATCTTGACGTATACAGTGGTTGTTGATAGTCACATGAAGATACAGACTGCCTTCAGTTGTTCTGACGAATCTTGACGCATACAGTGGTTGTTGATAGTCACATGAAGATACAGACCCCCTTTAATTTTTCAGACGCATCTTGACGTATACAGTGGTTGTTGATAGTCACAGGAAGATACAGACTGCCTTCAGTTGTTCAGACGACCTGCGTTTCTTTTCATTTCTTTCATTTCACCTTAAGCTATAAGAAAGGCTGTAAGAAAAAGAAATACTGATTAAATAGGCATTAACCCCAAAGCAACCATTCACATTGACACAGTAGGTTGTAGTTAGTTAACATTGTTCAGTTAATTATGAATGTCTTTACTGATAGGGTTAGCCTTATAATGTAAAACGTCAAAGCCAAAGAATAACTCGCCTCTTTTATACACCGAGATAGATTCCATTGGGCGCAAAAGGCAAAATAGCGATGCAAAATGTATGAATTGATGACTAAAAATCATTGTAGACACCAGGCGAAAAGCTTAAGCATGTCCTGCCCCACCGGCAGCACCCGCCACACAAGTTGCATAATGAAAGTATGTGTTTGTTGCTTGACACCGCACAGCAGTACTCCTGCCATGCGACGGCGGCATGTAAACAAACCACACAATAATATGATGGACCAGAATTCCAGTCACATGGTAGCGAATGATTTTCTTGAAACTAGAAAACCCCGATATGTTAATTTGAATTACGTCTGATTTGTACGAGTGCATGCGCAGTTATTCAGCACTGATCAGATGTTCGTTGAAGCGCCGGCTCCATGACACACCTTACAAACTCTGCAATACCGCAGCCCAAGATACCATCTTATTGGAGTAGCTCCTGCATCCTACTAGCCTGTAGATAATTATCTACGCGCAGCCAGCAATTGATGATTATATCTGTACCGAGTGAATTAATTTCGATAACCCCGAGCGTTGGCGATTAACGAGTGTAATCAGATACATGTCAAGTTGAGACATCAGCTCAATTATTCTATTGCTTGAACGTCGTCACATAAAATCTGTAAATGACGTCACGATGCATGAGGTGATCTAAATGTATTTGCGACAAAGCTTTCATATGACCTCATGTTGTAATTGGCCCCATCGCTAATAGTGAAAACTATGGACTAATAAATACAAACAATCTAGCCAGTCAGGGTGAAGCAAAGAGTGTGACACTCAGTGAGAGGTACTGAACAGTCTTTCACAAATGCTAAGTAGTCATGCCCCTGTTCCTCACTGCCATTACTGAAGAGGTGCGGACGGCACGACACAGTCTGCCAGAGATCGTTTGTCGTTCAATGTTTTCATCTGGAATATTATTCAGTTTTAGACAAGTTCTGTCCATACAACAATCACCCGCGTCTCTGGAGAATCTAGTTGTCAAGTGCTGCTCTGTTTGCTGTCCCCTGTCAGTTCACTCAACACCAAATATTGTCAATATCCAAAAAGCCTATGCAAAAACACCAGGCTCTCATGCATCATGACACATAGGGATGCCCTCACTGGCTTTCTGACGGATTTTAACAGGAGTTTATACAAACCAGTGCTTATGCATATAACTAATCATTAGTTCATTTGCTTGTTGATAACAGAGTAAATCTTGATGTATAGAAGCAATGTGGCTTATGTTATTAACTTTAAAGTATACACGCCCTAGCTTTCAGGAATTCACTGATTCTCTCGTACTACTCATCTCTTCTAAATGAAACATTGAAAGTATGTAATACTCGTAATACTGACTTCAGAAGTAAAGTTTTAAAAGTCTTTACCGACACCATGAGGCTCTTTCTAAATCAAATATTGAACAATACGACTGTTGAGATGTATTTTATAGTTTGTTCCGTACTAATTATCAGGATCTTTTGTTGTTCCACGAAAATGATTTGAATGGGTCTTCACAAAGATCCTTATAAAAATTCACTGATAATTACCATCTTCATAATGAAACGGTTTTACTATTGATCAAGATTGAAATATGAACTGATTACGATCTTTGACCTTGAAACATTTTGCATTATTCTTTTTCCTTGAAGGAAACAACTCTTTCAAATAAACAGTTCATTGTTTAAACAGAGTTAGCTCACCATATTACGGACACTAAACATGTATGTCAGGTATTTATGTAGATATGTCAGGAGTTATGAGGACATAGGTTAGCCACTATATGGACATGTGTCAGACATTGAATGGAGGAATGGAGATATGTCAGGCACTATATGGAGATGTGTCAGACACTATTTAGAGAAATGTCAGACACTATATGGACATGTGTCAGGCACTATGAGGACATGTGTCAGGCATTAAATGGAGATATGTCAGGCACTTATGGAGATATGTCAGGCACGTTATGTACATGTGTCAGGCACTATTTAGAGATATGTCATGCTCTTTATGGAGATATGTACGGCAATATGTGGAGATATGTCAGGCACCATATTGAGATATGACCATTGGTAAATGCAAATATTTGGCTGCTAGTACGAGTCCGAATTAATGCCGGTATTGTGGTGCTACTCCACTGAAAATGCGATGCCGCATGGATACATGGGTACCCACTCAGTCACAGCATACAGACTCTGAGCCGACCAGTCATTCTTTAGTGCCGAGCGACAGGGAGGGCAACAACAAGTACCATCTTTTAACGTCTTTTTGGTATGACAGACACTCTATCAACTAGACACGGAGGTAAATATATGGAGATATGTCAAGCCCTAAATGAACAAATGTTTGGCATTTTATGTAGACAGGTCAGACAATATATGGAAACAAACTATATAGACACACACAGAACATGTCCATGACCCCCCGAGTCCTGCTATATGCTGTACACTATTGCTGTGAACTTTACGGTGTCGTATTCCAAAGCCCCCACCAACCGGTGTACGTTTATACGCTCTTATTGATATCCTCTCAGGGTTTAAAGCCAATTGAGCTTTGTAAGTATGATCCCAATGTCCCAGCGCTCGCCCCTGTCAACCACAGATAGCTTGTTGGATTTAGTATTTAGGGGTTTAAACGACGAAATGGTATAACGCTAATAATCGCCATGGTGTCAAACTGAATAATAACCTTGACCCACAATGCAGGTTAGTAAACACGACACTAACATCGTTGCTAGGCAACGCCATGATATGTTTTCTCACGCTTAGTAATATTTGTCTGGAAGGTTATGACAAATATCCTTGCTGCTTGTATGCAATAAATCGAAGCCACTGTTATGAACGTCTCACCAGTGCTTGTAATAACGCGGCTCGAATTAAACAGGAACACCATTCAATTTATCGGCCACTGCAGGGTGAACATACATTAGTGTTTACAACTAGAAGAGGCTCTTATCACAATGAACAATACATTATACAATCCAGACGCTGGGGCATGACTCAATACCAGAACTATATCCATAGGTTTTGAACAGACCAGCTTGCAATCAATTCTGTTGTAGATCTTGTTACATCTGAAATAGGCATTACGATACATTTTCAAAAGGTAAAAGTTACTTCAGTTTTTAAGATAATTTCTACACAACTTGCAACATCTTGCAACGTATTAGCGATACGAGTGACTTGAAGCATGCTTCAGATACGCACTCCTCCCGTTGTGTCTGTTGCTTTGAAGGTGGTTTGCTAGCCTTTACACGCAACTACTTGGGGGGAATAACAAAGCATGAAATAAGACTTTTGTTCCGATTTCTTAAAAAAGAGGAAGGATGTAGAGATGACGAGTAACGAGGAATTAAGTAAATGTAATAGTTGTCCCATTTGTCATTAGAAGAAAAACATAACACTGTAGGGAATTTCCACATAACTATTGGCCGCTACGATGTAGCCATACGGCGCCATCATCTTACTTTTCAAGCATCCATCGAACGGCAACAACAGAATTACACCAGCTTTTCCTCGTGCTACTGTAGCAGTTTATAGGTTACGCTTTTTTCCAGCAATTACGACTCAATTGATTATTTCACGAAAACCCAGCATGCACCATTCCCGATGGCAGTGCTTACAACTCAAATACAACGTTCACACATCAAATATGTCTTTCCAGATATATCTTTAGTGAAATGTTAAATAGTTTGTGGGTTCTTTATGTTTAACCTATTTAAATGTTATGATATTACATAATGTCAACACAATACTACTTCTGTATCACACAAACTTAGAGAAATGACGCTATCCTCTGAACGTCCATACACGGTTCAAACGTCATATCCCACCATAATGAAATAGCATGTGTTATAGACATATGGAAAACTCTTGGAAATGTGCATTCGACAGCCTCACAACAACAAATCAAACCCACCAAAATAATGACTTAAAAGCCATTTGAAAACAATTTCGGTGATTTTTACTGTCAGGAACCCCATACACTTCAAGACCAATGCCGAAACTCCTAACACTATGGTTTCTGCGGAAAGAGCTGTCCCCGGGCAGTCATCTCAATACAGGCAAAGAAAGGTCGGAGGGGCGGCAATGGGATAAAGAGTAAAACAAGAGACTGCATACTACAAACTAGTGTTTTGAACTATTTCAATGGATTCATTTCGGTACTTCCGATAATACCCTAATTGTAAAACTAGTTGTTGTAACCCCTGACTGACTATATGTATTATCCAATTTTCATATTTCACCGATGGGGTGTCATGTAGCCTTTATATACGACTGTGTCAAGTATATTTTAGTGTCTTGTTATGTACAATACATCCTTCAATTCATTTATGATTGCTATGCAACCCCAGGAGTACCATCCCAGTGCACCATATGTTGACTGTCGTGTGTTGATGCCGGACAAACTGGCGGTCTCTGCACAGTGCCCGTAATCCCGGACCAGGTCTCGTCAGACGGAAAATTGCATATTGATCATAGTTTGATCATCACAGCGTTCCTGCCTGAGTGGCCAGCTTTCTGTCTGTCGCTTACAGTACACCCATGACAGTCCCTCTCTGCTGTTTCCCTCTCCACCCCTAGCTTCTCTCACTGATGGCCGAGTATATATTGTTATATATGTTCCCTCCGCTACAATTGTGATTGTCCTTTATTTCTTAGTAGCCCGCGTTTGTCATAAGGATATTGCTCATAAGACCTTATGAACACTTTTAGATTTTATGGTAGATATTTGGAAGGCATTTCAAAAATTTAAATATGTTCCATGTCCCCATGCCTTTTTCAGGTGACCAAGTGACCTACTTTTCATGTATTTCTGACGGTGGGGCAGGATACACTCACCTTTTCGCGAACACTTTGTATCATCATGGTTTGATGGTGATTCACAAACACATGCTTACGATATAGTCGGAAACGTACAATGGACTCTTTTATCTTTTAGTATATATTTTTATGATTATGGAAAGGATTCTGTCGATTTTATCTGAGAAATGATAGAATTTTGTTTGACCATCGATCTGAAGTATTTTTTATGGGTTTTTGTTTTCAAATACTCAACTTTTAAATAAATACGATCAGATTTGGCTAGCCTATTCATTGTATGTGGTGTACAAGCACCCATTCTGCATCCAAATGCTTGATGCATCACAGCCGTGAAGATTCGGGTTAGAATTGGTCTTCAGCAACCCTTGTTTGTCTTAAGAGGCGATTAAGCTTGTAAGAGGCGACTAACGGGATCTGGTGGTCAGGCTCCCTGACTTGGTTGATGCATGTCATCGTATCCCATTTGCGTTGATCGATGCTCATGATGTCAATAACCGGATTTTCTGCTCCAGACTCGAGTATTTACAGACCAGCTTCATTTAGATGGAATATTGCTGAGTGCGGCAACAAACAAACAACAAACAATCAAAATGCACCCGGTGACTTCTGCATCAGCGTTGTGTTGACCATGCAGTGTACGGTTGTTACAAGACCCAGTGACCCTGTTTTGTGTATCTGTTCTAAGTTTCCGTTGAAGCATATTCTGTTAGTTTAGTAAGAAATAGTATATTATCGACATAGTAACGCATTTATAAGAGCAAGTGGACATGACTGACTGCAGAAGTCATCACCTGCAGGTCAAGTGATATTGATGAGGTTGCAGGACAACGTGTGGCTGCTTCTCCAAGGTAGTTCGTAGCCTGTCGGAGAAGTTTACTGCTCAGATCGTCCATGCCTTTCTTCAAACGATGTCTAAGAGTTGGAATTGGAATCAAATAAAGCTATTTTTGTAACATGTTTACAATTACTCAGTTCTGCTGTTAAATATTGGATTAAGTTGATAGGAATACCTTATCTTCGATATCCCCACCAATGTTAAACAATTTTAAAACTGTTAGATGAAAATTGAAATGTAACTGGATGTCAGATGTAAGAATGTAATTGTTTACTTGTGTTTTTTATTTGTATGGTTAAGTCAAGATGTTGGGAATGTGTCAGTGCTTTTACATACAAGTACCGTTAGACAAAGAGTAATAGATATCTCAATACAGTATACAGCATACTCCATTACAGTATACCCAAATCCCTTCCGCAACCTGAACGTTCATAACACTTCTACATTCCTATAGCAATTGGAATCTCTGTATAGTAAAGTTACAGGGACAGGTCTTTCACCAGGAAGCTTGCCTCCTGGGACTCAGTAGGAGGTGTACAGGGACAGGTCTTTCACCAGGAAGCTGGCCTCCTGGGACTCAGTAGGCGGTGTATAGGGACAGGTCTTTCACCAGGTAGCTGGCCTCCTGGGACTCAGTAGGCGGTGTATAGGGACGGGTCTTCCACCAGGTAGCTGGTCTCCTGGGACTCTGTAGGCGGTTTATCAGGACAGATTTTCCACAAGGAAGCTGTTCGCCTGGGACTCTGCAGGCGGTGTATAGGGACAGGTCTTCAACCAGCAAGTTGGTCTCCTGGGATTCTGCAGGCGGTGTATAGGGACGGGTCTTCCACCAGGAAGCTGGTCTCCTTGGACTCAGTAGAAGGTGTATAGGGACAGGTCTTTCACCAGGAAGCTGGCCTCCGGGGACTCTGCAGGCGGTGTATAGGGACGGGTCTTCAACCAGCAAGCTGGTCTCCTGGGACTCTGTAGGCGGTGTATAAGGACAGATTTTCCACAAGGAAGCTGTTCGCCTGGGACTCTGTAGGCGGTGTATAGGGAAAGGTCTTTCACCAGGAAGCTGGTCTCCTGGGACTCTGTAGGCGGTGTATAGGGAAAGGTCTTCCACCAGGAAGCTGGTCTCCTGGGACTCTGTAGGCGGTGTATAGGGACAGGTCTTCCACCAGGAAGCTGGTCTCCTGGAACACTGTAGGCGGTGTTTAGGGACAGGTCTTCAACCAGCAAGCTGGCCTCCTGAGACTCAGTGGGTGGTGTATAGGGACAGGTTTTTTACCAGGACGCTGGTCTCCTGGGACACTGCAGGCGGTGTATAGGGACAGGTCTTTCACCAGGAAGCTTGTCTCCTGGGACTTAGTAGGCGGTGTTTTGTGACAGGTCTTCCACCAGCAAGCTGGCCTCCTGGGACTCTGCAGGCGGTGTATAGGGACAGGTCTTTCCCCAGGAAGCCGGTCTCCTGGGATTCAGTAGGCGGTGTTTTGTGACAGGTCTTCAACCAGCAAGCTGGCCTCCTGGGACTCTGTAGGAGGTGTACAGGGACAACTCTTTCACCAGGAAGCTGGCCTCCTGGGACTCTGTAGGAGGTGTACAGGGACAGGTCTTTCACCAGGAAGCTGGCCTCCTGGGACTCTGTAGGAGGTGTACAGGGACAGCTCTTTCACCAGGAAGCTGGCCTCCGGGGACTCAGTAGGAGGTGTATAGGGACAGGTCTTTCACAAGCAAGCTGGCCTCCTGGGACTCAGTAGGCGGTCTATAAGGACAGGTCTTTCACCAACAGGCTGGCCTCCTGGGACTCTGTAGGCGGTGTATAGGGACAGGTCTTTCACCAGGAAGCTGGCCTCCTCGGACTCTGTAGGCCGTGTATAGGGACAGGTCTTTCACCAGGAAGCTGGCCTCCTCGGACTCTGTAGGAAGTGTATAGGGACAGGTCTTTCACCAGGATGCTGGCCTCCTCGGACTCTGTAGGCCGTGTATAGGGACAGGTCTTTCACCAGGAAGCTGGCCTCCTCGGACTCTGTAGGCCGTGTATAGGGACAGGTCTTTCACCAAGAAGCTGGTCTCCTGGGACTCTGTAGGCGGTGTACAGGGACAGGTCTTTCACCAGGAAGCTGGTCTCCTGGGACTCAGTAAGAGGTGTACAGGGACAGGTCTTTCACCAGGAAGCTGGCCTCCTTGGACTCTGTAGGAAGTGTATAGGGACAGGACTTCAACCAGCAAGCTGGTCTCCTGGGACTCTGTAGGCGGTGTATAGGGACAGGTTTTTCACCAGGAAGCTGGTCTCCTGGGACTCTGCAGGCGGTTTATGGGGACAGGTCTTCCACCAGGAAGCTAGTCTTCTGGAACTTTATAGGCGGTGTTTTGTGACAGGTCTTCAACCAGGAAGCTGGTCTCCTGGGACTCTGTAGGTGGTGTATAGGGACAGGTCTCCCACAAGAAGCTGGCTCACGGTGTATGAGCCATGCATGTGGGCAAGCGGGCTGGCTACTGTAGTGATCACAGCGGAATGGTGCGATTTATTAATGATTGGGAAACCAGAAAACTAAGACGGTTATTTCACTCTATTTGCGAATGTTTAAGGTCTTATTGGATCCCCAAAACGTCAATCTATTTTAAAATCAGATGTTATAAAAACACACTGACAGATTTAGGGGATGTCAATAACACGTCGTGATTTACTCCCAACTTCAAAGCTGTCGGATGATTGTTTTAAATGTGTGCCTATCAGCCCTTGATACACATTGCCACTGTTGCACTGCGATGTGCGTTGATATCTGTCGTATATAGCAGCTACTCCGTCACACATCTGTCAGAAGAGGGTTGATCTCCACCACCCCGGACGGCCTGTCTGTCACCTCTAGATTGGATAAATAACTTTTTTACCAGATACCAAAGTTCCGTGTTTTTCGGTCGGTTTATTAACTGTTAACAGAAAAGGGATGTGAAAGTTAGTCTGACTATAGTTTATCGTTTAAAAAGCAAAGGTCGTCGTTAAAAGGGGTCGTTACTGTCTATACACACAGGCACTATAACACCGTTCGACGTATAAAGTACCATATACAGTGGTCATCCTAACATATTAAAAAAAGAACTCCCCTCTCTCTATCATGGGACAGGTTGTTCAAGTGGTTTCAGGATCCGGAAGTCTACGTGCAGAGTGGTGTCCCCTAGCCTTACATACAGCACTTCCACACTACCACCAATATGTTAAACGCCTACGAACTGCGCCCACTTAGGGTCCCCCTCCAAAAATATGTAAACACGCCGTGATATATACCAGTAACTAGTATACTGCACGGAGCCGCGTTAACTGACTCTTCCCTTGCCAATCACTAGTCATCATTACTTTATACGACAGGTCACGTGAATACGGGCAAAGGTGAAAAAAAATGTTTTAGTAACATTTCTCTCCCAATATTGATCATCAGTTTATTCCAGAAACATATAGTTTTAATGCTATGAAAATAAATAGAAGTATTTGTATTCATTCAATTCCATATGTACAGCAAGCAGTAGTGTGCCTTGATGTGCACCTGCTGAACTATTGACCCGTTGACAAGAAAAACAATGCATGGGCAACTTGCATCAATACCCAAGCTTACATTTAGATATGACGAATGGCGTTTGATGGTGGGTCCTGAGAACATGCGGTCGGTCCAGAAATTACATGGCGTTTGACGGTGTGTCCTCAGAAAAACATGTTGGTTCCAAGGACTTGTACGACATTGATAACATATTTTTTCCAAAATGTCTTGAAATGGAAACATAAAGAATGAATAACCTAATCCAGTCCCTGATCGAACTATTATAGATCTCCTGTAAGTTTGTAAACATACATATACTTGCGAGAGACAAGCCGTAACCATTCCAGGTGTTATTCTTTCAGTGAACTTCAAACAGATGCCACGAACATACATTGCAGATTTATCTCTCTCCAAATACTCACATTCATTCCCAAAAAGTAGGAGATATTCGAAAATAACAGATGACTAAAGACTTAAATATAAAGAAGTATCGAGTAATGGTAACGGAGAAAAAGAGGGATTACGTGTGACATGTCAACCAACAGAACAAGTTGACGTTGTGTTATAAGGGTGTAAACAACACAGCATGCAAGGTAGCTTCTTGCAGACGATTTCTAAATAAATCGTCTTGTCAGAAACTTGAACGCTGGTATAAGATATCACGATCATTGAAAGAAGTGATAAGACAGTTGAGAAATGAAAAGTGTAACTGCCAAATACATCACTTTGCATGAACATAAGAAATTATCCAATTGTGGGTTGATACAATGAAGGGTATAGGGGCGCAACCATTTAGGGTGTGGTTAGTTGTCCGGAATTCGATCATTCAACGATGCATTAGGTAAGATTTAAGGTATGTCGTGGTGGCATGATCGTCAAAAAGCTTGTCATTATCGTGACACCACGGGCATCAATAAAGGCCCATACTTGACGACGGCGAGCGGAGTACGCCAGGCGTCGAATGACGTAGAATACTTGCAATCATAGAAACCTGTCTTGCTCTGATTTTTACATCCCAAATGACCCCACACATGTCGGGATCGGGCTGGCCTTAGCAAGACGTTCACATTATTGGCATTGGGAAAGTTCATGGTAATTCACGTTGTGTGTGATCGGGCGTTGTCTTGGTAATGTGGTCCGAAGGTTTTTCCTGCAGGTACGGAGAACAACAAGATGGAATACCTCATCCACTTACCGTTGTTCCGTGAGATTGGCGCTTAAACTACGTGATCCATCTTCGGTGTCCACAGATACCGCCGACTGCCACGACCCCTTGAATGCAGCAACGTGCCATTCGCTCTCTCCGTCGACGGTGAATACGGACTCTGCCATCAGGACCGAAGAGCTGGAATCGACTTTCCACTGGGTGACGGTTCGTGTCCACCTCAGTCTTTGACGTCGATGTCGATGAAGGCCATTCCGCGGTACGGTCTGAAGGCACGAATACCATGTTACCCCAGTCTCATCGATACAGTTCTTCGACTACCAGGATGTCATGTCTAAGGACAGTTGCCGACGATGACGTCGCTGTGACGAATCTGTTCCTCGGGCGTCCTCGTCGGGGGTCAGTCCCCGCTATGGCCAGCGTGCCTGCTAGTGATTGTAGTGTGGATACAATCGAGAAACTTGACACGTGGTCATGTGTAGCTTCAATCTATACTATACATATTGTCCTATTTCTGTCTTTCTCTATAGCCTTGGCATGATCGTTGTGTTTTTACGCTGATTTGGATGTCACAGAAGACAGCTATACGTTTATACCCCATCTCTCCAAATAACATCGTGTTGCACATGCATCAATCTTTCACGGTTAAAGTCATTTTGCACGAGATCCCGTGACCAGAATTGGGACTTTCAGAAAAAAATCGTGTTAGTTGCGTTTACGTGATTAATTTTGATTTTAATTACGAAAAACTATAAGTTTGGTGTAGATTATTTTACCCGTGAGTCTATATTGTGTCGTTTGACGGCAAATTACCCTTGATCTTTACGGAAACTTCTATCTGCTCCCGAACCTTCGTAAGAAGCAATCGTCTTATCAAATACTCAATTACTTTATGCATATTTTAATGGCCACAAGACAGGCAGGCTATATTAATGAGATCAGCTGATGAGATTTTATACCCCCATGTCATGAAGTACACACAAGTTCAGGACTTAAAATAGACTGTAATTACGTCCTGTCAGTGAAGGTAATATTGAAGCCAGCAGTGCCTACTAGCGTGGTGGTTGTGTGCCGTGCGGCACGGAATGTAGTGTTATCACAAGTTGCCACATACACGACGATGTGGCTGTATTGCTGCGTCCCCTACCTGACCCCTACTATCTGTGCCAGTGATAAGTCACACTCCATACTATACCGGTGTTGGACTGACAGTGTTAGAAAGTCAAGGCGGCTACACACTGCTCATCCAAACCAGATAAAACTTCACCAGAGAGGCATTCCACCTACGTATCCAGCTCTTCAGTTGCCTGAAGCACGTCCCTTCCTTCACGCTTGCGCTGCAGTGCTGTGAGTACAGGTGGAACTGGGATCACAAACTACAGACGCTGTAACAAGCTATTGCCCACGCCCTTTGTCATGTTCTTTTAACATGCTCCAGTGAATTAATGTATCAACGAAAGCAATGGTATTATTCAATTGCACTCATGACATATTGAACATATTGGCCACATCAAGTACGCAAGAATTATGTGTATAAAGTATCTGTATCGTGAAAGAGAATGGCAGCCACATCCCTCTCCTATCCAGTTTTCTACTGCCTGGTGTTCTGGCAGCCACTTCCCCCTCCCACCAAGTTTTCTGCTGCCTGGTGTGCTCTATCCGTCGCTACACCCTACTCCACCATCTTCCACCAAGTTTTCTACTGCCTGGTGTGCTCCATCCGTCGTCACAGCCGACTCCTCCATCTCTCACCAAGTCTTCTGCTGCCTGGTGTGCTCTATCCGTCCGTCGCTACACCCGACCCCACCATCTCCCACCAAGTCTTCTGCTGCCTGGTGTGCATTTCCGTCGCTACACCCGACTCCTCCATCTCCCACCAAGTCTTCTGCTGCCTGGTGTGCTCTATCCGTCGCCACACCCGACCCCATCTGTATCGTGAAAGAGAATGGCAGCCACATCCCTCTCCTATCCAGTTTTCTACTGCCTGGTGTTCTGCCAGCCACACCCCCCTCCCACCAAGTCTTCTGCTGCCTGGTGTGCTCTATCCGTCGCTACATCCGACCCCACCATCTCCCACCAAGTCTTCTGCTGCCTGGTGTGCTCTATCCGTCGCTACATCCGACCCCACCATCTCCCACCAAGTCTTCTGCTGCCTGGTGTGCTCTATCCGTCGCTACATCCGACCCCACCATCTCCCACCAAGTCTTCTGCTGCCTGGTGTGCTCTATCTGTCGCTACACCCTACTCCACCATCTCCCACCAAGTCTTCTGCTGCCTGGTGTGCTCTATCCGTCGCTACACCCTACTCCACCATCTCCCACCAAGTCTTCTGCTGCCTGGTGTGCTCTATCCGTCGCTACACCCTACTCCACCATCTCCCACCAAGTCTTCTGCTGCCTGGTGTGCTCTATCCGTCGCTACATCCGACCCCACCATCTCCCACCAAGTCTTCTGCTGCCTTGTGTGCTCTATCCGTTGCTACAACCGACCCCACCATCTCCCACCAAGTCTTCTGCTGCCTCGTGTACTCTATCCGTTGCTACAACCGACCCCACCATCTCCCACCAAGTCTTCTGCTGCCTGGTGTGCTCTATCCGTAGCTACACCCGACCCCACCATCTCCCACCAAGTCTTCTGCTGCCTCGTGTACTCTATCCGTTGCTACAACCGACCCCACCATCTCCCACCAAGTCTTCTGCTGCCTGGTGTGCTCTATCCGTCGCTACACCCTACTCCACCATCTCCCACCAAGTCTTCTGCTGCCTGGTGTGCTCTATCCGTCGCTACACCCTACTCCACCATCTCCCACCAAGTCTTCTGCTGCCTGGTGTGCTCTATCCGTAGCTACACCCGACCCCACCATCTCCCACCAAGTCTTCTGCTGCCTGGTGTGCTCTATCCGTCGCTACATCCGACCCCACCATCTCCCACCAAGTCTTCTGCTGCCTTGTGTGCTCTATCCGTTGCTACAACCGACCCCACCATCTCCCACCAAGTCTTCTGCTGCCTCGTGTACTCTATCCGTTGCTACAACCGACCCCACCATCTCCCACCAAGTCTTCTGCTGCCTGGTGTGCTCTATCCGTAGCTACACCCGACCCCACCATCTCCCACCAAGTCTTCTGCTGCCTCGTGTACTCTATCCGTTGCTACATCCGACCCCACCATCTCCCACCAAGTCTTCTGCTGCCTGGTGTGCTCTATCCGTCGCTACATCCGACCCCACCATCTCCCACCAAGTCTTCTGCTGCCTGGTGTGCTCTATCCGTCGCTACATCCGACCCCACCATCTCCCACCAAGTCTTCTGCTGCCTGGTGTGCTCTATCTGTCGCTACACCCTACTCCACCATCTCCCACCAAGTCTTCTGCTGCCTGGTGTGCTCTATCCGTCGCTACACCCTACTCCACCATCTCCCACCAAGTCTTCTGCTGCCTTGTGTGCTCTATCCGTTGCTACATCCGACCCCACCATCTCCCACCAAGTCTTCTGCTGCCTGGTGTGCTCTATCCGTCGCTACACCCTACTCCACCATCTCCCACCAAGTCTTCTGCTGCCTGGTGTGCTCTATCCGTCGCTACATCCGACCCCACCATCTCCCACCAAGTCTTCTGCTGCCTGGTGTGCTCTATCCGTCGCTACATCCGACCCCACCATCTCCCACCAAGTCTTCTGCTGCCTGGTGTGCTCTATCCGTTGCTACAACCGACCCCACCATCTCCCACCAAGTCTTCTGCTGCCTGGTGTGCTCTATCCGTTGCTACATCCGACCCCACCATCTCCCACCAAGTCTTCTGCTGCCTCGTGTACTCTATCCGTTGCTACAACCGACCCCACCATCTCCCACCAAGTCTTCTGCTGCCTTGTGTGCTCTATCCGTTGCTACATCCGACCCCACCATCTCCCACCAAGTCTTCTGCTGCCTGGTGTGCTCTATCCGTCGCTACACCCTACTCCACCATCTCCCACCAAGTCTTCTGCTGCCTGGTGTGCTCTATCCGTCGCTACATCCGACCCCACCATCTCCCACCAAGTCTTCTGCTGTCTTGTGTGCTCTATCCGTTGCTACAACCGACCCCACCATCTCCCACCAAGTCTTCTGCTGCCTGGTGTGCTATATCCGTCGCTACACGCGACTCCACCATCTCCCACCAAGTCTTCTGCTGCCTGGTGTACTCTATCCGTAGCTACACCCGACCCCACCATCTCCCACCAAGTCTTCTACTGCCTGGTGTGCTCTATCCTTCGTTACACCCTACCCCACCATCTCCAACCAAGTCTTCTGCTGCCTGGTGTGCTCTATCCGTCGCCACACCCGACCCCACCATCTCCCACCAAGTCTTCTGCTGCCTGGTGTGCTCTATCCGTCGTTACACCCTACTCCACCATCTCCAACCAAGTCTTCTGCTGCCTGGTGTGCTCTATCCGTCGCCACACGCGACCCCACCATCTCCCACCAAGTCTTCTACTGCCTGGTGTGCTCTATCCTTCGTTACACCCTACTCCACCATCTCCAACCAAGTCTTCTGCTGCCTGGTGTGCTCTATCCGTCGCCACACGCGACCCCACCATCTCCCACCAAGTCTTCTGCTGCCTGGTGTGCTCTATCCGTCGTTACACCCTACTCCATCATCTCCAACCAAGTCTTCTGCTGCCTGGTGTACTCTATCCGTCGCCACACGCGACCCCACCATCTCCAACCAAGTCTTCTGCTGCCTTGTGTGCTCTATCCGTCGCTACACCCGACCCCACCATCTCCCACCAAGTCTTCTGCTGCCTTGTGTGCTCTATCCGTCGTTACACCCTACTCCACCATCTCCCACCAAGTCTTCTGCTGCCTTGTGTGCTCTATCCGTCGCCACACGCGACCCCACCATCTCCCACCAAGTCTTCTGCTGCCTGGTGTGCTCTATCCGTTGCTACAACCGACCCCACCATCTCCCACCAAGTCTTCTGCTGCCTGGTGTGCTCTATCCGTCGCCACACCCTACCCCACCATCTCCCACCAAGTCTTCTGCTGCCTGGTGTGCTCTATCCGTCGCTACATCCGACCCCACCATCTCCCACCAAGTCTTCTGCTGCCTGGTGTGCTCTATCCGTCGCCACACCCGACCCCACCATCTCCCACCAAGTCTTCTGCTGCCTGGTGTTCTCTATCCGTCGCCACACCCGACTCAACCATCTCCCACCAAGTCTTCTGCTGCCTGGTGTGCTCTATCCGTCGCTACACCCGACCCCACCATCTCCCACCAAGTCTTCTGCTGCCTGGTGTACTCTATCCGTCGCTACATCCGACCCCACCACCTCCCACCAAGTCTTCTGCTGCCTGGTGTGCTCTATCCGTCGCCACACCCGACCCCACCATCTCCCACCAAGTCTTCTGCTGCCTGGTGTACTCTATCCGTCGCTACATCCGACCCCACCACCTCCCACCAAGTCTTCTGCTGCCTGGTGTGCTCTATCCGTCGCCACACCCGACCCCACCATCTCCCACCAAGTCTTCTGCTGCCTGGTGTGCTCTATCCGTCGCCACATCCGACCTTACCATCTCCCACCAAGTCTTCTGCTGCCTGGTGTGCTCTATCCGTCGTTACACCCTACTCCACCATCTCCCACCAAGTCTTCTGCTGCCTGGTGTGCTCTATCTGTCGCCACACGCGACTCCACCATCTCCCACTAAGTCTTCTGCTGCCTGGTGTGCTCTATCCGTCGCTACACCCTACTCCACCATCTCCCACCAAGTCTTCTACTGCCTGGTGTGCTCTAACCGTCGCTACACCCTACTCCACCATCTCCCACCAAGTCTTCTACTGCCTGGTGTGCTCTATCCGTAGCTACACCCTACCCCACCATCTCCCACCAAGTCTTCTGCTGCCTGGTGTGCTCTATCCGTCGCCACACCCGACCCCACCATCTCCCACCAAGTCTTCTGCTGCCTGGTGTGCTCTATCCGTCGTTACACCCTACTCCACCATCTCCAACCAAGTCTTCTGCTGCCTGGTGTGCTCTATCCGTCGCCACACGCGACCCCACCATCTCCAACCAAGTCTTCTGCTGCCTGGTGTGCTCTATCCGTCGCCACACCCGACCTTACCATCTCCCACCAAGTCTTCTGCTGCCTGGTGTGCTCTATCCGTCGTTACACCCTACTCCACCATCTCCCACCAAGTCTTCTGCTGCCTGGTGTGCTCTATCTGTCGCCACACGCGACTCCACCATCTCCCACTAAGTCTTCTGCTGCCTGGTGTGCTCTATCCGTCGCTACACCCTACTCCACCATCTCCCACCAAGTCTTCTACTGCCTGGTGTGCTCTAACCGTCGCTACACCCTACTCCACCATCTCCCACCAAGTCTTCTACTGCCTGGTGTGCTCTATCCGTAGCTACACCCTACCCCACCATCTCCCACCAAGTCTTCTGCTGCCTGGTGTGCTCTATCCGTCGCCACACGCGACCCCACCATCTCCCACCAAGTCTTCTGCTGCCTGGTGTGCTCTATCCGTCGTTACACCCTACTCCACCATCTCCAACCAAGTCTTCTGCTGCCTGGTGTGCTCTATCCGTCGCCACACGCGACCCCACCATCTCCCACCAAGTCTTCTGCTGCCTGGTGTGCTCTATCCGTCGCCACACCCGACCTTACCATCTCCCACCAAGTCTTCTGCTGCCTGGTGTGCTCTATCCGTCGTTACACCCTACTCCACCATCTCCCACCAAGTCTTCTGCTGCCTGGTGTGCTCTATCTGTCGCCACACGCGACTCCACCATCTCCCACTAAGTCTTCTGCTGCCTGGTGTGCTCTATCCGTCGCTACACCCTACTCCACCATCTCCCACCAAGTCTTCTACTGCCTGGTGTGCTCTAACCGTCGCTACACCCTACTCCACCATCTCCCACCAAGTCTTCTACTGCCTGGTGTGCTCTATCCGTAGCTACACCCTACCCCACCATCTCCCACCAAGTCTTCTGCTGCCTGGTGTGCTCTATCCGTCGCCACACCCGACCCCACCATCTCCCACCAAGTCTTCTGCTGCCTGGTGTGCTCTATCCGTCGTTACACCCTACTCCACCATCTCCAACCAAGTCTTCTGCTGCCTGGTGTGCTCTATCCGTCGCCACACGCGACCCCACCATCTCCCACCAAGTCTTCTGCTGCCTGGTGTGCTCTATCCGTCGCCACACCCGACCTTACCATCTCCCACCAAGTCTTCTGCTGCCTGGTGTGCTCTATCCGTCGTTACACCCTACTCCACCATCTCCAACCAAGTCTTCTGCTGCCTGGTGTGCTCTATCCGTCGCCACACCCGACCCCACCATCTCCCACCAAGTCTTCTGCTGCCTGGTGTGCTCTATCCGTCGCCACACCCGACCTTACCATCTCCCACCAAGTCTTCTGCTGCCTGGTGTGCTCTATCCGTCGTTACACCCTACTCCACCATCTCCCACCAAGTCTTCTGCTGCCTGGTGTGCTCTATCTGTCGCCACACGCGACTCCACCATCTCCCACTAAGTCTTCTGCTGCCTGGTGTGCTCTATCCGTCGCTACACCCTACTCCACCATCTCCCACCAAGTCTTCTACTGCCTGGTGTGCTCTAACCGTCGCTACACCCTACTCCACCATCTCCCACCAAGTCTTCTACTGCCTGGTGTGCTCTATCCGTAGCTACACCCTACCCCACCATCTCCCACCAAGTCTTCTGCTGCCTGGTGTGCTCTATCCGTCGCCACACCCGACCCCACCATCTCCCACCAAGTCTTCTGCTGCCTGGTGTGCTCTATCCGTCGTTACACCCTACTCCACCATCTCCAACCAAGTCTTCTGCTGCCTGGTGTGCTCTATCCGTCGCCACACGCGACCCCACCATCTCCCACCAAGTCTTCTGCTGCCTGGTGTGCTCTATCCGTCGCCACACCCGACCTTACCATCTCCCACCAAGTCTTCTGCTGCCTGGTGTGCTCTATCCGTCGTTACACCCTACTCCACCATCTCCCACCAAGTCTTCTACTGCCTGGTGTGCTCTAACCGTCGCTACACCCTACTCCACCATCTCCCACCAAGTCTTCTACTGCCTGGTGTGCTCTATCCGTAGCTACACCCTACCCCACCATCTCCCACCAAGTCTTCTGCTGCCTGGTGTGCTCTATCCGTCGCCACACGCGACCCCACCATCTCCCACCAAGTCTTCTGCTGCCTGGTGTGCTCTATCCGTCGTTACACCCTACTCCACCATCTCCAACCAAGTCTTCTGCTGCCTGGTGTGCTCTATCCGTCGCCACACGCGACCCCACCATCTCCCACCAAGTCTTCTGCTGCCTGGTGTGCTCTATCCGTCGCCACACCCGACCTTACCATCTCCCACCAAGTCTTCTGCTGCCTGGTGTGCTCTATCCGTCGTTACACCCTACTCCACCATCTCCCACCAAGTCTTCTGCTGCCTGGTGTGCTCTATCTGTCGCCACACGCGACTCCACCATCTCCCACTAAGTCTTCTGCTGCCTGGTGTGCTCTATCTGTCGCCACTCGCGACTCCACCATCTCCCACTAAGTCTTCTGCTGCCTGGTGTGCTCTATCCGTCGCTACACCCTACTCCACCATCTCCCACCAAGTCTTCTACTGCCTGGTGTGCTCTAACCGTCGCTACACCCTACTCCACCATCTCCCACCAAGTCTTCTACTGCCTGGTGTGCTCTATCCGTAGCTACACCCTACCCCACCATCTCCCACCAAGTCTTCTGCTGCCTGGTGTGCTCTATCCGTCGCCACACCCGACCCCACCATCTCCCACCAAGTCTTCTGCTGCCTGGTGTGCTCTATCCGTCGTTACACCCTACTCCACCATCTCCAACCAAGTCTTCTGCTGCCTGGTGTGCTCTATCCGTCGCCACACGCGACCCCACCATCTCCCACCAAGTCTTCTGCTGCCTGGTGTGCTCTATCCGTCGCCACACCCGACCTTACCATCTCCCACCAAGTCTTCTGCTGCCTGGTGTGCTCTATCCGTCGTTACACCCTACTCCACCATCTCCAACCAAGTCTTCTGCTGCCTGGTGTGCTCTATCCGTCTCCACACCCGACCCCACCATCTCCCACCAAGTCTTCTGCTGCCTGGTGTGCTCTATCCGTCGCCACACCCGACCTTACCATCTCCCACCAAGTCTTCTGCTGCCTGGTGTGCTCTATCCGTCGTTACACCCTACTCCACCATCTCCCACCAAGTCTTCTGCTGCCTGGTGTGCTCTATCTGTCGCCACACGCGACTCCACCATCTCCCACTAAGTCTTCTGCTGCCTGGTGTGCTCTATCCGTCGCTACACCCTACTCCACCATCTCCCACCAAGTCTTCTACTGCCTGGTGTGCTCTAACCGTCGCTACACCCTACTCCACCATCTCCCACCAAGTCTTCTACTGCCTGGTGTGCTCTATCCGTAGCTACACCCTACCCCACCATCTCCCACCAAGTCTTCTGCTGCCTGGTGTGCTCTATCCGTCGCCACACCCGACCCCACCATCTCCCACCAAGTCTTCTGCTGCCTGGTGTGCTCTATCCGTCGTTACACCCTACTCCACCATCTCCAACCAAGTCTTCTGCTGCCTGGTGTGCTCTATCCGTCGCCACACGCGACCCCACCATCTCCCACCAAGTCTTCTGCTGCCTGGTGTGCTCTATCCGTCGCCACACCCGACCTTACCATCTCCCACCAAGTCTTCTGCTGCCTGGTGTGCTCTATCCGTCGTTACACCCTACTCCACCATCTCCCACCAAGTCTTCTGCTGCCTGGTGTGCTCTATCTGTCGCCACACGCGACTCCACCATCTCCCACTAAGTCTTCTGCTGCCTGGTGTGCTCTATCCGTCGCTACACCCTACTCCACCATCTCCCACCAAGTCTTCTACTGCCTGGTGTGCTCTAACCGTCGCTACACCCTACTCCACCATCTCCCACCAAGTCTTCTACTGCCTGGTGTGCTCTATCCGTAGCTACACCCTACCCCACCATCTCCCACCAAGTCTTCTGCTGCCTGGTGTGCTCTATCCGTCGCCACACCCGACCCCACCATCTCCCACCAAGTCTTCTGCTGCCTGGTGTGCTCTATCCGTCGTTACACCCTACTCCACCATCTCCCACCAAGTCTTCTGCTGCCTGGTGTGCTCTATCCGTCGCTACATCCGACCCCACCATCTCCCACCAAGTCTTCTGCTGCCTTGTGTGCTCTATCCGTTGCTACAACCGACCCCACCATCTCCCACCAAGTCTTCTGCTGCCTCGTGTACTCTATCCGTTGCTACAACCGACCCCACCATCTCCCACCAAGTCTTCTGCTGCCTGGTGTGCTCTATCCGTAGCTACACCCGACCCCACCATCTCCCACCAAGTCTTCTGCTGCCTCGTGTACTCTATCCGTTGCTACAACCGACCCCACCATCTCCCACCAAGTCTTCTGCTGCCTGGTGTGCTCTATCCGTCGCCACACCCGACCTTACCATCTCCCACCAAGTCTTCTGCTGCCTGGTGTGCTCTATCCGTCGTTACACCCTACTCCACCATCTCCCACCAAGTCTTCTGCTGCCTGGTGTGCTCTATCTGTCGCCACACGCGACTCCACCATCTCCCACTAAGTCTTCTGCTGCCTGGTGTGCTCTATCCGTCGCTACACCCTACTCCACCATCTCCCACCAAGTCTTCTACTGCCTGGTGTGCTCTAACCGTCGCTACACCCTACTCCACCATCTCCCACCAAGTCTTCTACTGCCTGGTGTGCTCTATCCGTAGCTACACCCTACCCCACCATCTCCCACCAAGTCTTCTGCTGCCTGGTGTGCTCTATCCGTCGCCACACCCGACCCCACCATCTCCCACCAAGTCTTCTGCTGCCTGGTGTGCTCTATCCGTCGTTACACCCTACTCCACCATCTCCAACCAAGTCTTCTGCTGCCTGGTGTGCTCTATCCGTCGCCACACGCGACCCCACCATCTCCCACCAAGTCTTCTGCTGCCTGGTGTGCTCTATCCGTCGCCACACCCGACCCCACCATCTCCCACCAAGTCTTCTGCTGCCTGGTGTGCTCTATCCGTCGCTACACCCTACTCCACCATCTCCCACCAAGTCTTCTGCTGCCTGGTGTGCTCTATCCGTCGCTACACCCTACTCCACCATCTCCCACCAAGTCTTCTGCTGCCTGGTGTACTCTATCCGTCGCTACACCCGACCCCACCATCTCCCACCAAGTCTTCTGCTGCCTGGTGTGCTCTATCTGTCGCCACACCCGACTCCACCATCTCCCACTAAGTCTTCTGCTGCCTGGTGTGCTCTATCCGTCGCCACACGCGACCCCACCATCTCCCACCAAGTCTTCTGCTGCCTGGTGTGCTCTATCCGTCGCTACACCCTACTCCACCATCTCCCACCAAGTCTTCTGCTGCCTGGTGTTCTCTAACCAGCCCTATACTGCCCCCGCCCCCTCGCCCCTCCTTCCGTCATAGCTTTCTACTGCTCCTCCCGTCCCCTCCCACCCAGCCGCTATAGTGCACACCCACACCCACTACCTTCAGGATCATGCAGGGACATGTTGACGAATCGGCTACTGCCTGCTGATGCTGCCCATAAAAAGGAGCGCTTTTTAAAGGAAATTTTAAGATACGTTTTTATTAACTTTTATCGAAAGTCAATTAGATTACTTGACTGTGAAAGTTTCTAAATAGCTTGATCTTCGTGAAATAACGAAACGTCGTCTTCAATCTTGGACGCCTTGAATAATTATCGTGAGAGTGCGCTTTACAAACATTTTCTATTGACTACATTAAGTTTTATGTGTTGCCATTGTCAAGGGCTTTCATGTGACTTGTTTCTCATGCCTGTGGCCACTGTGTCGGGGCTAATGTTAAGACAATGCAGGTAACGGAGGGGTAATTAGTTCTAAAAGTTATTCTCTTTTTGTCTGTATGATTTGTTTTCTTTCTTTTTTTTTTGTCTGCAAAGGTACAATGAATCGCTCTTAAATCAATCTATAGTTAATTTAAGCTGATTCTGCATATTTTATGTCTTTATGTTGTTTGTAAGAAAAGGCGTACTGAAATCAATCACATCAATTCAAATGTCAGTTTTAAAGTTTTAACTTTGTATTTTGCATAATTGGTCTTGTTCCTGCAGCGTTAGAACTGCATTGCCTTTAGGCTTGGGGAACAGTATTGCAGGGTGATTCAATTACCTGGTATATACAATTATCTCTCTTCGTAGGCATTGATTTCAATCAATTTACGTGACGCAGCTGCCTGTCTGTCAGTGTTAAGGAGCCCCAGCACCTGATATAGCCGGTCTCCAGATGCCTACTGATTCCTACAGACGCTCAGTTGACGTTACTTGTAACCATCGCAAGTTGACCAGAGCTCGCGCAAATTCCCGATTGCTACGCTTGTGAGGAATGTTCTATTGTCCCAGAGTATAGCGGTACATAGAATATACATAAACATTAAAAACACACACTGTCTTCACTATTAGCTTTAAGACAATAGAATGTAGAATTGATATTTTTTAGTACATGCAATTTACGATACGAGACGTGATTGATATGTTCTGAGCCTCACATAGAACGACTTTAAACATTTATATGATTTCATTTTCAAATTAACCCTCATCCACATAGATACACTATTGTTAACAAGTCCTTCTCTTGGCTGTCGAAAATGTTCTCCACGTCATCGTTCGAGTCAAAATAGGTACTGGCTTTCTTCATGTTGTGGAGTTGATGGAAGTCTGACGGAGCCAGATCACGGGGATAGGGTGGGTGCGGAATGAACGCGAAGCCACACTCGTGAAATGTAGCCACAGCAATGACTGAGTTGTCCACGATCACATTGTCCGGATGACATGTTAAGGCACATCTTTCCTCAGCTTCCCGCCTCACTTACTCTTAATTTCATCCCGTAATTGCCTCAAAAGTGCAGCACAAATTGCTCCCTTTATTATCTGGCTTTTTAGAAAATAGTCCACTGTGATGACACCCTCGGCATCCCAAACTGCAAAGGCCATAATTGTAGCAGTTGATTGCACAAACTTATTTGGCTTCCACTGTTTTGATTTTTCTTTGGAGGTGGTGAACCCAGGTTTCATCCACAGTCACAAATCGTTGCAAGAACCTTTCTGTGTCAGCTTCAAACAGAGCTAAATTATGACGAAACATGTTGTGCCTTGTCGTTTTTGATCAAATGGAACCCGTAATGGGATTTCCTCAGATCTTTGTTAAGCGATAGCGAGAACTAAGGTCTCATTTTAATGAGATTGTGATAATTGTTATAAAAAAAGGGGTTAAAATGTTTCTAAATACCCGACATGTATCGTCAAAACGGGCTTGAATGATGTTTAAACATCAAGAGTGGGTAGGTTATACAGGTCTAAATATGTCAGATATCAAGCGTATAACTAGTTAATGAGACACAGCGTTACATTTGGTATAAAGCGGTAATTGACTTGTCATAGAAAGTTGTCAATACACGTATTAATGATTGGATCTCTGCTGACAGCGATCTAAGCACCAGCTGAATTGGAAATATCACACGCGCAATCAGAAATAATACTCTGACACACGGCATATATATTTCTGCTATACACAGCAGACATACTTTTGCTACACACGGTGGATATTTTTCTGTTACACACGGCGGACATACTTCTACTACACAGGGCGGATATTCTTCTGCTACACACGGCGGATATTCTTCTGCTACACACGGCGGATATTCTTCTGCTACACACGGCGGATATTCTTCTGCTACACACGGCGGATATTCTTCTGCTACACACGGCGGATATTCTTCTGCTACACACGGCGGGTATTCTTCTGCTACACACGGCGGATATTCTTCTGCTACACACGGCGGATATTCTTCTGCTACACACGGAGGATATTCTTCTGCTACACATGGCGGGTATTCTTCTGCTACACACGGCGGACATACTTCTGCTACACACGGCGGATATTCTTCTGCTACACACTGCGGACATACTTCTGCTACACACGGTGGATATTCTTCTGCTACACACGGCGGGTATTCTTCTGCTACACACGGCGGATATTCTTCTGCTACACACGGCGGATATTCTTCTGCTACACACGGCGGGTATTCTTCTGCTACACACGGCGGATATTCTTCTGCTACACATTGAGGATATTCTTCTGCTACACACGGCGGATATTCTTCTGCTACACACGGCGGATATTCTTCTGCTACACACGGCGGATATTCTTCTGCTACACACGGCGGATATTCTTTTGCTACACACGGCGGGTATTCCTCTGCTACACACTGCGGACATACTTCTGCTACACACGGCGGATATTCTTCTGCTACACACGGCGGGTATTCTGCTACACACGGCGGGTATTCTTCTGCTACACACGGCGGGTATTCTTCTGCTATACACGGCGGACACTTCTGCTTTTCAGGTTATATGTCGGCTACACACGGCATATATACTCATTACTAATGATACAGTGTTTATGAGAGTTTGTGGAAGACAGAAACAAAGACTGTCCAGCGGGAACGAGTGCAGTAATGTATTTACATCTCACGGATAGTGTCACGGCTGCGACAAAAACAGCTCTTCAGCATAAATTATATATACTCATCAAAAAAGGAAACGCAAAGCCAGATTTCTGTGAGGTAAGAAAATAAATTTATACGAGGAACCATACAAGGTATTGAGCCTAAATGTTGTTGCGAGAGCACTTGGTGATTGTAGTCATCTCCGTTATCGGTACATCGGAAAAGTCCAAGTTGGAGGTCAGCTTCCATCAATAACGCGTATGCCCCCCGTTGGAATCGATAGCGACCTGACATCTGCCCATGGTAGAGACGAGTATGCGAATCACATCCTTGGGAATTGTAGCCCACTCGGCCTGCAACGCAAAAGCCATCTGCTGCAACGTCTGGGGCTGTGGTTGACGTCGGCGTAGCCGTCTATCCAATTCATCCCACGGGTGCTCTTTCGGGATCAAATCAGGGGATCTGGAGGGCAAGGGGAGAACATCAACGTTGTTGTGTAGACAGGTTCATGTGATCCGTGCTGTATGCGGTCGAGCGTTGTCCTGCTGGAATACACCTTTGCCATTGGCTGCAATTGGGAGGACGTGTGGTAGGAGAATTTCGTAGATGTATCGTTGAGCCGTAAGATTGCCCTGGATATGGACCAAACCTGTCCTGCCATGATGAGAGATATCCGCCCACATCATAACGCTACCCCCACCAAACCTGTCCACTTCCCGTACGCAGTTTACGGTGTAACGTTGTCCCCGTCGTCTGTAGACCCGTGCTCTTCCATCTCCTCGACGGAGGAGAAATCTTGTTTCGTCGCTGAACCAGACATCTCTCCATCGCAGTTGAGACCATACCCTGTGTTGACGACACCAATGCAGTCGTTGATGACGATGTTGTCGACTCAATATGACGCGTCAAACAGGACGTCTTGCTCGTAGACCTGCTGCTCTTAAACGGTTTCGTACGGTCTGGTCGAAGATTCTGCGCAGCCCGGGGATTGGGATGCGGTTGAGATGGCTGTGGTCGTCTTTTCACGTAGGTGGCGCTGTCGGATGTAGCGATCTTGGGTGTGGGTGGTTACTCTTGGTCGTCCCGACCTTGTCCGATCACGTGTTGACCCATGCTGTTGAAACCGATCCCATAGCCGTGTGATGGTGCTTGGCGCTACATTAAAAACCCTGGCTACAGCTGATCAGGATTCCCCTGCCTGCAAGTCTCCTATGACGTTGTTTCTTTGCACTTCTGTTTTGGCATGTTGTTGAACTGTCACTGCCCTTCACTTTAATACCGTTCATAGTGCTGCAGCGCTTGCATTATCCTTGTTGTGATAATTTGATCCGGAAAATTTGTCACTGACACCACGACACATTAATCCGCTTCATTTTGCACCTCTTGGTCTGCTAATTTTGTTTTTATGGCCGAAAATATATGTTTTGCGTTTCTTGTTTTGAAGAGTATGTCAAGTAGTGTGCATATATGTACATTACTGCAGGAGACACTCACAAAGTCACCAATGTTTATATCAGTATTGATTGCCACACGTTTGGAAGCGCGCAAAATAGAACTCAGTATGTCAGTATACATGAAATCTTTCACTAGACTTGTCCTTTAGACTTCGCGGTACCGACGGAATCAGTTTTGATTGTATCATAAATCACGCCTCCTTAGCTTGAAGTCGGATCTGTCCGATAGAGGATGTATCTCGATTATCCCAAACATGAACATGCGTGGTCATTTGACGCCAAAGCCCTAGTCTCAATTCTGATAGCGATACCGACTGAATGCTGTAAAGCTGCAACCATAGATTAAGTCTCGGTACTATAACAAGATGCAACATCCCTCTGTGGTATCAAATGATATTTTACAACACCAACACGTATCTCACAGAATAACGGGTTGATAATTAGCAGTTTGAAGAGTTTTCGATGTCACCGCAATAAATCCGATTTACATGTAGGTAACGATACGTATCGAGTCAGAATGAAGTGTATCGTTGACCGTGTCATATAAACTAATACTCAGGTAAGACGCTGAATCAGTAAATAAGCGTTACTGAATTCACATTCATGCACGTGTTGATTGAATACATCACACACACACACACACACACACACACACACACACACACACACACACACACACACACACACTAAAACTAACACACACACACTAACACTAACACTAACACACACACACACACACACACACACACACACACCGGATGATTCGGAGACCTTCAGTGAACCGGGTTACGCAGCAGTTTTGATTAATAACTTCCGAATTCACGTTCTCTAAGTGACGGACATACGTTAGTATTCATATTCTAAATATATTACGGGATATCGAAGTAAGCGCCACTTAGAGAAACACACTAGTGAGTCCTGGACGTCTTGAAACGGACAAATGACAATACCTTTCAAATTAAACTAACGTCCATAATTCCATTCAGATGAAATATTAATAACAAAAGCAATAACAGGTTTATCTGATTTCTCCGCGGGTATATGGTCTTCGCTTGTAGCAGGCTATCTAATTACACATCCATCCCTACATCACACAGACTATACACCGTCAACTTCATGCTTTCAACTCCGACACGACACTCATGTGCGTCTCAGAGCAAAAGGTTAAACTAATCTCCCTTATAGGACAGCAGCCGTGATGAGTGTATATAAATGTCGACGAAGGTTAAGTGACATTAGAAATTGAGTTTGTTTAAGGGATAGAAGATTAAAGTAAATAATGCAGCGACACTCATTGTATGCAAAGCCTCGTGACTCAATACTGACATCTCGGTAATCTGATTCCTCGTGGAGTTGGATAACTGGCACTGCTGGTGGTTAATATGACATAAATGATTTATCTGTCCGCCGAAAAGGAATCACTGGGAAATAGAATTCGCTGAGATGTAATCCTCATAACTGTTTGCGCTATCAAACTGATAAATTGTTACGGTACATGTAAGTATATTGTAATTGAAGTGGATAATATCGATAGCAGAATCACGTGATCATGAATACATTCTGTTCATTCCCCGCTATAATCCTGCCTTTAACGAAGGCGAAGACCGACCCAATCCCAATGTGAGCTTTCTCCGCTATAATCCCGCCTTTAACGAAGGCGAAGACTGACCCCATCCCAATGTGAGCATTCTCCTCTATAATCCTGCCTTTAAAGAAGGCGAAGACCGACCCAATCCCAATGTGAGCATTCTCCGCTTTAATCCTGCCTTTAACGAAGGCGACGACTGACCCCATCCCAATGTGATCATTCTCCGCTTTAATCCTGCCTTTAACGAAGGCGACGACTGACCCCATCCCAATGTGATCATTCTCCGCAATAATCCTGCCTTTAACGAAGGCGAAGACTGACCCCATCCCAATGTGAGCATTCTCCGCTATAATCCTGCCTTTAACGAAGGCGAAGACTGACCCCATCCCAATGTGATCATTCTCCGCAATAATCCTGCCTTTAACGAAGGCGAAGACTGACCCCATCCCAATGTGATCATTCTCCGCAATAATCCTGCCTTTAACGAAGGCGAAGACTGACCCCATCCCAATGTGATCATTCTCCGCTATAATCCTGCCTTTAACGAAGGCGAAGACTGATCCCATCCCAATGTGATCATTCTCCGCTATAATCCTGCCTTTAACGAAGGCGAAGACTGACCCCATCCCAATGTGAGCATTCTCCGCTATAATCCCGCCTTTAACGAAGGCGACGACTGACCCCATCCCAATGTGAGCATTCTCCGCTATAATCCTGCCTCTAACGAAGGCGACGACATACCCCATTCTAATGTGAACATTCTCCGCTATAATCCTGCCTTTAACGAAGGCGAAGACTGATCCCATCCCAATGTGAGCATTCTTTGCTATAATCCTGCCTTTAACGAAGGCGAAGACCGACCCAATCCCAATGTGAGCATTCTCCGCTATAATCCCGCCTTTAACGAAGGCGAAGACCGACCCAATCCCAATGTGATCATTCTCCGCTATAATCCCGCCTTTAACGAAGGCGAAGTCTGACCCCATCCCAATGTGATCATTCTCCGCTATAATCCTGCCTCTAACGAAGGCGACGACTGACACCATCCCAATGTGAGCATTCTTTGCTATAATCCTGCCTCTAACGAAGGCGACGACATACCCCATCCCAATGTGAGCATTCTCCGCTATAATCCTGCCTCTAACGAAGGCGACGACTGACCCCATCCCAATGTGAGCATTCTTTGCTATAATCCTGCCTTTAACGAAGGCGAAGACCGACCCAATCCCAATGTGATCATTCTCCGCTATAATCCTGCCTTTAACGAAGGCGAAGACCGACCCAATCCCAATGTGAGCATTCTCCGCTATAATCCTGCCTCTAACGAAGGCGACGACTGACCCCATCCTAATGTGAGCATTCTCCGCTATAATCCTGCCTCTAACGAAGGCGACGACATACCCCATTCTAATGTGATCATTCTCCGCTATAATCCTGCCTTTAACGAAGGCGAAGACTGACCCCATCCCAATGTGAGCATTCTCCGCTATAATCCCGCCTTTAACGAAGGCGACGACTGACCCCATCCCAATGTGAGCATTCTCCGCTATAATCCTGCCTCTAACGAAGGCGACGACATACCCCATTCTAATGTGAACATTCTCCGCTATAATCCTGCCTTTAACGAAGGCGAAGACTGATCCCATCCCAATGTGAGCATTCTTTGCTATAATCCTGCCTTTAACGAAGGCGAAGACCGACCCAATCCCAATGTGAGCATTCTCCGCTATAATCCCGCCTTTAACGAAGGCGAAGACCGACCCAATCCCAATGTGATCATTCTCCGCTATAATCCCGCCTTTAACGAAGGCGAAGACTGACCCCATCCCAATGTGATCATTCTCCGCTATAATCCTGCCTCTAACGAAGGCGACGACTGACACCATCCCAATGTGAGCATTCTTTGCTATAATCCTGCCTCTAACGAAGGCGACGACATACCCCATCCCAATGTGAGCATTCTCCGCTATAATCCTGCCTCTAACGAAGGCGACGACTGACCCCATCCCAATGTGAGCATTCTTTGCTATAATCCTGCCTTTAACGAAGGCGAAGACCGACCCAATCCCAATGTGATCATTCTCCGCTATAATCCTGCCTTTAACGAAGGCGAAGACCGACCCAATCCCAATGTGAGCATTCTCCGCTATAATCCTGCCTCTAACGAAGGCGACGACTGACCCCATCCTAATGTGAGCATTCTCCGCTATAATCCTGCCTCTAACGAAGGCGACGACATACCCCATTCTAATGTGAACATTCTCCGCTATAATCCTGCCTTTAACGAAGGCGAAGGCAATGTGAGCATGTTAAAATGTATCCACCTTGATGATAGTCACCCACGGATAAAGATCAAGTGAAATCTTAAAAGATAACAGTATCTCTGTGATATGCATACCCGAACTTTTTTAACCATACGGGAATTTTTACAGTTGTTGTACGTGGATTGTTTGCTCTTACAAACCTGTATGTGTGTGTGGAACGGGTTGGTTTGCGTTTGAGTGTGTGTGTGTGTGTGTGTTGTATGGCGTGGGGTAGGAGGGGGGGTGGGGGTAGGGGTTTTGGTGTGTTTGAGTGTGGGTGTGGGTGTAAGGGCGGAGGTAGGAATGGTTTGCGTTTGGGTGTGGCTGTGGGTGTAAGGGGTGGGGTAGGAATGGGTTTGCGTTTGGGTGTGGCTGTGGGTGTAAGGGGTTGGGTAAGAATGGGTATGCGTTTGGGTGTGGCTGTGGGTGTAAGGGGTCGGGTAGGAATGGGTTTGCGTTTGGGTGTGGCTGTGGCTGTAAGGGGTGGGGTAGGAATGGGTTTGCGTTTGGTGTGGGTGTAAGGGGTGGGTAGGGGGATGTGGGTGTGGGTGTAGGTGTAAGGGGGCGGGGGTGTTGGTGTAATGGGTGTGGACGTTGGTGTAAGGGGTCTGGTAGGGGCGGGTTTGTACACATCACCTCACACCAACCACCCCTTTTCTAAACCGCTAAAAACATTTTAAATCTTTTTATCCCCAGCCGTAGATATAATGTATAATACAAGCCCGATAACTGTACGGAGAGACTCCTACATTGTGTCATCATGGATCCATGTGCGATCACTATTCAAACTCAAGGCGTTTAACATCAAATATCAAAACGCTTTTAATATCTGCACTTTAACAAATTCGTTCCTTTCAACCTTTTCGTCTAATCGGGCAGTTTCTGCTGGTTGAGGCTTGGTATTTGAAAGAATTGTTAACAATTTTAATAGGCTTTTTTGCCATAATATCATTTGTATGACTTCAGATTGTATCTTGTACATGCCGTCCTCCATGCCTGAAACTCGGCATGACTCCAGCAGATCTGAGAAGACGCTGGAAGCAGATCCATGCCTCGGTTCATCTCCCTTGTGGAAAACGAATTCTTTTCGGGATCTGCACTCTAATCTAACGAGCATAAAGAATTTAATCAATATTTTTCAAATTTATTCCCTCTGATGCCTTGCCTACACTGCCTTTCCCCGGTAAACTTGTCAATTTAAGCACATTTGTGCTCACAGAGAGATAATTCTATTGCGCAGTTTTCACATAACTGTATTTTCTTTTGAATTCTTTTTGTATATGGCATGACAGTAATAGAGCTTTGTATGGTACTGTTATACAAGGTCGTAAATAAACAGTTGGATTATTATTTCATCTTTTAGACTTCCTAAATATAATCTGTTCCGATGGATCTTATTTGATTTGGCACTCTAGGAAATGGACAACACAAAGTTTGGATGAACAAGCGGCCATAACTCAGTGAAAACATTGTATTAGATTTGTATAACATGTATTGTTGGGATGTTTCCTGGGGGAATATATGTATTCAGACACGCTGCGGGGTGACTGTGATGAACAGAGACCCGTGTGTTTCACTTTGATCATCACCCAACATCTGAACTAAAGGCACACAGTTCTCACAATCAATGTCCTTGGCATTCGTAAATGATAAACATTCATGTGAATTGATAGGACGTAGTGTCATCTGTCATTTGCTTCACGTCCTCGTGCATGAAATCGAATTGACGTGTCTATTCAGTTTAATGACTTGTTGATAAAATGCCCGAATACTATTTGGTCACTCCAGGTTATGAAGTGCACTCCCTTTCTCTTTGTCCTTTCTCAGTATCCATCACACTGTGGCTCCCTCTTGAGGATACAACTGACCGATATAAGAGCCAGCGTCCAGCGTGTCCATACACATGAACCACATGCAGACAATACACACCAACAAGATCCCCAAATGTCATTTAGTGTAGATGATTACACACGACCTTGACCTACGATTGACATTGTGCGTGTGCTTTAGCGGCGGTCATTTTGTCTGATGGCTAAGTAATATGTCTCCTAGTGTGTTTAATCACAGCTTCAGCTTGTTCCCCTGCATGGTCAATGGCTGTACCATTCCCGACTCTCCCCCACTAATTACGATATGTGTCGATATGCCATGCCAATCTCCAGATATTTACTCAGCGACTTGAAGGAGTCTTGTCCCAGATGAAACATTGCTTTGAATAGCAAGTAAATACGTTTCCTACACTTGGGAACTTATTCCATGGGGGATGATTTGTTTCTAATCCCTTCTATTTGTTTGGAGATTTTATTTTCATTTCCGAAATCCTCCGAGTGGTTTATATCCACGACTTTAAACAAAGTATGATTGGAAATCAGAAATCATTTCTGAACATCATATTTGGAGCTGTCGACGTTTGCAAATGAGGCAGAGAGGAACTTCCTCTAAAGGGTTGTATGTATGCCGACGTATAGGGAACTGATTTCCTAGTCGCGGTGTTATCTTAAACCAGTAACGTTCACCATGCCGCCAGATGGGAATATTAAATATGCAGAAAGAATGTATTCCACCGAATAACCCATGGGAACATTTTTTTCTATTTAAGCAGATAAGTAATCACGACATAAGCACTAACTTCAAGTCTTGTGTGTGAGGTTTCGTCTTCAAGTATAACGTAGCTGCTTTTTGCAGAGGCAGATTAATGCTTATGTCTACCAAACTCTTAAACACATATATTAATCTTCATAAAACGACTCCAAACACTCATCTATCAGTTGTTTATTGTCGGTCTGTTTTATGTTACTCTGGATTCTCTACAAAATCTGAATATCCTTATTTATGCAACTAAACATATAATTGACTAAAAGGCCAGCACTGTCTTGAAGTTATGAAATATAGATATACATCGCGAGAATACGAGAAAGCGTGAATGTCCCTTACTGATAGGTCAGCCATAAAGTATACCTAATACACCTGGTCTCGGAAAACACAGGTGTTATTATCAGGGTATCATAATAGTACACACGGGCCTTGTGCCAAAATAGAAATACATAATCCAAAATGATAGACGTACGCAGCTTTCTCCCCCCTAAATGACTGAAGTACAATAGAGCAGATGCCTGGACGCTATGTGAACTAGTGGTGACTTCGACGTATAATTAAAAAAAACATATGAAGAGCTACATTTGTTGATACTCCCCATGTGAATCGGCTGCTTCTAATTTCTGCATTCAAAGTTAAATGATGTCCTTTAAAAGTATTCTTGGAATTACCTTTGCTAACATTCACGACTTTTTCTTTGAACACGGTGACACGTTCAGTCGTACGTTACTCTAATGCTAATGTTTAAACAGGGGAAATAGATTGACTTCATCAGTCCATGTATTCTAGTCTCCTACAGAACCCCAGGCTGACGTAATAAGTCCACGTAATCTACCCTTCTCAACAGAGACCCCGAGGGATCTCATCAGTCCATATACCCTACCCTTCTCTACACACATCCCGAGTGATCTCATCAGTCCATGTACCAACCCTTCTCTACACAGACCCTGAGGAATCTCATCAGTCCATGTAATCTACCCTTCTCTACACAGACGCTGAGGGATCGCATCACTCCATATACCCTACCCTTCTCTACACACATCCCGAGTGATCTCATCAGTCCATGTACCAACCCTTCTCTACACAGACCCTGAGGAATCTCATCAGTCCATGTAATCTACCCTTCTCTACACAGACGCTGAGGGATCGCATCACTCCATATACCCTACCCTTCTCTACACACATCCCGAGGAATCTCATCAGTCCATATACCCTACCCTTCTCTTCACACATCCCGAGTGATCTCATCAGTCAATGTAAGCTACCCTTCTCTACACACATCCCGAGGAATCTCATCAGTCCATGTACTCTACCCTTCTCTACACAGACCCTGAGGGATCTCATCAGTCTATGTACTCTACCCCTCCCTACATAGACCCCGGGGGATCTCATCAGTCCATGTACGAACCCTTCTCTACATAGACCCCGAGGGATCTCATCAGTCCTTGTACCAACCCTTCTCTACATAGACCCGAGGAATCTCATCAGTCCATGTACCAACCCTTCTCTTCATAGACCCTGAGGGATCTCATTTGTCCATATACCCTACCCTTCTCTACATAGACCCCGAGGGATCTCATCAGTCCATGTAATCTACCCTTCTCTACACAGACCCTGAGGGATCTCATCAGTCCATGTACCAACCCTTCTCTACACAGACCCCGAGGGATCTCACCAGTCCATGTACCAACCCTTCTCTACATAGACCCCGAGGGATCTCATCAGTCCATATACCCTACCCTTCTCTACAAAGACCCCTAGGGATATCATCAGTCCATGTACTCTACCCTTCTCTACACAGACCCCTAGGGATCTCATCAGTCCATGTACTCTACCCTTCCTCTGCAACCGCAAAGAGGTGGGCAGCAAGCTCAAGTGTGGTAGAGAGCCTTGAAGAAAACCCCCACCCTGGAAGGTCGGAAATGCAACACCAGAAATGATCCAGAGAATCCACAAAATGGTGATGACCGACCGGAGAATGACTGAGCATTCTAGTGATAATTCAGTGGGCATTTTCCACAAGAGAGGACATGCCATTATCACGGAAACTTTGGCAATGAAGAAATTATCAGCACGTTGGGTTCCAAAGCTTCTAATAAAAAAACGAACCAGGTACAACATCTCTTGTCAGAATTTAGCTCTGTTTGAAGCTGATTCAGAAAGGTTCTTGTAACGATTTGTGACCATGGATGAAACCTGGGTTCACAATTACAAACAACAATCTAACCAGTGGAAGCCTTTGACATCACTACCAAAAGAAGACAAAGGTTGTCGCATCAGCTGAAGTGGTCAGGCCTCAGTGTTCTTGGATGCCGATTTGTGTCATCATTCTGGACTATCTTCCAAATGGCTAGGCAATAACGGAGCGTATCATGCTGCACGTTTAAGGCAATTTCGTGATTAAGGCTAAGAGACGTGGGAAGCTGAGAAAAAGTGTGCTCTTCCATCACGTCAATGCGCCAGTCCATAAATCATTGCCATGTCTACAATCCACGAGTGTGGCTTTAACTCCTTCAACACCTACCTTATTTTTCTGATATGGCTCCGTCGGACTTCCATCTGTTCTTCATCTAAAGAAGGCTCTAACAGGATCCTTTTTTACTCGAACGATGACGTCATAGCAGCAGTGGAGAACATATTGAACAGCCAAGAAAGGAGGACTTCTACGAAACTGAGATGAAATACCTCCAACATCGTGAGCAAAAGTGTATCAGTGTGGAAGGGGATTATGTTGATAACGACACCATGTTAATGTGTGAGGCACTGAACACATCCGTCACCCCTCGTATAACAATCCTATGCCATGATGCAGCTAAAATTACGTTTCATATGGCATGACAATATGAAGGTTTAAACAAGAGTCATCCGAAGATGACATATCCCCCCGACGTGGCATGTCGGTAAACTGTGTGCATCTTCAAATGTATTTAGATTGGCAAGGAAATCTTTTTCCTTGATGCCAAAACCAGAAATATAATGAAGGTTATTAAATATTGGTTCATGTAGCTCACTTTCTGATGATCTCATGAACTTGTAATAACAATAACTTCGCAGATTCGCATCTGAATAGCTCTGTAGTAGCCTCATGACAAAGGCATAAAAGGGAATGTACTAGGTTATGTAGCTCACATCATATATAGTATATGATATCGGTAAATAGTACACCTTAGAATTATATGTCAGGGGCTACAAATTAAAAAGATTAAAATATAACAAACTGCACTACTAGTGAACATGATTGATATGTGCATAAAGTTTGGTGAATCTCTGTCGCAGGGTTTAGAAGATATACTCCAGACGAGGACATTACCCTAAGTTCATCAATTTTCAATTTAAATTGAAAAAAGAAAGAAAATGAAAAATATGTTAATAGCAAAGGCACCACTACATAACCTGCTTGATAGGTGTAAAACCTTTTTGAGAAGCTAAGTTGTATGGTTCGGGAGATATGGTCCGGACAAGAGCACTACCCTAAAATTTCCTAAGTTCATCATATTTCCATGGAAACGACAAAAATATAAAATTATAAAAATCTCTAAATAGCAAAAGGCACTTCTACTGAGCCTGATTGGTAAGTGTACCAAGCTTTGTGAAGCTAGGTTGTACGGTTTAGGAAATATGCTCCGGACAAGAGCAGTACCCTCAAATTTCCTAAGTTCATCATATTTCCATGCAAACGACAAAAATAAGAAATTCTAAAAATCTCTAAATAGCAAAAGGCACTACTACTGAACCTGATTGGTAAGTGTACCAAGTTTTGTGAAGCTAGGTTGTACGGTTTAGGAAATATGCTCCGGACAAACAATGATTACAGACGGACGGACATACAGATATACTGATATATATATACTGATATAATATCCCCCCGTCATTATATGTCGGGGGGGATAAAAATTAAGATTGAAAAATGCTTTCAATAACAATACTTAGGCTTATAGTATTCATTAAAAACATATCTGGTTTTGCAGCTGTAGCTGGGAAAAATATCCAGTTATACAGACTGATTAATGGTTCATTCTAATGAATGATCTCGCCGATGTCGATAATGAACTCGCCGATGTCGATAATGAGGCATGCCGACAGACAAGGCAACTGCAATATACCGTTAGCATTTGCTAAATAAACAAGCGCACGTCAGTACATATCATTCCGTGCTACTTAACGCTGCAACATTTAAACAAGAGCTATCCAATGCATCTCTTTAGCTGAAGAGCACAAGCTGTTACATTAGGGTCCCAGCAAGCACGTGAACGGCAAACACCACGGGTCCTGCATGGCTTTTGCCACTTTCTATAACAAGATCGGCGATCACCTGGGAGTTGGCAATGAAAAGTAATAAAAACGCAAACCTTTTGCCTTTCCACTTGATCGTTTTCAGTCATGCTGGTGAAGGGAAGCATAGTTTTCTTTCTAACTGATGGCATTGAGGTATTGACTTGAAAGGCGATATACATCTAGGGGCTCGATCTTTAAAGTTGAGCGCATCGTAGCTCTCCAGTGTGCATAGTTGTTATCGTAATAACGAAGCCCTTTGCTTCCGCATTCTGGGAGACAGTGTATTACCTGAAGATTCGTGACATACACAGTTAAACATACATGCCAGACAAAACGTGAGCCACATGAAACCCCGTCACACAATTCCCATGTCATGCACGACCATCACAAGACATCATGTCACGCAAAATTGAAAGAAGACATCCATGTCACGTACAATTTTCACAAGACATCATGTCACGCACATTTGAAACAAGACACCAATGTCACGTTCAACTGAAACGCAAACACCCATGTCACGTACAATTAAAACAAGACATCCATTTCAACTGGAACGTGAAGCTCATGTCACGTTCGATAGGCACATGGACACGAGATACCCTTATCACGCCGCCGCAAGATATCTATATAACGCACATCCTAACAAGGCCCCCGTGTCACGTACCAGCGTCACAAGACATCCGTGCCACGCACAATCGTCAAACTCCAATTGACTTAAACTTCATACGCCTACAATAGCCATCTATGTATACGATGTTGTTTTAACGAAATACATATTTAATACATTTGAGGATAATATCATCTTGGTAATTGCATTTGGAATGATGTCAGACGCTATTGTAGTTACAGATTAACAGAAGGTGAAACTACGTTGTAATCGAGTACTCTAACCCGCCATCACACTCTTCTCTCCAACTATAGGAATTATCTGAGATGTCAAATATCAGACGTCGAAGATAAAGGTACACATACTACTATTAGTTTTATACGAAACTGATCAAATACACGATAATAATACGTTGCAGTATTCCACCTGCGCTATGTATTGGCAACTGAATTCAGTTAAAGTGAAATACAATACAATTCAGTATAACCTTTGAAGCCAATCCAATTAAACGAAACAATTCCTCTACCAACCCTACTTCGGTGTTCTTTTCAGACACAACAACACGCTCTAACCTTCTGTAATTTGCTCTGCTGGGCCTACACTGTTGATGCCTTACTTTGTGCAGTTATGGCTTTTAAGATATAAATCCCTCGACCCCAGACAAGCTGCCGAGACATTGCTGCTGTTTCCCTCTCCCCCATCACTGGGACCCTCAATCTCCACCCTCAATTTGCTGTGGAATTAACGATCCGGTCACACGGTTTTCCCTCACCGAGATATTTCGTTTTACGACTCTACGTTTCCGATGTGGCTAATTTCATGACCCCATAAGGACGAGCGTTTATCTTCTTAAACCAGAGAGGGCTTATCATTTTTTACTGCTTTTCAATCGTCTTACGTTGTGAAATCCACTGACAGACATTAAGAACGCTGTAAAGCGATGTGACTGACGGTGCCACTATTACCTGGCAGGGGACAGGGCGGTGGAATGACTCCTGTGGGTCTACTGGGGGGGGGGGGGGGGGGGGGGGGGGTTGGTGAACCTCCTCTGTGCCCCACGGCTGTAATAGTGTGTGTCAGCCGACAAATGAACACCGTATGGTCCTGGGACAACGCTATATAGCACATCAATCACAGCTGTAAGAGTCATAGCGCCAAACAGTGCACTCGTATACCTGCAGAAAATATTCTAAAAAAAAGCCCGAGTTTCCAAACATGGCAAGGAAGGAGCTTAGGGTGAGGGATTTGTAGTGAAGCTTGCAATCTTACTTTGTCTTATTTTGTTCTGAAGGATATAATGAAATAAGAATCTTCAGTGATGTGGCACAAGTAGAATAAGCTATGGGTAAGAGGAATTTATGAGGTAACGAATGTGAAAATAAGATGGCATGAAAAACGTTGAAGTTAAATTGTTTGCAAATCCCTGACTTATGTTTCAGTATGGTCGCCCGGAATAGAACGTAGTGTCATTACGAGACAACTGGAACACTAACACGAATCAGAAACAAGACATTGGTAGAGAGGTGTGATCTTTTGGCTCTTGGTGTCAGCAGTGGCATACTCCTTGTGTTTGCTGAGTTCCACTAGGGTGTTATCGACCGGCCGGTCGACCGGACCAACAGTGCGGCTAACTAGCTCACTTCACCCACCTGGTTTGCTGACAAAGCTTCTGATAAACCCTACTCACAACATCATTCTATATTCAGCTTTTTGCATTTTTCCGCTGTAAGCATACAGAGGATCCTCTAGGGCATAGCAGGGGCATGCCCTCAGATGCCCACGAAGTTTTACCATATGGATAATATATACACTAGGCCAGTACCAAGAGAGTTTCTCATACAAATTCCGAATAGTCTCAATGCATTTTTGTACACTTAATATATGTCAAAAAATAAACATCAGGAGAGACAGGTTTTCTGATCAGGACAAGTGTAGTTAATTGGTAATAAGCACATATCTCAGCGTTGGTGGCAACATTCAATGATTTATTATCTGTTTTCCATGGCCGGGACGTAGCTCAGTTGACTCCCCGTGCCGATGGCACAGACTCCTTCACGCCATCGTAATGTCCATACAGAGCTTTACCGAGGAGCTGTCATCTTAGACCACTTTCATCATAAAGAATGGCGCGATTATATTCGAGGTTTTTACATTTTTTGATCCTGCAACACGCATATTTTAAGTTCCGACTTGCATCATGTTTATTCATTATGAGACATTGATTGGCTACAGGCCGTCAGTGTGACGGCCGCTTCATATCCACCAGCCCAATTTACATACCCTGAGCAATGTCGCGTGATGGCCTTCTTTTAGATTTAGTCATTACAACATTGTGAACTTTGCGCTTCAAAAACATATAGCTACGGTTTACAGCCAGTTAAACGTTTTTGCAATACACACAACTCCACAGAAGCAAGTGGATTGCGTAGATACATATTTCACAACTTACCGTAATACATGTTTAGTTAATATATGTAAGTAGATTGATAGATACATAGATAAGCAGACATGTTAGGAAATCATATTCAAATGAACATTCGTAACGTAACAACAACTGTTTATTTAAATAATGGCATGAATCCATAATCCTCGCGGCCAGAAAGGTATGGCTGATGTTGATTCTGATTCGCAAAACATATTCATGATTTCAATCTGGTCCATTCTGGATTATATAGCATACTCCTTGTACCCCATTCTGGACTACTCCAGAATACTTCCGACACTATTAACATTTCTAACTCACAAAACTCAGATATGCATCCATCATACACAGATAACACAGGTAGTTGATCACATTATATGACACATATGGCGCAGTTTTTATGATCAACCAACAGGTTTACTTAAATTACTACAAATAATAACGTATGCAAGCCATGTATGGTAAACACCCTTCGTCGATACAATAGACCTTCTATCTACCTACCTCAAACACAGAACTCACCAAGGCGAAGCGCGCGATGAACATCATGGTATATCATCCGAGGTCAGGGGTCGAGCTTGTATGGTGCGGAAATATATTGCAGGTTTTAGCCTCATGTGGTTTTACATTGTTTTTAGGATCCAGTACCATCCAGTACCACTCTATAAGCACCAAGGTAACGTTATGCCACAATAACATAAAAAAATTCATGTTCTTTGTCAAGCTGGAATATTGCGCTTCACGACATCAGTAGTTATTAAGCGTCAACCACAAGCTGCATCCAAAGGCAAATACGTTTGTTTGTTTGTTTGTTTGTTCGTTGTTTAACGCCGCAATATTTCAGCTATATGAAGGCGGTCTGTAAATAATCGAGTCTGGACCAGACAATTCAGTGATTTACATCATGAGCATCGATCCACGCAACTGGATCGATGGCGTGCATCAACCAAGTCAGCGAGCCTGACCACCCGATCCTGTTAGTCGCCTCTTACGCAAGCATGGGTAGGCAAATAAGTAGCGACAGAGTGACAAGATCATTTGACAGACAGACAGACAGACAGACACACACACACACACACACACACACACACACACACACACACACACAGGCAGACACACAGACAGACAGAAAGACAATTTATTCAGCATAAGTCTACTCGCCCCAAATACGTTTATACGAAAGTTTCCTTCTGAGTACGATCACAATCTATAGATGCAACACTTGATGACAACAACCACTACCAGCCATCTAATGACAGCTGCATCACATAATAGCAAATACCAGGCGAGACCCAGTGATCACAAACACCAGCTGCATCTCGTGACAACAAACACCAGCTGCATCTCGTGACAACAAACATCAGCTGCATCTCGTGACAACAAACACCAGCTGCATCTCGTGACAACAAACATCAGCTGCATCTCGTGACAACAAACACCTGCTGCATCTCGTGACAACAAACACCAGCTGCATCTCGTGACAACAAACATCAGCTGCATCTTCTAATGATAACCAACATCAATCGCACCCAGTGATCACAAGCACCAGCTGCCTCCAGTGACGACCACAAGCACCAGCTGCCTCCAGTGACGACCACAAGCACCAGCTGCATCATATTATAATGACAGACACAAGCTAGATCCAGTGATAACAAACACCAGCTGTATCCAGTGACAACAAACACCAGCTGCCTCCAGTGACAACAAACACCAGCTGCCTCCAGTGACAACAAACATCAGCTACATCCAGTGACAACAAACACCAGCTGTATCCAGTGACAACAAACACCAGCTTCTTTATATGACAATTAATGCAAGTAGTGACTTCGCGACAAAAAACACAGATTAGGGAATGTAGGAAGGCAAGCACCACCTCCAACATGTGCCTTTTAATTGCGATGAATTCCATATGTTAAAGTTTTCACATGTTGCTACTGTGTTAATCTACAGCATACACACGTGAAGTAATTACATCCTACGAATTTCAAATGAGTTTTTCAAAGGTTCTGAAAGTTAATTTTTCCAGAGGGCGAAGTGCGTTCTCCACAGGATAAGCTTTATAATCACGCATGCATATACACTAGCCTCCCACAAAGCAGATTAAACTGGCATTCCACGATCCGAGCCGAGCCTATCTCAAGTGTAGCACGACCAGTCAATGTAGGTAGTCGTATCTCTGTATTCGCACATGCAAGGCTCACAGCGTTTTACTGATACAAACAGTAGATACAGCTCCAAAGTGTCAGTCGGATTACAAAATCTTCACGTCCTTAACTTTATTACCGAGTTATTTTGGATCAATCTTGGTGCATTTTATGGTCGTTTTGCATGACCTAGAATTTAAATGGGGGAGTCCCAGTTTGCGCAAGATGGTAGACCTTTTATAAATTTTCATGGTGAACAGCTGGCGCGATATGGTGCAATCGAGGTGAAATTCCCGTGTTGGAGGTCACAAAGAGAAAGGATGTACTGTCATGCGCCAGGTAACGGTCGTTCCAATATTCTGACCTCGTGGACATGTTGGTCCGGGGGATGTGGCACATCAATGCGGTACGTATGCATTTATAGATCACAGTAGAACACTTACCACTTCGTTAGCAATCAAACACGGTGTCAAACTGACTGACTTGATGGATAACCAATGTAGAAGTATAAAATTATGGCAAAGGGATACATTTTGTTCTATTTAGCAATATGCTCTACAAACATCATATGCTTGGTACTGTGACTATGCTTTGGAACATACTGGTACAGCTTATTTCTCACCTAACGCTAACAAGATATTGACTTTTGTATGAATAAGGTACTCAAAAGATTATCCCCTAGTATGTAAATACGAAATTTGGTAGTAAAATTCACATTCGATTATTTAATGTGCTTGACAGAAACAGAATGTCAAGTCTGAGAAATCAAAACACCGATAAGCTTAAACGACATGTATTAGCATTAATCTCTCAAAAATCCGATGTTTCCGAAAACAGACAGTTGGCTGACACACAAATACAAGCGTCTAATAACTCTGCTTCGTCGATGCAATTTCCACATGACTACACTATTAGTGTCTCGTTTGAGTGTATTTACGTGCCGAGTACGTGACGTCCGTAACCTCTGCTGCAGTAAAGTAGTCCTGCTCCCATGGAACCAGCCCCGGACTCTCGCGAGCAGCAGTGGAGTAAGTGTCGGACTCTCATGTATATTCAAGCAGAAAATAACACGACGAGAACGCGCCTCGCTTGCTGTTTAAAACAGCAATCATGCACTCTTTTAAGTATACACTAAAGAATTGAGTTTGATTTCTATTTGTTGATAAATCATGTCAGTTGATTCTCCTTCCATCGGGTTAAGGGCAAACTTACTTGCCCTGTAACAATTCCTGGGTTTAATGTGTTTCGAAGAGTCCTATTTGTGTATATCGGCACACGACACCCCCTTGCTACACTGTTCTTGTAACGCCACGTAACTACCCGTCACAACACTTAATGTAAACTTCATCATCAAGCCTGGCCAGGTTCACCCAGCCCAGTTGTCATCACGTGAACTTGAATTGAGTCCTCAGGTGCATGACGTCACCGATTGTTTTTAAACATGATATGAATTTAGAATGGCAATGGAATTGAAAGGTTTTGACGAATTCGAACGTGGATGGAACCGCTGTTCCGGCACTTTTCTCCAGGGTTAATAGAAGTATAAAATTATGGCAAAGGGATACATTTTGTTCTATTTAGCAATATGCTCTACAAACATCATATGCTTGGTACTGTGACTATGCTTTGGAACATACTGGTACAGCTTATTTCTCACCTAACGCTAACAAGATATTGACTTTTGTATGAATAAGGTACTCAAAAGATTATCCCCTAGTATGTAAATACGAAATTTGGTAGTAAAATTCACATTCGATTATTTAATGTGCTTGACAGAAACAGAATGTCAAGTCTGAGAAATCAAAACACCGATAAGCTTAAACGACATGTATTAGCATTAATCTCTCAAAAATCCGATGTTTCCGAAAACAGACAGTTGGCTGACACACAAATACAAGCGTCTAATAACTCTGCTTCGTCGATGCAATTTCCACATGACTACACTATTAGTGTCTCGTTTGAGTGTATTTACGTGCCGAGTACGTGACGTCCGTAACCTCTGCTGCAGTAAAGTAGTCCTGCTCCCATGGAACCAGCCCCGGACTCTCGCGAGCAGCAGTGGAGTAAGTGTCGGACTCTCATGTATATTCAAGCAGAAAATAACACGACGAGAACGCGCCTCGCTTGCTGTTTAAAACAGCAATCATGCACTCTTTTAAGTATACACTAAAGAATTGAGTTTGATTTCTATTTGTTGATAAATCATGTCAGTTGATTCTCCTTCCATCGGGTTAAGGGCAAACTTACTTGCCCTGTAACAATTCCTGGGTTTAATGTGTTTCGAAGAGTCCTATTTGTGTATATCGGCACACGACACCCCCTTGCTACACTGTTCTTGTAACGCCACGTAACTACCCGTCACAACACTTAATGTAAACTTCATCATCAAGCCTGGCCAGGTTCACCCAGCCCAGTTGTCATCACGTGAACTTGAATTGAGTCCTCAGGTGCATGACGTCACCGATTGTTTTTAAACATGATATGAATTTAGAATGGCAATGGAATTGAAAGGTTTTGACGAATTCGAACGTGGATGGAACCGCTGTTCCGGCACTTTTCTCCAGGGTTAATAGTTTCTGGGGCATTCCCGACCATGCTGGTATACAAGCAGCTGCTACAATAGTTTTCAGAAGTTCAGCCATTATTTTTACGATAATACAGTAATAAAAATCATTTAATCAGAAGAACAATACACAAGTAATAATGGATTTCTTATTTGTTGCTTTGGTGTTTCGTTGTTTCTCTTAAGGGAATGTGTCCCTGGTGTTCCTGTGGATCTCTCAAGAGGATATATCCCCGTGTTCATGTGGTTCTGTCAAGAGGATATATCCCAGTGATTCTGTGGTTTTCTCAACAGGATATATCCCAGTGTTCCTGTGGTTCTCTCAAGAGGATATATCCCCCGTCTTTCGTTGTTTCTCTCAAGAGGATATATCCTGGTGTTTCGTTGTTCTCTCAAAAGGATATATCCGTCGTGTTCCTGTGTTTCTCTAAAGGGGATATATCCTGGCGTTTCGTTGTTTCTGTCGAGGGGATATATACCTGGTGTTTCGTTGTTTCTCTCAAGAAAATATTTGTCTGGTGTTTTGTTGTTTCTCTCGAGGGGATATATCCCTGTTGTTTCTGTCGAAGGGATATATCCCTGGTGTTTCGTTGTTTCTCTCAAGGGAATATATCTCTGGTGTTTCTGTCAAGGGGATATATCCCTGGTGTTTCGTTGTTTCCCTCAAGGGGATATATCCCTGGTGTTTCGCTGTTTCTCTCGATGCGATATCTCCCTGTTGTTTCGTTGTTTCTCTCAAGGGGATATCTCCCTGTTGTTTCGTTGTTTCTCTCGAGGGGATATATCCCTGGTGTTTCGTTGTTTCTCTCGAGGGGATATATACCTGGTGTTTCGTTGTTTCTCTCAAGGGAATATTTATCTGGTGTTTCGTTGTTTCTCTCAAGGGAATATATCCCTGGTATTCCGTTGTTTCTCTCGAGGGGATATATCCCTGGTGTTTCTGTCAAGGGCATATATCCCTGGTGTTTCGTTGGTTCTCTCAAGGGAATCTATCCCTGTTGTTTCTGTCGAAGGGATATATCCCTGGTGTTTCGTTGTTTCTCAAGGGAATATATCTCTGGTGTTTCGTTGTTTCTCTCGAGGGGATATATCCCTGGTGTTTCGTTGTTTCTCTCAAGGGAATATATCCCTGTTTTTTCTGTCAAGGGGATATATCCCTGGTGTTTCGTTGTTTCCCTCAAGGGGATATATCCCTGGTGTTTCGCTGTTTCTCTCGAGGGGATATATCTCTGGTGTTTCGTTGTTTCTCTCAAGGGAATATATCCTTGTTGTTTCTGTCAAGGGGATATCTCCCTGGTGTTTCGTTGTTTCTCTCAAGGGGATATATCGCTGGTGTTTCGTTGTTTCTCTAGAGGGGATATATCCCTGGTATTCCGTTGTTTCTCTCGAGGGGATATATCCCTGGTATTCCGTTGTTTCTCTCGAGGGGATATATCCCTGGTATTCCGTTGTTTCTCTCAAGGGGATATATCCCTGGTGTTCCGTTGTTTCCCTCAAGGGGATATATACCTGGTGTTTCGTTGTTTCTCCATATTTCTGCCATACCTTAAATACACCTACACATGTACGACAGTATTTACACCAACCGCGGCTTGGGGATCTGTAATTGTAACCTGACACTATACATTCACCCTTCCAGAGGGCATAGCCGCCTGCACGTTTGTGAATAGATTATTCTATGTTCACTGCTGACAAGGTTACTATGAACTAAGACAATGTAGTCATGATGTTCAGTGATAGCATGCCACGTTCCCCTGATTGCTGATGGTAAGCTGTATCGTGACTGTAGTGTTGCCATCATACCATGTTGCACCCCCATCAGATGAAAGAGCTTGCAGACTACAAAAAAACCATCATATAATAGCCTGCACATTAGTTCGCCAATGTAAATTTAACCACTGGGTGTTGTGGTATCAGAAATTTTTCAACGGGCGTGTTCGTAATAGTTACAATTCTCAACTGATTGCTGTGGTTGACTAACGACTGTTTAGTTGCACAACAGCCTAAACCACAAAACTGTAAACTGACATTTATTGCCATGGCAACTGTTTGGTCGCCTAACAGCCTAAACTGTAAACTGACATTTACTGCTATAGCTACAGTTTAGTTACCTAACAGCCTAAACTGTAAACTGTAGACTGACTTTTACTGCCATGGCAACTGTTTAGTTGCCTAACAGTCTCAACTTCAAACTGTAAACTAACTTTTACTGCTGTGGCAACTGTTTAGTTGCCTAACAGTCTAAACTTCAAACTGTAAACTAACTTTTACTGCTGTGGCAACTGTTTAGTTGCCTAACAGTCTCAACTTCAAACTGTAAACTAACTTTTACTGCTGTGGCAACTGTTTAGTTGCCTAACAGTCTAAACTTCAAACTGTAAACTAACTTTTACTGCTGTGGCAACTGTTTAGTTGCCTAACAGTCTAAACTTCAAACTGTATACTGACTTTTACTGCCATGGCAACTGTTTAGTTGCCAAACAGTCTAAACTTCAAACTGTAAACTAACTTTTACTGCTGTGGCAAGCCAACTACTTACATAACTAACATAGACCAAACCATAATGTTCTGAATGCTATATGACATCTACAATGAGTATATGCTGTGTGGTTTAATATATAATGATTTATTATTGAATATTTAATATAGAAAATAAGAGTTACCCCAAAATATTGTGGGGGCACGGGTGGCCCAGTCGTCTAAGGCGCCGCGATTCCCTGTGCAGAGTTGCGTCCCTTGGGCACGCCAGAAACCTATGATTGTGGGTTCGAATCCCGGTTCGCCCCGATTATGTTTCTAGGTTTGTCAGCACCATACCCGTGCTCGTGGGTTTCACCGAAGTGGTAAACGTCTGAGACCTGCATCACTTCGGGCTTTCCTCCCACATAAAGCTGACACGCCGCGATATAACTGGAATAATGTTAAAAGCGGCGTTAAACCCAACTCACTCACCCAAAATATTGTATATTTACCAGCATCATAACAGAAACATTGAACTGTAGGTATGAAGTACAAACCAGCTTTACCTATACAATTGAGTGTCGCATGCTGGTTCAAATAACGCATTACTTCAACGTGGTATTTTTTTCGCGCATACCTCTACCAGAATGTGTGTGTAGGAGAAGGCGCGGTTCAGTTTCACTACCAGTATTGATGATTGTGCTGAATTCTCTCAATCTGCAACCACTTCAGTGGTAGTGCTGTCAATACCTACTTTGTGATGCTTGTTGAAGAAGGGAGGTGAATGTTTGAGTCATTTATCAGTGAGAGAGTCTTTGTCAGGAGGGACTTCCTCTTTGGTAATATATACTTCCATTGTCCTCTTTGATGAAATAGTTCTCTGTTTACACACGCTCATTGACAAATTATTTAACTATTAAGAGAAAAGGGAGGACATGAACTTGGAGCATTTCTGTCTAACAAAAAACTTAGTATGTAGGTGCTTATAAGAAACAATTTCTCTGCTAAACCGTGTATGTTTAGATTGTGCCGATACTGAATTCGGTTTAATTGCTATGAATAGGATCTATTCTTTTTTATGGTGTTTTGGTAATTAAAAGACACAGATCATCTTCAAGACCTTCAAACTACTACCCGTGTTCAGTAAGCTGACATATAAACCGTTCTCAACATCCATGAATTTGTAGCAGGTCCATCATACGTTTAGTAGGGTTTAAATGATTACTCGGCCTTTAACCGGGGCGTTTCCATGAGAAGCTAAATCATGTTATAATGGTCCACCCAACTGATGGCTGTGGTATATCCCCGATAAAAGCCGCATACTCTGTAATCAGTACCCCATTTAGACAAGTGCTCCGGATAAACGGAAAATACGGATAAACTTTACATACTGAAACCTACTGTAACAAATCTAATAGAGAAACATCAGGGTTCATAATTAGCGCTTTATTCTTTCAAGGACAGTGACTCACTTTGATGAATTTCAAGCGAGATCAGCAAACATAGTTTGTTAATGTTTTATAATAAAAAATATTGATTATATAGCCGTTTAGTATCAATAGTATCAAATATAACAAATACTTTATTGAAGTGACGATAACACCAGCCATAACACCTTGCCAGACGAGGTATAGGTTATACACGGTATACAATAATGCTCCCCGCAGGCCAGCGCTATGCTCTCTTATTGCTTGGCTTACTCTGATGGTAAGCCAATCATCAGGCAGTCAGCGGAAGTGTCCCGTGCTGCATGCTATTTTCAAACAGTATACACACAGAAACCTAATTGTCGAGATACAGTTCCCATATTTGAGTGCATCGGGCCCATTTCACTCAGGTAGACGCGTCTATCTGTGACAGTCATGCTGGGAATCTATTTCAGTTTTATACACCGAAAAACATTACAAACTGATGATAACACGTTCCGGAAGTTTGGAGAGCTGAAGGTGTGGAGATGATCTTACATGAACCACCATTGGTGAGAAGAGTTTGTGTACACCACGACTGTGCCGTTCCCATCCTACTGAGGGGAACCGGTAGATATACACATCTTACTTGCTGTTTCTGAAAAAAACACAATGGACATTCTCTGACATAACTATTTCCAAAACAATAAACCGTCCAAGGCATCGTCAAATAGTATTTAGTAATATGACAGTGTTAATATTTGTATTTATCTCGTATAGAGACACTGACAAACATGGAAATGTGGATGATGACAGAGAATATATTACAATGTAAAGGGGTGATGTATGGTAGAAGGCACAGTGTGAGTAACGAGGTGACAAAAGACATGTTTCTTGTAGCAGGGAATCTGTTTATATACTGTCAACACTCTACACTATCATGATGTGTGCTTCAATAATCTGTAGTTTATGTGTAGCCCGTGTGTATCTTGTGTGACAACCTCCAACAGAGAGCAGTTTCACAACATGTAATGTAGCCCACAGTCCCACACCTCATCACAATCTGATTCCAGTTAGTTGATCTTATATAACCTGATCGATAATACCAGAAACTTGAGACACATCTCAAGGACTTCACTGATGGCCAAAGTGTCTGTCAGTCTGTTATTGTTAAGAATGTGTGTGTCTCTCCTCCACTAAATCTATGTTGCCTTGTTCATACGTAGATCGATGCCATGTGTTTGGTAGTCGGGATACCGTACATGACAAGACGTCCTTCAGGCCAATGCGAAGACAATCCTCTACACAAGGTAATGTATAAGGGATATAGTTACAGATTATGGACCAAATGTCCCTGAGGGAAGATGATAACATTTTTTCAAGTAAGTGAAATGGCTGAGAGACATTATGTGCCACTCGTGTGAGCTGTATTCACGAGTATAACACATCCACAATACAGTGTGATCACACGTGGTAGACTTGCACTTACGAGTACATCCAGTATGTTGATGTATGCCATCTATATGACATGGTTGGTTATACTACACATTATTCCATTTGATGGTGGCTTCCATAACAAGCCGGTCGCAATGTAAACTGATATCAGGAACAACTCTTACAGTAGTGCTGCGTGTATGTTTTATAATCTTAACTTTCATAACACCATAGTTTGTTACAGCTTCCAGACGTCGTGTCCAGAACAATAGCTCCATTTTGTAACTAAGATTCCATGTATGATATGCTTTCATAGATTGAATTTCAACTATGGGTCAATTAAAAAGTGAAAACGGTGTCTCTGACAGAAAGTAAAATAATTGGCAATGAGCCACGTGAAGTGATTGTGTTCACGATGACGTATGCCCCATCTTCCGGTCGTGTGTTTACTGGGGGGTGTAATCATTGATCAGTTAGCTGATAGAATCAGGACAGGTTGTTCGACCAATGTCAGCATTTCAGCTGCTCGGTGATTAACACGGTCCATAATTTGTAACAGATACATATATGATCTTTTGAGTTGTATTTTGTCAAGCCATTAATACACACAATCTAATCACAGATATACTACGAAAAAAGGAATCGGGCATTTCATTTTCGCGCTGCTTGGGGCAACTTTACATTTTGCAACCGGATGGATAGCGCTTTTGTCTGATTATGTGTTCGTCTTCCCATTATTTAAGGCGCTTAATCATCACAAGTGATAGGATACGAGATGTTAAAGAATGCCAAGGAATGACGTGTGTTGAAATGGCTTTTGTAAGTAAGTATGTTCTTGCTTTCAAACTTATTTTACACAAGGCACATGGAATGAGGCGTGTTGACACGCTAAGGAAATATGCTCTGGCATAAGGGTGAGATGTGTTGACATGCTGTCAAATACATGACTTTGTATGTTCTGGCGTTAAACCTTATTTTACACAAGGCAGATGGGATTAGCTGTGTTGACCGTTGTGCTTGTGTATATGTTCTAAGACTTGTATTCACTCAGTTTTGTCTTTTTCTGAAAAGGAGATGTGTGATGAAAACTTATCAATGATTTCTACAATCTCTGATCAGTATAAAATGTTTTAATTGTTTAAAATCTTCTGTCTCTTCAGTTTCCACAACTATCCCTCATGTTGAAATAGAAATTCTATTCTGTTTTCGAGGGGTTTTGTTGTTGCTTAGAAAGAGTTCGGAAATTTAATTCCATTACAATGTCAATGAATGTTGTCAATTTGTTGAGATTGAATATAACTCAATTCACATATTTCACATATCCAAATATGCGAGTTGTGTCTTGAGTGCTGTCAAATATATGGACTGCTACTACGGACATCCCCGTGCCGGATGTCTTTCGGTAAAAATTAAACTATCTAATTGGCTAAAATACACCAGCTTCAACAAGCCTGTGAAAGCTGCAACAAATTAACTGATAAAAAAGCATTGTGTCATCAGCAGATGACAGCACAAATGATGCAAGAGTGTTAGATGTCAGAGGATGTATATGCTTCAGTCAGGGTATTAGATGTCAGAGGATGTATATGCTTCAGTCAGGGTATTAGATGTCAGAGGATGTATATGCTTCAGTCAGGGTAATCGATGTCAGGATATACACACTTCAGTCAGGGTAGTAGATGTCAGAGGATGTATATGCTTTAGTCAGGGTATTAGATGTCAGAGGATGTATTTCCTTCAGTCAGGGTATTAGATGTCAGAGCATGTATATGCTTCAGTCAGGGTATTAGATGTCAGAGGATGTATATACTTCAGTCAGGGTATTAGATGTCAGAGGATTTATATGCTTCAGGCAGGGTTCAAGATGTCAGAGGAAGGATATGCTTCAGTCAGGGTATAAGATCTCACAGGATGTATATGTTTCAATCAGAGTATTAGATGTTAGAGGATGTATATGCTTCAGTGAGATTATTAGATGTCGGATGATCTATATATTTCAGTCATAGAATTAGATGGCAGAGCATGTATATGCTTTAGTCAGTATATTAGATGTCAGAGGATGTATATGCTTCAGGCAGGGTATTAGATGTCAGAAGATGTATATACTTCAATCAGGGTATAAGATGTCAGAGGATGTGTATACTTCAGTCAGGGTATAAGATGTCAGGCGATGTATCTGCTTTAGTCAAGTTTAGATGTCAGAGGATGTATATGCTTCAATCAGGGTACAAGATGTCAGAGGATATATGCACTTCAGTAAGGGTATTAGATGTCAGGGAATGTATATGCTTTAGTCAGGGTATTAGATATCAGATGATGTATATACTTTAATTAGAGTACATGATGTCAGAGGATATATACTTCAGTCAGGGTCTTAGATGTCAAGGGGTGTATATAATTCAGTCATGGTATAAGATGTCAGAGGATGTATATGCTTCAGTCAGGGCATTAGATAGCAGAGGATGTATATACTTCAGTCAGGGTATTAGATATAAGAGGATGTATATGCTTCAGTCAGGGTATTATATGTCAGAGGATATAAATACTTCTGTCAGGGTTTTAGCTGTCAGAGGATGTGTATACTTCAGTCAGGGTATTAAATATCACAGGATATTTACACTTCATTCGGGATATTATATGTCAGGAAATGCATATCCTTCAGTCAGGGTATTAGATGTCAGAGGATGTATATACTTCAGTCACGGTTCAAGATGTCTGAGTATATAAACTTCATTCACGGTATTAGATGTCAGAGGATGAATATGCTTCAGTCGAGATATTAGATTTAAGAGGATGTACATACTACAGTCAGGGTATTAGATGTCAGAGAATGTATATACTTCGGTCAGGGTATTAGATATCAGAGGATGTATATACTTTAGTCAGGGTATTGGATATCAGAGGATGTATATACTTCAGTCAGGGTATTATATATCAGAAGATGTATATACTTCAGTCAGGATATTAGATATACGAGGATGTATATGCTTCAGTCAGGATATTAGATATACGAGGATGTATATGCTTCAGTCAGGGTATTATATGTCAGAGGATATAAATACTTCAGTCGGGGTTTCAAATGTCAGAGGATATTTACACTTCAGTCGGGGTACTAGATGTCAGGGAATGGATATCCTTCAGTCAGGGTAAAAGATGTCAGAGAATGTATATGCTTCAGTCAGAGTATTATATGTAAGAGGATGTATATACGTCAGTCGATGTATTAGATGTCATAGAATGTATATACTTCAGTCAGGGTTTTAGGTGTCAAAGGATGTATATACTACAGTCAAAGTATTAGATGTCAGGGGATGTATATACTTCAGTCAGGGTATTAGATGTCAGAAGATGTATATACGTCAGTCGATGTATTAGATGTCATAGAATGTATATACTTCAGTCAGGGTTTTAGGTGTCAAAGGATGTATAAACTTCAGCCAGGGTATTAGATGTCAGAGGATGTATATACTTTAGTCAAGGTATTAGATGTCACAGGATGTATATGCTTCAGGCAGAGTATTAGATGTCAGAGGATGTATATGCTTCAGTCAGGGAATTAGATGTCAGGGGATGTACATGTACATGCTTCAGTCAAGGTATTAGATGTCAGAGGATGTGTATACTTCAATCGGGGTATTAGATGTCAGGGGATGTATATGCTTCAGTCAAAGTATTAGATGTCAGAGGATGTGTATACTTGAAACGGGGTATTAGATGTCAGGCGATGTGTATACTTCCATCAGGGTACAAGATGTCAGAGGATATATAAACTTCAGACAGGGTATTAGATGTAAGGGGATGTATATGCTTCAGTCAGGTTACAAGATGTCTGAGTATATATACTTCACTCGAGGTATTAGATGTCAGAGGATGTATATGCTTCATCAAGGTATTAGATGTCAGAGGATGTATATGCTTCAGTCAAGGTATTAGATGTCAGAGGATGTTATATGTTTCAATCAGGGTACAGCATGTCAGAGGATATATATACTTTAGTCAGTGTACAATATGTCATACGATGTATATACTTCAGTCAGGGTACAAGATGTCAGAGTATATATACTTCAGTCAAGGTATTAGATGTCAGGGGATGTATATGTTTTAGTCAGGGCATTAGATGTCAGAGGATGTATATATTTCAATCAGGGTATTATATGTCAGAGGATGTATATCCTTCAGTCAGGGTACAAGATGTCAGAGGATATATATACTTCAGTCAGCGTACAAGATGTCAGAGGATATATATACTTCAGTCAGCGTACAAGATGTCTGAGTATGTAAACTTCATTCAAGGTATTAGATGTCAGAGGATGTATATGCTTCAGTCAGGGTATTAGATTTCAGAGGATGTATATACTACAGTCAAGGTATTAGATGTCAGGGGATGTATATACTTCAGTCAGGGTATTAGATGTCAGAGGATGTATATCCTTCAGTCGATATATTAGATGTCACAGAATGTATATACTTCAGTCAGGGTTTTAGATGTCAGAGCATGTATATGCTTTAGTCAGGGTATTAGATGTCACAAAATGTATATACTTCAGTCAGGGTATTAGATGTCAGAGCATGTATATGCTTTAGTCAGGGTATTAGATGTCAGGCGATGTGTATGCTTCAGTCAGGGTATTAGATGTCACAGGATGTATATGATTCAGTCAGAGTATTAGATGTCAGAGGATGTATATGCTTCAGTCAGGGAATTAGATGTCAGGGGATGTACATGTACATGCTTCAGTCAAGGTATTAGATGTCAGAGGATGTGTATACTTCAATCGGGGTATTAGATGTCAGGGGATGTATATGCTTCAGTCAAGGTATTAGATGTCAGAGGATGTGTATACTTGAAACGGGGTATTAGATGTCAGGCGATGTGTATACTTCAATCAGGGTACATGATGTAAGAGCTTGTGTATACTTCAGTCAGGGTATAAGATGTCAGGCGATGCATATGCTTTAGTCAAGGTATTAGATGTCAGAGGATGTATATGCTTCAATCAGGGTACAAGATGTCAGAGGATATATCCTCTTCAGTCAGGGTATTGAATGACAGGAAATGTATATGCTTCACTCATGGTATTAGATATCAGAGGATGTATATACTTTAATCAGGGTTCAAGATGTCAGAGGAAATATTCTTCAGTCCGGGTATTAGATGTCACGGGGTGTATATGCTTTAGTCAAGGTATTAGATGTCAGAACATGTATATACTTCAATCAGGGTACAAGATGTCAGAGGATATATACACTTCCGTCAGGGTATTAGATATAAGGGGGATGTATATGCTTTAGTCAGGGTATTAGATGTCAGAGAATGTATGAACTTCAGTCAGGGTATTATATGTCAGCGAATGTATGTGCTTCAGTCAGGGTATTAGATGCCAGAGGATGTATATGCTTCAGTCGAGGTATTAGATATCACAGAATGTATATACTTTAGTCAGGGCATTAGATGTCAGAGGATGTATATACTTCAGTCAGGGTATTAGATAAAAGGGGCCTGTATATGCTTCAGTCATGGTATAAGATGTCAGAGGATGTATATACTTCAGTCAGGGTATTAGATGTCAGAGGATGTATATACTTCAATCAGTGTACAAGATGTCAGAGGATATATACACTTCAGTCAGGGTATTAGATGTCAGGGGAAGTATATGCATCAGTCAGTGTATTAGATGTCAGAAGATGTAAATACTTCAGTCAGGGTATTAGATGTCAGAGGATGTATATACTTCAGTCAGGGAATTAGATATCAGAGGATGTATATACTTCAATCAAGGTATTAGATGACAGAGGATATATATACTTCAGTCAGGGTATTAGATGTCAGAGGATGTATATACTTCAGTCAGGGTATTAGATGTCAGAGGATATATATACTTCAATCAGGGTACAAGATTTCAGAGGATATATACACTTCAGTCAGGGTATAACATGTCAGGGGATATATATACTTCAGTCAGTGTATTAGATGTCAGAGGATGTATATACTTCAGTCAGGGAATTAGATATCAGAGGATGTATATACTTCAATCAGGGTATTAGATGTCAGGGGATATATATACTTCAGTCAGTGTATTAGATGTCAGAGGATGTATATACTTCAGTCAGGGAATTAGATATCAGAGGATGTATATACTTCAATCAGGGTATTAGATGTCAGAGGATATATGCTGTATACTTCAGTCAGGGTGCAAGATGTCAGAGTATATATACTTCAGTCGAGGTATTAGATGTCAGAGAATGTATATACTTCAGTCAGGGTATTAGATGTCAGAGTATGTATATGCTTCATTCAAGGTATTAGATGTCAGGGGAGGTATATATTTCAATCAGGGTATAAGATGTCAGTGGATATATATACTTCAGTCAGGGTACAAGTTGTCTGAGTATATATACACTTCTGACAGGGTATTAGATTTCAGAGGATGTATATACTTCAGTCAGGGTATTATATGTCAGAGAATGTATATACTTCAGTCAGGTTATTATATGTCAGCGAATGTATATGCTTTAGTCAGGGTATTAGATGTCAGAGGATGTATATGCTTTCATCAGGGTACAAGATGTCAGAGTATCTATACTTCAGTTAGGGTACAAGACGTCAGTGAATGTATATACTTCAGTCAGGGTATTAGATGTCAGAGAATGTATATACTTCAGTCAGGGTATTATATGTCAGCGAATGTATATGCTTTAGTCAGTGTATTAGATGTCAGAGGATCTATATACTTTCATCGGGGTACAAGATGTCAGAGTATCTATACTTCAGTCAGGGTACAAGACGTCAGTGAATGTATATACTTCAGTCAGGGTATTAGATGTCAGAGAATGTATATACTTTAGTCAGGGTATTATATGCCAGCGAATGTATACGCTTCAGTCAGGGTATTATATGTCAGCGAATGTATATGCTTCAGTCAGGGTATTAGATGTCAGAGGATGTATATACTTTAGTCAGGGTACAAGATGCCAGAGAATGAAAATACTTCAGTCAGGGTACAAGATATCAGGGGATGTATATGCTTCAGTCAGGGTATTAGATGGAATCCCGTGCATGTATTTCAGCTGCCCTGCTTTAAGGCTTTGAAGTGTTTGTTGTGAGGAGTTATAATACTACACTCTTTTGTGCAGACTCTGTGGCAGACTGTAACTGTAGAGGAGGTAGACGAGGTTCACAAGTGTTACACTTTACATATCTCGCATGTTTACAACATCAAGTGTTATTACTTTATAGCGACATGATCAATTTCTTCCTTAATTTAAGTTATGTTTGATAAAATATAGAAAGTTTGGATAAATAATTTCTGTCATATAACCGAACATTGATCACCCGTTTGGACATTAATATCACTGTTTAACAAATCAGAAGTGTAATATATGAAGGTTGCTTTCAGTAGTGTAAGATAGTCCGTGACATATTAATCGATATAACGAGTAACTACTTTGATACGATACCAAAGGGATTTCTGAATGAAACACTACACTGAGTAGAATATTAGACTAGAAAGACTTGTTACCCTGTTGATTCTTGTATCCGCTGTTGTGCAACATGGATATCCTCAATAATATGTGTACATATAATGCTAGACTCCATGCAATGCCCATGCTCAAAGGGCTAACATGAATACCAAGGTAAATAGATCAGTGTGCACTCAATTTTTATTCTCAGCTCCCTGGGTAGTATAAAACCCAAGCTGCCTGTGAGGAGCTAGAAGGTTAACAGCCACAGAACCATCTCATCCTACCGGGCACCCACTCCCTGCCGGTGAACAGAAGAACATTTCAAAGGAAGTCACTTTCAAAAAATCATGAGCTACATGTGCTTCAGTCGTATAAACTCTCTTGAGGCTCTGGAATTAGGTCACCCATCCAACTATTCCTCGCGACAGGCGTTGCTCAACTTCCTCTGATTTGTGACCACGTGCCACCACATGGACGATGGGGCATGGAGATCGGGGTACCTCGTATGGCATCATAACATCACGCCCATGCTGTAACTCTGGTCTGTCTGACACTTAATGTGCATAGTGTCATATGATAGAACTATAATAGTATTTTGATTACTTCTACGCAAACAACATTGACTCTCTCACAGGTCAACCAAGGTTGTATGGTAAGATTATATTTATCCCACCAATAGATTACGGACATGGTTGTTCAAGTAGTCCCTGATTCCGATCGTGTGATATATACCTCGCCGCCTCAGTTTCAAATGATCCAGAGCAAAATCTGTTTTGTAAAAATGTTATGTTGCTCTATGCGGGTTGCAATAGCATCTCTTTGCGTATTAGATCTTTTAGCAAGGAAACTCGAATCGGAACTATGTCATGTGTTTAACCGTACGGATGCCTTGTAGTGAACAGGTGCACACCTCAAGGCAGTGTAGGTGAGGGAAAGCGTCTTCTATAATCAGTTAATTACAGCATATAAACAAACCAAAGCCGTCAACTCCATGTCTTATCAGCGGTTTAATTTTTCGACTCCATCGGTTCAAATAAAGTCATGTAAATTTATCGGTCAGTTTTCTATTTGAGTAAGGAAAATATTACCATGGAAATACATCGGAGTTTTAAACTGTTCTTGACTTGTGTTGATAGGTTTGATATCTAAAGACTCTCTGACGAGATTCTTGCCTTTGTTATCAAATGTTGAAGTACTTTATCTAAGAAAAGCAATGTGATTCTTATTTAAATATGCACATGCACCTGATTATATATTTAGCTAGACGAACGTTTGTAAGTTCAGGATGGCCGGTGAATATGTGATGAAGCCAGAAACCAAATTCTTCTCTGAAATTATCCGAAGAGCAACAAAGCGCAACACCTGATCTGTACCATTACAGTAATTTATTCTTCTGCTCGTGGACGGTCGTCGCTAATCCGAGTGTGCCGACTTTCGTGTATACTGTACGTTTCGCGTTCATGTAATGATCATCAGTGAACATTAACACAGAATGTAAGACCGCAAGTTACCTTTACCACAAATTAGAGCGCCCAGTCCTTAATACGAGGGATGGCTAAAATGTTCTGAGCCCAACTACGAAGGATGTATAATACACCCTTAACAGTTTGCATGTATTAAGTACAATACTGTCCAAGCTCACAGGCTTCATTTAAACCAAACACACAACCAAGCAGCACATTTCTGCGATCATCAAACTTAATTAGTATTCTCTGTTCTCTGTTAATGAAGTCATCAAGTTATCAAGTCATCAAGTTTCACCAACTGACAGGGCTCATTCCAACAACCGGGGAGATATTCTCCTTGTTTTGCCACTGTTAAGAGGGGGCAGGGGAGAGCAAAAGGGGGAGAAATAGCCTTAAAAATTATCAAAGATCAGGAAGACCTTCTATTGCCGCCACTTGGGGAAATGGTGACAAAATACAAGATATCATTATGGTTGTTCGACGACTGGCCACACACCACTACCATTTCAGAGGCATCTCTCATGGAAGAGTACAGACCATTCTGAGGAATGGCCTGGGAATGAAAAAGGTTTCAGCACGCTCGGTTCCAAGACTCCTGATCAGAAACGCTGTAGGTTCATCATCTCTCAAGAAAATGTACGTCATTTTCAAGCACTTAGATGATTTTGTGGAATGATTTGTAACCATCGATGAGTCTTGGGTTCACGACTATCAGCCTGAAATTAACCATCAGTCAAAGCAGTGGTTAATATCTAACGTCTCCTCCGACAAAAAGGCAAAGTCTGTTCTATCAGTTTGCAAGGAGATTCAGTCGGCATTCCTTCTAGAACCCTACTGGTGGACTACATCCTGAAAGTTGAGACTATTAATTCCAAAATAAATAGTATGTTAATCTGCCTAGGCGACTGCGTGAAAATGTTTTTGAAGGTGTACCGTTCCCCAAGGACACAACATCCCCTCACAAATCTGTTGTCGCAATGCATGACCGTGGCTTTGAACTCATATTTGGTTCAGTAACATAAAGAACTAACTGTCTGGTAAGCTTTGTGCAAATGATTATGACGTCATTTTGTTGTGGAGTGAGTGAGTTGGGTTAACGTAGCTTTGAAGGCTATTCCAGTTATATCACGGCATGTCAGCTTAATTTGGGAGAAACGCCGAAGGGATGCAGGTCTCAGAAACCCTCGAGCCCAGGTATGGTGCTGACAAGCCGAAAAACATATTCGGGGTGAACCGGGATTTGTACCTCGTTCCCAAAGGGACGCAACTATTCACTGCGATTTGCGGAGGACTTTTTACTCTCGTAGGATCAAGGCACATAGGCGCGAGTACCATACTACCTCGTTGGCAGGCCGGACATACAAACTCCAGCTCTCCCTATTTTGTGAAACGTTTACAATTTACGTCTGATTGCAAATAAAATATTTCACCAACGGATAGACAAATATTCATATCACAAAATAGAAAGAGGGTATGCTTGGTGAGAATAGTTCCATCTTATTGTTGTTACTATTAAATATGAATTGTTAATCTTTAGTTTATTGCCGAAGTTTGAAATGTTTTATGCCCACTTCATCAGAGCAAGTTATTCACACTGACATCACAACTTTATCAAAGAGAAAGCTTATATAAACACTGTAGGTAAGCATTACGTTGGCTACATTTGAAAAAGTTGCACTGGGTTGCTGGGTTGCTTTCATGCAGATTTGTTATGTGTGCGTCTTCTTGGTTACGGAGGTATTTTATGATCCCGGTAACGTACGATCTCTTATTGAGTGGCAAGCTGTAATTACAGGGCCACCGTGGTACATATATTCCCGTCAGACACAGGGAGAGTGTGTATATAAATGCAGGAATGCTGAAGGTAATAACCAGTTTCTCATGTTCATGATTAATACTCCAGGGGATTGCCCGCGGAGAGAGTGGGAGAACTTCTTTAATATGTGCATAGATACAGGAAACCTACTGGTAAGGAGTTTGTCGTGGAGGCAGCTGATTTAATTGTAAGTGTTTAGTGTAGCCTTTGGTCCCACCATTATCCAAGATTAGCATATATATATGAAGAAGTATGTTTGCCTTTCCATATAAAAACCAAGATATAAAATTGCTCGTGGCTTTGTGTGTGTATGTGTGCGTGTGTGTGTGTGTGTGTATGTGTGCGTGTGTGTGTTTGTGAGTGTTTGTGTGTGTTTGTGAGTGTTTGTTCGTGAGTAGCGTTTACATAATTTACTGCTAAACTTAATAAATAACAAATAAGTTACTGGATTAAGTAGAACTGAAAACACTTTCAGGGAAGAGTGGTATTCAGTAAATTAGAATCTATGAAAATGGGTGTCTTACATAGAAATTCGGGTTGTCTTTTTGCATTACTGTTAGTGATATTCACTCAACTTTTCGATTTCGCGAACGTGTCATTTTAAGAATCGATCAAATTTGTCAGTCAAGTGAAAAACCTCAGCTGCTGAACTATCGCTGAACATGAATAGTTTGGTTTGACATTTCTATTCGATTTACAAATTTTGCCTCTTACTGTGTCCTAATGTGATGTGGGAATTATCAACTCGTTCGATTTCCTGTCTGGAAGTTGAGCACAGCCATTTTGCGAAGACGGGTTACAACACTGGCAAACATACAAGTACCGACTGAACAGATGTAATGTGTAGTACCACAAAATATAACAATTTTCAAGATTGAAAGTTAAAGTCTAGAATATATAAATACTATAATTGTGAACTATGTGGTCGTCACTCGCTGAAGGTGGTCAACAATCATAATGTCACATGATTGTCGACCGCCTGTGTGTGGTCCACCGGCTATGTGTATATCGCACAGTAGCCGTGGCAGTCAAAATGTTATAAGACCAACATGGACGCACGTTAAGGTAGATTAGACTGTCTTTTCGCTCTTTTCAAGCCATTGACATACACTTTGTTTTGTGAAATTGTTTTGGCTCTTAAAATTGCTTAACTTTTATATCGCAGATAGGATAAGAAGTTGTTAGTACTTGTAATGATGATATATTGTTATGGCCATAATTTTCAATTTTGCCCTTCAAGTAATCTAAATCGCCGCAACTACTGTACACTTTGATCATAGCGAAAGACGCTCAAAATATCATATTTGGTAGAAAGTGCATTGAACTTCCGAAGATATCATATGTCCTATGCACCATAGAAAGAATAACAGAATCAGTGACCGCCACCGTCATGGTATTATTCGCATCAGATTACTACAGTAAGCTATCCCGCTTCTCTCTTAAAACGTACTCATTCGACCATGGAAACGATAAAGAAAGACAAGAATTTAGTGTGAGGTTCCAATCGCTAGGTTACAGACTACTGATGGCCGCGGCGAAAGCGAATCATTTCCCTCCACTGCTCCAATTGGTTTTAATTCATTGGGGAAACTTGCACATCACGATCAAATTTTAAAGTTGCCCGAATTCAAGTGCATACTCAACCTTTGCTTGGTGGCAATCGAGGCATTTAGTTTTACTTATATCAGCTGCATTCTTAAACTAACTCACGTTATCTTGTGGCAATATTGAGTAAGGTATGTTATGACGTGAAACATGTGTTAATTCTCGAAAGAATGGCAGATATAGGATTTAGATACTTATGTTCAAAATTTCGAAAATCCTGCAGTGTAAGAAAGGTGCCCAGAACAAGGTTTGATACCGCGTGTGTGCTGCTCCAAGTCAATGAGAACATTGCTCAGTTTCAGTACTAGGGTTTCGACAAGGTTTAAAAGTGTATATAAAGCACGGAGGTGTCACAAAATGACCCATTTAACATGCGTGGTTAGGTGACGTGAGGGTAAATTTAGTTTAACGTGAGTGTGAGTGTGAGTGTGTGAGTGTGTGGCTGCTTGTACTAGTCCGCATGTTTGCCGGTTCTATGATGGTTGCCAACTGAGATACCATTCTGAAGTTTGGCAAGAAAATCTCACATTATACTCACTCCGAGCCGACTCAGTCCTTCTTTCTTTCCGTCTATGCCGAACGCCAGACAGGGTAACAAGTACCATCTCTAAGAGACTTTTTGTATGACGCGTACACAAAATACGCTGCTTAAAACAACTTGTGTGTGAGCTGTTTCCTTGACTTTGTGATCAGTAATATTTAACATATCCATGGAGGAAGACAAGACCTTAGTGTGTATGGCGATCCATGGCAGCATGTGGATCCCTGTCGTGGTGATATCAGCCTAGTTCAGCCTGGTGATCTGCATGTTACGGAAGCTTTTTGACCAACATCATCTGCACAGTTGAGAAAAGAGAACAACTTCAACAAATTGGATAGCTAGAAGATGTAGACAGTATCAACAATTGGTACACAATTCATCTTGGGTAACTAAAACATGTAGAGAGTACCAATATTTGGTACACAATTCATCTTGGGTAACTAGAAGATGTAGAGAATACCAACAATTGTGACACAATTCATCTTGGGTAATCAGAAGATGTAGACAGTACCAACAATTGGTACACAATTCATAATGGGTAACTAGAAGATGAAGAGATTACCAACAATTCATCTTGGGTAAAAAGAAGATATAGCCAGTACCAATATGTGGTAAACAATTCATCTTGTGTAACTACAAAATGTAGAGAGTACCAACAATTGGTACACAATTCATAATGGGTAACAACAAGATGTAGAGAGTACTAATATTTGGTACACAATTCATCTTGGGTAACTACAAGATGTAGACAGTACCAATGTTTGGTACAAAATTCATCTTGAGAAACAAGGAGATGTAGAGAGTACCAACATGTGGTACACAATTCATCTTTGATAACTGGAAGATGTGTACAGTACCAACAATTGGTACACAATTCATCTTGGGTAACTAGAACATGTAGAGAATACCAACAATTGGTACACAATATGTGGTACACAATTCATCTTGGGTAACTAGAAGATGTAGAGAGTGCCAATATGTGGTGCACAATTCACAAAGGGTAACTAGAAGATGTAGAGAGTACCAGCAATTGGTACACAATTTATCTTAGGTAACTAGAAGATGTAGACAGTACCAACAGTTGGTACACAATTCATAATGGGTAACCTGAAGACGTAGAGAGTACCAGAATGGGTATCTAGAAGATGTAGAGAGTACCAATATTTGGCACACAATTCAGCTTGGGTAGCTAGAAGATGTAGCCAGTATCAACAGTTTGTGCACAATTCATAATGGGTTACTAGAAGACGTAGAGAGTACCAACGATTGGTACACAATTGATAAAGGGTAACTAGAAGATGTAGACAATACCAATATTTGGTACACAATTCATCTTGGGTAACTAGAAGATGTAGAGAGAGCCAGCAATTGGTACACAATTTATTTGGTAACTAGGGGATGTAGAGAGTACCAACATTTGGTATACAATTCACGGTCACGTTTCTTACATATATTTATATTTTCTCTTCAAGTTCGTGAATTCGGATCATTACTTTCCTTTTATTTATATTCATGAATTTGATCATGTCAGTTGTTAAAAGGAAAGATGTCAAGCCGATGACCGTATGAACTTATCTGATCATTTTCATACAAATATTTCAAAATTTTCCCTAACTTTGGGGTGGTGAGGAAGCCTTGTTGTTAAAGCGTTCGCTGGTCACGCCGAAGACCCGGGTTCGATTCCCCACATTGGTACAATGTGTGAAGCCCGTTTCTGGTGTTCCCCGTCGTGCAATTGCTGGAATATTGCTAAAAGCTGCGTAAAACCATACCAACTCCTTAACTTGGTATGATATTTGACTTGTTCGGTGTTCCTAAAAGGTCACTTATTCTACGCCATTACGCCTCTCCAACAAATAACGTATCCAGTAAATATGTCAGATACTACCTTATGGTAATATATCGTGTAAAATGGTTCAAATATATTGTTTTGTACCCTAGCATGTGTCTGCTGCACCTGGACATGTAACTGTTGGTAATGACAAAAGACATTGGGTTCAGAAAAGTTTGTTTGGTTACATGGGAAACACACATGTGCAGGTCGTGCCAAGGCTGCTGTAGTCATGAGATCTCCTTCATACTCCCATGTCTATATCTTATGTCCACTACCATGTCGGGGTGTCTGAAGCCTTAACTGACATGAATAATCGACGGACCTATTACACATGACATTTCATCACATGACTAGCCGATTATACATGCATGCCACTTCAATAAATGTAGGCGATAACCGTTTGCAATCGACTAAGGTTTATTTTGAGGTATTAGACCAGCAAATAAATATTCGTTCATCCCTGGCATCAAATCAGTTGTTACTCCAATAACTGAACTCGGATGAATTTAGCTTTCCTTCCTTTACGCATATGACTGCTTATATGATGTTGACATAATAACGCGAGTTCCAAGTGTCTTCTGGCATGCTTGACTTAACTAGAAGTTATGTTTCAGGAGACGCATTCAAACTCTCCACAGTTGACATTAATGAAATCAGTCAAAAACTATGAGAGGGAAGGCAATACTTTGTTACTAAAGAACTTGGATTTATCGATATGATAAGAAGGTAAGGTCAAAATCGATGTCAAAATATTAGGTTAATACAAAAGCTCTGACACATTCGACCGAGATAAGTGAAGTTGTTCTACACTAAATTATCGGAGAGCAATACAATTAATATACATGGATCTACAGCCATTTCTTCATCCCTATCAAGAAATGTTTATGATAATCAAAAGGATTATTTCTATCGCCTTATGCAACAAAAGTGTCCTTTCTTAACCGACGACATGCTACCCTTCAAAAAGTACTAGCTGTGAAAGTCCTGATGGGCAATATCTTAATTACGCCTACAGGACAGTGTTGCTTAGAGGCACCCTCTCTCTAGTGGCACAAGCACCACACAAGTAGGCTCATTCAAGGCAGTCTGGTCAATGAACACCCTAAACCAGCTCTGTTCGTCAGGCGGGAGGCAGGCATCGACCAACGGTTAAGTATTGATCTGGGAATACAAGGCTCGGCCCACATAGATCTCTCATTGGCCAGTGCGTCCAGTGACAAGTCTCATCTCCGACCACTCACACCAAACTCCTTTTGCTCAACTTGGCTTCTGCAAGAGAACATCTGAAAGCAGTCCTTGTCGTCTAGAAAACCTTCTCATGAGCCTTTGAAAAGGTTCTTATCTGCTCCAAGTCTGTATGAACCACGGGGGTGTCTGAAGCAGCTATTCAATTTCTACATCCTCTGAAATCAATGAAGCAAACGGTTTTTACATGTTTTCCAATTCAGTGAGCCTTATATTACTGATAAAAAGCGAAAATTGGGTAAATTGTTGTTTGCTGTTTTCACAGTATTTTTGTTTTACTTTCAGATTGTGAAGACATGGGAGCCGTTTTAATTTCTTAAGGGACGTGATGATGTACTGCGAGTTGGTTACCCCAGAATGTGACTGATGTGATCTCAGTATTGAAGAAAGAGGCACAGAAGTCTGGATAATACAAAGGATTAACGCATCCTCTCACTACAAACATGTTCTTTCATGTCTCACGAACGTATGTGTACGTGTGATGGAAGAATTCCCATTAAACACAACTCCAACTTTTTCGGATAATACTACCGCCAACTCCACATCCCCAGGTGAAGGGGTCATCGACCTCAGAGTAGCCATACCCGTGGGGCTAATTCTGGGGCTAATAGTGGTCATGACTGTGTGTGGCAATGTGCTGGTGCTGCTGGCCGTGTTTGTCAACTCTCACCTCAGAAGCACCACTAATTACTTCATTGTCAATCTGGCTATAGCTGATCTCCTCTTGGGCACGACAGTTCTGCCCTTCTCTGCGAGTCTGGAAGTTTTAAGTTTCTGGGCTTTTGGTCAGATATTCTGTGATGTTTGGGCCGCCATTGATGTCTTGTGTTGCACCGCCTCCATCATGAGTCTATGTGTCATCAGTATAGACCGGTACATCGGGGTGACCAGACCCCTTCAACACTCTACCATCATGACTGAGAAACGTGCCGTGTATATCATCTTGCTTGTATGGATACTGTCAGTGACGATCTCAATAGCTCCTTTGATAGGGTGGAAGGAACCGGCCGACCCCAACCCAATGGTGTGCAGCGTCACCACACAGCTTGGATATGTGCTGTTTTCTGTATCTGGTTCATTTTACATACCAACTTTCATCATCATGGTTGTGTACATACGGATATATAAAGAGGCTGTTAAACATTCAAACTTTTTGTCCACGGGTGTAAAAACTTCTAAAATAGATGAATCTGAGGGAGTGACGTTACGCATTCATACGGGTAAAAGCCCTCAAACCCCCTCCCCAATGTACCAAAGTAGCAGTTCCAGCGAACACTCTGAGGGGTCGGGTCGCAAAGCCGCCTCACGACTTACATTAGCAGGAAGGATTGCCAAGTTTAAACGAGAGAAAAAGGCTGCCAAAACGTTGGGCATTGTAGTAGGGGTGTTTATATTATGCTGGTTCCCCTTCTTCTTCGTCTTGCCTTTAGGTGAGTATCTCAATGCACTTCTAATTTTATTTGTCAGTTCTCAGATAAAGATATGTTGCTTATGAATGCATGTTGGATATAATCTCACGTGTCATTCTTACATGTCTGTCTGGCGGGTAGAACTGCCGTTATCGCGCGTGTTTTTGAACAAAAACAAAAAACATACTACATAGGATCCTGTTTTCTCCCGTGAGTTGGATCACCACACCACACGCGCCTCACAAAGAAATGTTCTAAGATGAGAAATTTGTAGTTATATATTCTAACAGTATGGTACATTAAAACGAATTCCAATACACCAAAGAGATATAGCCAACATAATCAGGATGATGTTATTCCGATCAAATAGTTGTGAACTTACCATAAAACACATCCTTCATTGGGCCACAAAAATCATATAATCTCTGATACAAACATGCAACATGTTGGACCTTTGGTGCAATGGATTATTAATTTTCAGGACTATTCTCAGGTGAGTGAATTGACGTTAGCGTATTTCGTTAATATCATGGAGTCTCAGCCAAACAGAAGCAGTAGGATGTATACCATCTGGGTGAAAGCAACGACCACGGATATAATGCTGACAAACCAAGAATCATCGGCGATTCGATCTCACAATCATATGATTCTGTCACGTTTTGTTCTTTGAAAAATAATCTCATCTAATTATAGGAAACTCTCACGCCAAGTGGTTTTTTTCAATCACTTTTTGTGCACATGTGTTCCCCTCGAGAAGAAACTTCATTCCAATATAACACTTAGTTAACTTATGTCCGAATATTATAACATCACTTTATGCATCGTTTCGTTTAACCCATAATAATGTACCACTTGTTATCAAAATCACCTTGTGGGTTTTGAGTGTGTTTGGTTTTAAGCAAGTGGCATATTCATATAATTTGTAGTTTCATTAAAGATGAGTTAATGGCGTTCCTTCCATCTTACGGCGTGTTGGTTAAAGTGCTGGAACAAGAAATGGTAACAGAGACTGACGAAATAGCACGATTATCAGGCTGATAGATGAGCGTCAGCGGGGTGACAGGAAATTCAATATAGCGACAGATGGGTGTCAACACTGGAAACATAGGATTAAGCAGAATAGCAGTGGTGATTTATACAAAGAACATGGGCTATGAATTACGAGCAATATCACAAACATATGTGATTGTCAATGTAACATAATAAAAAAAGATTCAGCACAATAACAGTGTGGATTAAGCAGAGTAACAGGCGATTTAGCAGAGTAACGGGAGATTTAGCAGAATAACGATGTGGAGTAAGCAGAGTAACAGGCGATTAAGCAGAATAACGATGTGGATTAAGCAGAATAACGATGTAAAGTAAGCAGAGTAACAGGAGATTTAGCAGAATAACGATGTGGATTAAGCAGAATAACAGTGTGGATTAAGCAGAATAACAGTGTTGATTTAGCAGAGTAACAGGCCATTTAGCAGAGTAACAGGAAATTTAGCAGAGTAGCATCATGCATTATGCAAGTAACAGCGATTAAGCAGAGTAACAGGCGATTAAGCAGATTAACAGGAGATTAAGCAGAGTAACAGGAGATTTAGCACAGTAACAGGCGATCTAGCACAGTATCAGTCGATCAAGCAGAGTAACAGGCGATTAAGCAGAGTAAAAGGAGATTAAGCACAGTAACAGGAGATTTAGCAGAGTAACAGTGTGGATTAAGCAGAATAACAGTGTGGATTAAGCAGAATAACAGTGTGGATTAAGCAGAATAACAGTGTGGATTGAGGAGTAACAAGCGATATAGCAGAGTAACAGGAAATTTAGCAGAGTAACATCATGCGTTAAGTGAGTAACAGGCGATTAAGCAGAGGAACAGACGATTAAGCAGAGTAACAGGAGATTAAGCATAGTAACAGGAGCTTTAGCAGAGTAACACGAGATTTAGCATAGTAACACGAGATTAAGCAGAGTAACAGGAGATAAAGCATAGTAACAGGAGCTTTAGCAGAGTAACACGAGATTTAGCATAGTAACACGAGATTAAGCATAGTAACAGGAGATTAAGCATAGTAACAGGAACTTTAGCAGAGTAACACGATATTTAGCAGAGTAACACGAGATTAAGCAGAGTAACAGGCGATTAAGCAGAGTAACAGGAGATTAAGCATAGTAACAGGAGCTTTAGCAGAGTAACACGAGATTTAGCAGAGTAACACGAGATTAAGCAAGGTAGCAGCAATATTAAGTGAGTAACAGGCGATTAAGCAGAGTAACATGAGATTTAGCACAGTAACAGGCAATCTAGCACCGTAACAGGCAATCTAGCACAGTAACAGGCGATTTAGCAGAGTAACAGAAGATTTAGCCCAGTAACAGGCGATTAAGCAGAGTAACATCATGTATTAAGCAGAGTAACAGGAGATTAAGCAGAGTAACAGTAGATTTAGCACAGTAACAGGCAATCTAGCACAGTAACAGATGATTAAGCAGAGTAACAGGCGATTAAGCATAGTAACGGGAGATTTAGCAGAGTAACAGGAGATCTAGCACAGTAACGGGCGATTAAGCAGAGTAACGGGCGATTAAGCATAGTAACGGGAGATTTAGCAGAGTTACAGGAGATTAAGCACAGTAACAGGAGATTTAGCAGGGCAACAGCATGTATTTAGTGAGTAACAGGCGATTCAGCACAGTAACAGGCGATTAAGCACAGTAAAAGGCGATTTAACAGAGTAACAGCATGCATTAAGTGAGTGGATGTGATTTGCATTGGTTGATTATCAGAGTAACTGTAATATAGCAAATACGTTTTTATACTCTTGCCCTACACGACATTCGGCGGGTGAGAGCGTCCCCTTACAATAACCCTGAATGGGAACACGGCCGTGCTCCTCAGGAAATGATCTGTCCATCCGTCGGCCTGTCAAGTGGTGTTTCTAACTTGACCAACGCGTGCTGTTGCAGCGGGGAATTCAATCACACTTGTAAGCATTATGTTGTTGCGAACGCTTAGAATTGGCAGTTTCACGTTAATTCTTTTCACTGTCCATGGCGTTGGAAGCGTAGAGCACAATGAGTACAGTCTTGGCTGTGAGTTCCAGAATCTCAGAAGGGTTAGACTAAATTATCCTTCTTTTTCAGAGTATACAGTCAATGGTTCCTTATTAAATTGAGACATGCGTGATGTCTAATGGGTATTGCTTTATTCTGTAGCACTTGTAATAGATATCAGCATATAGGACAGTGAAATGTATTTACTTTGTGGTTGCAATTATGTTCAAGTTAGTTCCTCGTAATGTTTGGTTAATAGAAGTAGTCCTTCCAATGTGAACATGATAAATCTATAATTATTAAGGAACAGGTAAAAAGTATTCATTTCATTGAGGGGGCACGGGTGGCCCAGTCGTCTAAGGCGCCGCGATTCGCTGTGCAGAGTTGCGTCCCTTGGGCATGCCAGAAACCTATGATTGTGGGTTCGAATCCCGGTTCGCCCCGATTATGTTTCTTGGTTTGTCAGCAGCATACCCGTGCTCGTGGGTTTCATCGAAATGGTAAACGTCTGAGACCTGCATCACTTCGGGCTTTCCTCCCACATTAACCTGACACGCAGTGATATAACTAGAATACTGTTAAAAGCGGCGTTAAACCAAACTCACTCACTCACACTCATTTCATTGAGCTTAACTCGTACAAGAATTAAATATGATACGAGACATAGAGTCTAACCGTTTACATTTGTCACTGGGGATAACCCCCTCACTTAAATTGCAGTTGCCATAACGTTACCAAATCTAAATTTTACCGGTTACCGTGACATTGAGCGTTCCACCCGTTATCGTAAACTGTAACTGTGAAATTGAGCGTTCCACCTGTTATCGTAAACTGTTACCGGGACATTAAGCGTTCCACCCGTTATCGTAAAGTGTTACCTTGACATTGAGCGTTCCACCCGTAATCGTAAACTGTTACCTTGACATTGAGCGTTCCACCCGTTATCGTAAACTGTTACCGTGACATTGAGCGTTCCACCCGTTATCGTAAACTGTTACCTTGACATCGAGCGTTCCACCCGTTATCGTAAACTGTTACCGAGACATTGAGTGTTCCATCCGTTATCGTAAACTGTTACCTTGACATTGAGCTTTCCACCCGTTATCGTAAAGTGTTACCTTGACATTGAGCGTTCCACCCGTTATCGTAAACTGTTACCTTAACATTGAGCGTTCCACCCGTTATCGTAAACTGTTACCGGGACATTGAGCGTTCCGCCCGTTATCGTAAACTGTTACCTTGACATCGAGCGTTCCACCCGTTATCGTAAACTGTTACCGAGACATTGAGTGTTCCATCCGTTATCGTAAAGTGTTACCTTGACATTGAGCGTTCCACCCGTTATCGAAAACTGTTACCGGGACATTGAGCGTTCCACCCGTTATCGTAAACTGTTACCGGGACATTAAGCGTTCCACCCGTTATCGTAAACTGTTACCGGGACATTGAGCGTTCCACCCGTTATCGTAAACTGTTACCGTGACATTGAGCGTTCCACCCGTTATCGTAAACTGTTACCTTAACATTGAGCGTTCCACCCGTTATCGTAAACTGATACCGAGACATTGAGTGTTCCATCCGTTATCGTAAACTGTTACCTTGACGTTGAGCTTTCCACCCGTTATCGTAAAGTGTTACCTTGACATTGAGCGTTCCACCCGTTATCGTAAACTGTTACCTTGACATTGATGTGCTATCCTTACTCGTAAACTGTTACCTTGAGTCGAAGGTGCTACCCTTTGTTGAAACCGTTGCAGTGACATCTAGCGTGCAACCCCTGTAGACAGTCACATCACTTACCTCACACATAGGGATTGAACCTCGTGGACAGAAATGTCACCGACCACTCTTTCCGTTATATTCCTCACAGTTCTGACCGCCTTGGCAGTCATTTACAGAGGACGTGTCATTAACTTTCGCCTCACGTCGTAGCGCCTTCACAACATCATACTCGTCACGCCCTGGAAGTGTTTTCTTGTTATTAATACCATGCTGCCTGATTTGAGTGAGGCTTGTCTTGGATCAATGACCTCAGTATAGTTAACACATACGGTATAGCAATGTGTTGTACTGTACTTAGACTAACATCTAGTCTCTGAAATGAAAATATGTTACGGATAAAAACGTTTGCTAAAATAAAGTCATAAAAATATAATAAAAAGGAGTCCAGAGACTATCTTCATTTTCATTTATAATCTAGAGGTAATCTCGACTTGCTAAATTGCATGGGCTGTATTGGATATGTTTGTTTCAGGGTCTGTATGACAAACTATACTGTATTGTAACCCATTTAACTGAAACACACAGTGGAATTGTACGTATATTATCAAGTGTGGCAAAATTAAGGTGACATACAATTAGAATCTCTCGTGATCTCCGATATCACTGATACATAAACACTACTTGCAGAAAGCGATTTATGTATGGGTCACAAACCTTTCAAAACCGTTTTGTCACATTGACCAGACGTTAAACGTATATACGACCGCATTCTGTGGGTATGTTTATGTAAGTAATGCTTAAATCAATCAGAGAATCTATCTTCATAACCATGTTAAGCCTAGATTTAAGAGGTGAGAACTATAGCGGCTGCAAGACCCCGTGCATTAGTGATGGCCTGAAGCTGTATATTTAGCTAGCACTTAGCAAACGTAAATTAACTACGATTTTACTGAAATGAACACGTCGACCTCGAGGATATTTCGGCGTGCTGCTGACATATGACATTTGAAATGCCAACAAATCAGGGGGGTGAGTCCCTGCTTGGGCCGCGCACTGACCGGCAATATGCACACAGCAGAAGCGGTGCAGGTGGGTCTGACATTGATTGGTATCCTGCAGATAAAAAAGTGTATCGGCGTGACAGGATCTCAATAGATGGCTGTGTATGCTCCCTGGTCACACATGACGGGAAAATAGAATATCGATTCATATCGTAGGTGTACATTACAACCTCCTTGTCAATCACAGGAGCATAGGGCCACGTGTGGGCACAAGCACTTGTTTCATGCGCTCTCAAGGAAACATTACTTTAAACATTAAAAAATTATAAGCGCATATGTATAACTCTCCAGTTACATTAATGATAATTATAGCAATTCAAGCAACAAGTTTACTTGCCTCACTAGCCATTGTGGCAATATCCCTGGTGGCCACTGTTGGTCGCTGGAGATTCCTCCAGTGGAGACCTGGTGGATTGTGTGACCTCGTACTGCGACAGCGTGGTTGTTGTTCATGCTGTCAACCAATGGTTTGTCTTCGCGAAGGCCGTGTGTTGTGAGACTGTGTAATGTAACATTAGAGGAGTATAGCGTCTCCCTGTCGCATACAAGTTGTGTGGCCAAAATATACTCTGAAAAGGGATACTAAACTATCACATCATTAATAATTATCCAAACAGTGATATATCGTCAGTTCAGAAGATACTGAAAGAGAAATCATCCCAATCAATCAATTTTCTAAACAAGTCATGCAATAGCACTCATTATCCACACTTCAGGCCTTACTAAATGAGAAGCGAAATGTGGTTCGGCTGCCTCTGCTTATTCTGCATATAACGATCGAGCTCAGAATTAACATATACTCTTCAAAACAAGAAACGCAAAACATATATTTTTGGCCATATACTAAATCAGCAGACCAAGAGGTGCAAAATGAAGCGGTTTCATGTGTCGTGGTGTCAGTGACAAATTTTCAGGATCAAAATGATCACACCAAGGACATACAAACCATTCGTCTGGAAACACGTACGATTAGGAAAAACGCACACAGTACATTGAAAAAAGGGCCACGGAGCTGCACGTACTGCACGTGCAGCAGCACTATGAACGGTATTAAAGTCCCAATATGAAACACTGATAATGCGGTTTCGCCGTATTTTTGATTGCCTGGCATCTGTGTCAATGGAATAGTGACAGTTCAACAACTTGTCAAGATTAACTGAAGTGCAAAGAAACAACGTCATAGGCCGCTTGCAGGCAGGGGAATCCCGGTGAGCTGTAGCCAGGTTTTCAATGTAGCGCCAAGCACCATCACACAGGCTATGGGATCGGTTTCAACAGCATTGGTCAACACCTGATCGGCCAAGGTCGGGACGACCAAGGGTAACCTACCCCGCCCAAGATCGCTACATCCGACTGCGCCGACTATAGTCTGGAAGGTAATTTAAGGTACCGACATTTACTACAATATCTGAAAAACTATTGGACCTACTCCAGTCAAAGCTGAGACGCCCAACGCTAACACCGCATTCTAAATAACACGGTGATGAAGAGATCTCAGTGTCGCTGCTGTTGCGAAGACATTTTAAATAGCACGGTGATGAAGAGATCTCAGTGTCGCTACTGTTGCGAAGACATTTTGAATAACACGGTGATGAAGAGATCTCAGTGTCGCTACTGTTGCGCGGACATTTAAAATAACACGGTGATGAAGAGATCTCAGTGTCGCTGCTGTTGCGCGGACATTTAAAATAACACGGTGATGAAGAGATCTCAGTGTCGCTACTGTTGCAAGGACATTTTAAATAACACGGTGATGAAGAGATCTCAGTGTCGCTGCTGTTGCGCGGACATTTAAAATAACACGGTGATGAAGAGATCTCAGTGTCGCTACTGTTGCGCGGACAATATCAACATCAACTACTTGATAGGTAGTAGGGATATTCTACATCCTCTCAAAATTATTGTATAGTTAAACGGCGGCCCACACCAACGTCTCTTGTCAGTGTTCTTGCACGTGGCTGTGTTTTCTCAAACTTGTGTTTAAACTAGTATCGACTTGTTTAGTATATATTTGTCTTTTGCAATGTAATGAATGGTAATTGAGGGTTGAAACAATAATGTGCAAAATACGCCACTGTGAGCTTCTACCTAGAGAGTAACTACAGCTTAATCAATGTAGACAGTCGTCAAGCATGTTATAAAAGTAGTAGATCAAATGAAATGTCAATGAAAACACTCATAGACAACACAAGATGAGAGCTATAACAGTGGTCAGCGTGGGTCAGTCCACGTTAGAAATGTGTCATTTTATTTCCAGTTGGTGGTACTTATGTTTGCTCCGACCCGTAAAGATCAGGGTCAGGAATGATCTTCAACAACCCAATGCCTCCCGTTATAAGCGATTAACGGGATCGGGTGGTCCGGCTCTCAGACTTGGTAAATGTATATTTCATCGTATCCCAATTGCGTAGACGGATGGATTTTCTGGATATTTACAGACCGCCATCAGTAGTATAGGTAATGATGGTTCTGGACCACTTCCACTGGAGCCAGATTCATATACCTATACTGCTACTACAGGGGGGATTTTTTATGTCAAAATGATTATGCGATTTAACGATAGTCATGAGTTGTATTAAACGAAACATCAATATTAATTAATAATGGATAAAATTTACTATAGCCCACGAGGATATTGGAAAGGTGTAGGAGCAATAAAAAAATTAGCCACCACGGCTAAGGTATCTAAAGATGTGGCAAAGGATTGGTTAAAGAAACAAGCGATGTGGCAAATATACTTACCAGCACCGCGTTATATACCGAGGAAGAAGTTTGATATTTTTACGACGAATGAAGTTCATCAGGCTGACCTCTTGTTTCTTCCCCACGATAAGGTAAAACGCAAAACGTACAAATACGCTTTAACTGTAGTGGATGTGGCTAGTCGATACAAAGAGGCTGAGCCATTAACATCGAAAGAATCAACAGAGGTAGCTAATGCACTGAGTCGCATATATAAACGTGGACCGCTAAAATGGCCTAAGCTATTTCAAGTAGATCCCGGTCGCGAGTTTATGGGATCGGTAACTAAACTGTTAACAAAGCACGATGTCGAAATCGTCCGTGGTGAAAGAGAGGCCCACCGCAGTCAAGCTATCGTCGAAAGATTTAACAGGACATTAGCAGAACGTTTGTTTGGCTATCAGTATGGGATCGAAATGAAATCCGAGCGATTGAGATCAACAGAATGGGTGACACGATTATCAGCCGTTGTATCAGCGCTGAATAATGAAGTAACGAGATTAATAGGGAAGAAACCATCCGATGCTATTAAAATGAAATCAGTGACTTCCGAATCTTCAGCACCAAGGAGAGGCAAAGAACGAAAACTTCCGGATAGAGTAAGGGTAAGATATTTATACCAGGCCGGTGAACTCGAAGGAGGCCTACGTCGCGCAACCGATCCCATATGGTCCCTTAAGACGTATAACATTAGTAGATTGGTTACGAAAGAAGGAGAGCCCATTCTTTATTATCTTCAAGATGGACCGGGTAGGGCATTTGTACGAGAAGAGTTGTTCATAGTTCCCGACGGTACGGTATTACCACCATAACCATAAGCATAGGTATTTACACCATCATTATCAATCCATCTCTTTGTATCTAAGGGGGATAATGATGTCTTGTTCATTCTTAATCCATATATCCTATGATCGTAACTTCTTAAAGAGTTCATCTCGTGTTTGAACGTTCTACCGTTGAATAATGATTCTTTATACTGTTCGTGTTTGATATGCTTTTTTACAACATACTTCTTAACGCCCTTAGCTTTTCTTATCTCTCCATTATCGGACTTCTTTATAGAATACATCTTAGGTCTTAATCCCACATACTCCGCTATAGGGGTCCCAGCACATTCATCCTTCATCTTACCTAACACCTTTTTATTTACTACGCTGTGCAGTGGATTATCTTTAGGGTAATCGCTCGTGTCGTACATATCTATTTTTTCTGCCATATCTTTATACACATCCTCGGTTTGTATTTCCATCAACAAAGAATCTGTGTCGGTATATAAAACCTCGCATCTATCGCCGTATTGCTTCTTAAGTTCGTTGTAATAAAAGTCATACATTAAGTGTTTTGACAAGTCGAGAATACTCATACCGACGTACACCGGTCTGTTGAATTTTATATTACTCTTCTGCATATGCAACGCGGCTAAGTTGTTATCAAATATCTTGCTTCTGTTAAAAGCCGGACTGGCTATAAGTTTCCTGAGTCTTTCTTCCTCATTAGATCTGACTAATTTAACATCAACACGCTTCCTTAGATTCTCCATAGTTTTACCAAATACCGAGTTATTCATGAGCTTATACAGATTCTTTTCGAAATCGCTGGTAGCTATCTTTCTTAAATCTGTGTTCAACCTTATATAGGGCTCCATCCAAGGGCTTTGATCGAACTTTAGAACTCTGTGTATTTTCTTAAGTTTCATACCTAACGATAGATACAACTGGAGATTTCTGTAGTGAACTATATATTTTGTTTTATCCATCAAATTTGGTACGAGTTTTTCTACGTTAGCTAACCTACTATTACCCATCAAGGAGCGTTGATATTCCGACATCCAATCTTTATTAACCATTAATCTTTCGGGAGCTAGCGGATAACTGTTATGATCTTTATGTAACGAACTTGGATATTCCAAGTCAACTTCTAGTATGTACCCTTTATTCACATCATTATTATGAATATTAATAACATTGATATTATTGATATCATCGACCCATTCAAAACCACCCGTGGGTAAAGGTTGACTCATAGCCCATCCGTACAAATTGTTAGCGTCGAGATATAATATGTGGGTGTCGGGTTTACTGGGATCGTATCCTTCCACTAATTTATTATTAGCCTTAGAATACCTTTTAGCTGCCATCGATATACCACCTCTTAATCCTTTCTCAATAAACAAGTGCATATCGTAATCTGTGAGTAGTTTTAGTTCTACGCCGGTCTTCTTCAACAATGCATCCCACGATAGTCCGGGACTGGAATAGTACCATGCCGGGTCCAAGCCATATTGTTTGAAACACGTCTTTCTAAATATCTCGAATATATCGGCGAGTAACAGTACATCTGTTTTTAAGTACAGATCGTGATAATCGCCTAAATTCTTACAACCTAATTTATCCCACACCGTCAGAGCGTGTTCATAATCGGCATCTGTTATTCTAGATTCTGTTAAGTTACTATAGAATGATTCGAGGGGTGGTAATTCAGTTTCTTCGAATCTAGACCAATCATCCATATATTCGTAAGGATATACACCTTTTCTCAGCAACAAATGACGAGTTATCTTATCGGTATATTGATTTGTTATCGCGAAGTCATCGGGATTGTTCGCATTAGCTAAATTGTCCAGGGAAGATAACAGAAACTGTACGGAGTCTATGAATCTAAGCCCATTACTTTGCTTTGTTCTAGATTTCCCATCCTTGTCCCTATAATGTATAGGTTTAGTCAACGAGAACGATATGTATTTTTCCATATTATTAGGAATGCACGTTAAACCGCCGTCGGTCTTCGAGATAGCTTGCATAATGAGATGTGAATCGTATCCTCTAAGGTTATGAAACACAACGGGGATGGGTATTGTTTGAGAGTTCATTTTTAGTTTCAAGTTACACTCGTTATGAGCGGCTCCCCGATAAGTACCCGTGACGTGACAATGATCTCTTACGGAATCCCCATCCAGGGGTTTATTACAAACGTGACAACTCGTTGACTTCTTATGGACCCTCCAATCATCCCTCGTCATACGCATGGGTATCGTACACGATAATTTTTCCCTGATTATTCTCTCTTCATTTTGTAGATATTCTAGGAACTTTCCCGCTGCATCGGGACCTCTGTAAATCACGGGAGTGTTTGTTTTCCCATCATACCTTACAACTATATATCCAAACCCACAAGGAATATGTTCTTGAGTTTTGTACGTAAAACTATTATCAGTATTGCTATGGTTGGTATTTTCTATGGGTTTGATAAGCGCTTCGAAGTCGGCGTAAATTATGTACGGTACTGGCATTTGATTACAATAATGTTCAAATTTTAATATATTTTTTCCTTCTTTAGGCATATCGATCCTGATAGCATTCTGTCCAACACCTCTACAGTCTTCTTTATGCGCTTCTAATAGATCTTGTCTGCTGTACCCATGCAGGCATCTTTCACAGAAATATTTCTTTCTAGCATGTTTTGTTTGATCGTATAGTAGCCTGTTTAAACTCTTTATCCACGTATAATGATATTTACCATCTTTTTCGATCAGAAATGAATTGATTCTGGGGATATTTTCCGGAGCGGAGCTTATCCTGTGTACAACAATTCCTTTAGAATGTCCAAAAACATTTATAGCTAAATTATTTTGCTTTTCCACCTTATCAATTTGTGATATTGGTGTAGGTTCGTCTATACCATCGAAGTTGAGTCCATCGTTTTGAGGATAGCTAGAAGGTCTATCCGGATGCTTGTCTACGGGGAACAATGCAGATCTTATCATCATTCTTAAACAGTCATCGGATTTATTTTTTACGTTAATTATGGCTTTTTTCTTCTTATAATACGGAGGTAAATCTATATAAGATCCACCTTTGAAGGGCATATAATTTGCTATATCTAAATATAAACTATCGATTTTATCCACACCCCAACCCGAACCTCTATTAGTCCAGCGTTCTAAAGTTTCCTGTATTCTCTGAATTGATGTATCTAATGATGAGTTTATAGTATCGGATTCGGTTATAACTTCTTGATTGCTACGGAAATATGGTTCGGTATATTCGGTGCTATCGTCTGTGTTACTTTTACTCAATGTCATTTTAATCGTCAGCTGGTATTTTATACTATGTAAATCATCTAATTCCTCGTTAATTTTACTCGATATGATGGGCTTAATATCGTTAACATCCATGTTGGAATTAATATCCATCTTCCAACCTCTTAGATATTTACCAACGCCGGTGGATGTGGGTACAAATATTAATTCTTGTTGTTGATTATCATCATCATTATCATTATCAACATTATCAATATCATCAACATTATCATTAGGTTGATTATTATCTAGTAAAGCGATCAATTCAGCTCTTCTCATTCGAGAATAACCTCTCAGCCCACTGTTTCTCGCTCGAACTTTGAGTTCTCTAACAGTCTCGGGTCTGTTGTATTCCAAACCGAGTAAATCCATCAATTCAGCTTTTCTCATACAAGAATATCCACGCAGTCCACTTTGCTTTGCCATAGCTTTTAATTCTCTGACAAAAACCATTGTGGTTGAATGGTATATACAAAATGATTCATTTGTCTAAATGGTTGTTTTTCATATATAAATACGTATTCTCCCCAACCTATTCCTCTCATTGATGTAATCTCTCTTCCTAGCATAAATAATCTGCTTCCTGAACTTATCAGCACCGTGACTCTTACATAAACTGTAACTACATTTGACTCCAATCCCACATACAGAACAAACGTAATTTTTAAAACCCTTTCTGATGTTATAAGCGTGAGTGCCACAGTAAATACCCACCGATGGCTTCTGACATTGAATCGATTTCCCCATGAGTGTATATTTGCATAGATTCATGGTGGTTATACACATATCATATCATTTGTCTAAAAGGTAAAACACATCTACACTATTGATTAGGCAGTCAGCCAACGCTATTTATAGATCGCTCATAGCCACAGCTGTCACTCTGACTTATGCATGGTATAGCTGAAAATCAATACACCAGTCAAACCAATAATCATAAATGTCATCTCTCGGTTTTTTTGAGCCTCTGACGGTGTATAAAACTGACTCATTGTTGGTCTCAGTATTGGGTCTAGTTTTTTCCCATAAACGAGGAAGTATTCGTGCATGGCAGATTCGACATCCTTAAACGTTTGAATTGAATGTCCTTCCTTCATCAGTTGTTCATGAATAAAGTCTAATCTCTTCATTCTCTGCTGTGTATATTGTAACTGGGCTGCTTGGTATTGTTCTAAAGCTTCGTTATGTCGTTTACGCTCCTCTTCAACTTCTTTAGCGTTTGATTCCCTCATACTGGAAAATAAAAAATTACTCCCCCGAAAAAGCTAGAGCATTAACAACAGCTCCACCGACCATCATCGCAATTGATGCCATATGTATAATAATATAAAATATTCAAATGTTTAATTACTTCATTATGTCTTCCGGGATAAGTCCTTGTTTGATGAGCATATCCTTCGTTGCCATAGCTAATCCAATATCAAGAATGGCCATTCCGATGTCATATCCATTAAAATCTAGCTTGGGTGGTGTGGCTTTAGTAATCATTTTAGCCATACGGGCATAGCCAATGGCCAAGCCGGTGACCACCGCTGAATGATACGTCGCGTTTACCAACATTTTACCGTCTGTAGCTGGAGTAGTCATGCTTCTTATAGCATTATATGAGGACAAACCTCTAATTGAACTTGTTGTTGCGGCGGGGGTGACGATTTCTCTTCTCCGGACTTATAAAAGAACCATACAACCGCTATACCAGCAACTCCTACTAGTGCCCATGTTTTAATCGGATTTGAATTATTTATTAATTTCGCTTTGCGCGCCAGCCCTCCCTTTCTTCCTGCGGCTATTTTCAAAGGATTCTTTGTCACTCTGGGTTTCTTATTCACATGTGGTGCATTCACATTCACTGGTGGTGGTTCCTCATTCACTTGTTGTGTGTTCACTTGTTGTTCCGCAATCTGTTGTGGTTCCTCGTTCACAATCTGTTGTGGTGTCACCTGTGTCTCCATTTATATTATTAAGTGGGCACGTATGTTTAAATTGACAATACCTAGCCGTTATTAAAGCTGTGGTGAACGGAGCTAAGTACATTCCGAATCTATGATAAAACTCACAGCTCACTGAGCTTATAGCGTGTTCGATGAATGGGTCTTTCTCGAGAGATTCGCATAAATACAGGCGATGTTCTGCCGGGATGGGGAGAAACGTACTAGCTACGGCTGTGTATAGTTGTAATATAGAAGACCCTATCGTTTTAGTCATGGTAGCTCCCAGTCTAGACTCGTAACGAGCGTACAGTTTTTTAATCTCTTCGTCGGTCATGTTATCAATTTTTTCGATGGTATAATTTTCTCCCAAATATTGGGAACATTTTCCACCGGCTACCAAAGCCGTGAGTCTTTCTCTATGTTTATCTAAAGATTTATCAGCATTTTGATCTGCATCAGATTCTTTGAGCATTTGTTCGATGAGTTCGTCGCATTCCATAATGTAATACCTAAGGAGATATTTAAGTCTAACATAATATAATATGACATATCCAATACAACCCGTAATAATGAACTGTTGTGAAAGAATGAGGATTTCGAACCACATTTTATGTAATATTAACCGCTAATGTTCAATTTGCTATAATTTTGCTACATTTTTGCTACATTCTGCTATAATTTTGCTACATTTTGCTATAATTTTGCTATAATTTTGCTACAATTTGCTAAGCAATTGCATAAGCAGCTGGTTGATCGGTTTTTAATACGAGTTTACAGTGCTTCGTTGCCGCTAACACTTTTCTGACTTTGTCTCGTTCCCCCTTGGTATAAATGACATCATTTTCGCGTAAACATTCCTCGAATGAATCTCGATCTTTGCAATGAAACAGTGCTACCCATTTGGTCTGCTCTCTGAGATCTTTCAGGACAGAGTTGTATTTTTGAGTAAGTACCCAAACGCTATGTTGAGTATGCCGACCGGAGAATGCTAAATACGAAAGCATATCTTTCTTTTTTGTGAGTTCTTTACTCGCGCTGCAGTCGTCTATTACGAAAAGGGTCGATTCTCCTTTGTATTTTTCGTGACATACTCGGAGGCAGTCTTGTAAACGATCGCCCGGATCGACTCTGTGTACCCCGTCGTCATTCATTACCCAATCTCTCGATAGGTATGTTTTATTAACGCTTATAGTCGGGCACAGAATAATAATATGATCGAAAACGTCCCGATAATGACTTTCTAAAATATCTAGAATAAAGGCTGTTTTTCCGCAGCCCGTTTGCCCGCATATGATAGCGCAGTGCGGATCTCTAGGTAAAAAGATTATCAATAGATTGCTTGCACGAATCTCCCATTCTGTATATTAAGTTGCGCATCCATAATCACGTACAAATATATGTTTAATTTACCAGCCGCTTCCTGAAGCTTCGTTATCTGTATGGTGGCACCCTCGCTAGCATTTTCTATTCTCCTCCCACTGCCGTGTAATTGGTCATCGTCCGTTGTTCGCATGTCGAGCCATAGCGCGTACTTTGTGGTTAGGTATTCACCCATCGATACACTCCCGAGAGACAGATCTTTCACGACCGCGTTAACTTCCGGAGAACGTTTTATAGAAGGAAGTTTTTTAATCTCATCCCACTGGTGATACGCTAGCATTCCTTGGCTATATAGTTGATTAGGAACGCCCTCGATAGTCAATTCTACTTTTGTAATCTTGGGATTGTAGAACTTCTCGGTATTTCTTTTAAACGCATCGGAGGGGTCCTCGAACAACATTAAAATACCCTTCAGTGACCTCGTGGGGACGTTTAGATTGATATTCCACATCGTATCTTTTTTGTCCCTCGTGATCTTTCGGTGTCGCAGCACGCGATCGTACAAAATGGCTAAACTTCCGGTATACTGGTTACGAATTTGTCTGGCTAATTCGGGATCCGTTATCATATCGTACTCCAGCGAGATATTGTCAATAGAATAGCTAGCATCATCATTAGCAGATCTGATTACTCTACCGTAGTCATTAAAAGTGAGTTCGTATTCTAACCTATCGCCTAGGGATGCTTGATAAAAGGGCATGTGGGAATCTAGTAATTCAAAGTCTAAGGGAACATAGAATCTGTTACCTAATGCGTCGGCAACGGCCTTATCTTTTTCGTTGGTATCAACACCATTTTCAGCACCCACGCGCAGTCTCAATGTGTTCTTATTACAAATACCTTGGTACTGTAAGTTTTCCCGCTCTTTATCCGTTCTCCAGAGATCCATGTAACAATAGTATACATCGCTATCGTCGATACTCAAAACCTCATTACCGCTAATTTTAATGGCAATTTTCTTAACGATAGCACGACCTATGTTCTGAACGGGCTCCCTGTTAACGTCTGTAGAAGTCAAACTAATCGTAAACGCTAGTCGGACAGTTCCCGGAACTAACACATCGTGTGCGCCGAGATTAGGAAAGCGAACCAGAAGCGTTTGATTCTGATCTATGGTACTAGGGTTATTAGTTATAGTTACAGACTGACGAATTGCCTTGACCCCTAATGGATCTCGAAGTCTACGTTGTGGGTTTAACTTGCGTCCGTATTGCGAAGACATTGTTTATATTGAAATTATGTACCCTATGTTTAATATAAAAATGACTGATCTTGATATTAATAACTATGATCTAAGTACCTATGATGATCTGAATCCAATCGAAGAGGGTACTGATGAAACCAACTTTGGTGGTACGAATCTTAACGATGAACTTTTACAATCGTCCGTCAATGATTATTACGATGCATTAAAAGATGATACCCCAATAGGTCGTGACTATTCAAAGTTTGAGATAGATAGTAAAGGAATATTGCGACTGCGTGACTCTCCGGATATTGATCTTATGCATTCTCGTACTCGTAAGCCCCTAGCCTTGTCTACGATAGCTGCTAAACATGGCATCAGCACTGTTCGTGATAAATTAGGTTTTGTGGACTACCGACGACTTTCCGCGAAGACTACTAAGGTTCTTCGAACCGTGCGTGATGAACTCGTTAATACAGATGATTTGGAAGCAGCCTCTAACGTGGCCTCGAACGGACTCGGAGAAATCTTAGATACCTATTACGATAATTCCACGGTCAGTGTATCACCATATTCGGAGTTTAGTATTAGGGAATTACGAGGTCTTGACAAGGCAATGCGAACAATGCGGGGAGAACTCATCAATAATACAGCCAAGATATCCGAAATCGACAAGCATATAGCTAAAGAGAAAACAAAACTCGAACAGGCGGACGATGAGTTCAGTAGACGCCGCGTAGCGGAAAGATTGCGTAACTTAGAAGACGAAAGATCGGCCCGCCTCGAAGCGGCTTCCAGTAATAGAAAGGCACTTCGTTCGCAAATCAGTCGTATTCGAGAAACTATCGATCAAGTCCTCAACGATGACACTACACTGGCCGATAAAATTAAAACATTGTTCAGAGAACAGGGAATAACCATTGCCAGTATTTTAACCGCGTTGGGATTTATTATATCGACTTTGACTCTCTCGTTAACAGGTGGCAGTACAGGTGGAGGTACACCGCCCAACGATAAAAATGGTATAAAAGAGTGGATAAAAAAGCATTTAAAAGCATTAGGTTCAGCACTGGGAAAGCTCGCTGAGAAAGCCGCGTCTGCACTTCCCGGTATAATAGGGAGTGTTGTTTCCTGGCTATTGAATTTATTAGCTAAGACCACCACTTGGTTTAGTCAAAACTTGTGGGGGTTGATCGTAGCAATTGCCAGGCTGTTGTACGTATTCGCTAAGAACTATTTAACCACCAAATCATGAGTAAACCAACCGAGACTCCACCCACTGCAAGCGCTGTTTTTTCATCGATATGTTGTTGATTTTTAGCCTCAATATGTGGTGGTACTTGTGCATTAGTAGATGGTTGAGCGATAGTTGGTGTTTGCGGCTTGACTATTCCCTTTTCGCCCCTGATCGTTTGCGTTATTAATTCGACGTTAATATCTGAATTTATACCTGGTTTTTGTTGATCGGTAGCGATAACAATTTTATTATTATAGCCTATCACTTGACCGATCTTAAGTTCCATATTACTCGGAGACATGTATAGTCCCGGCGCATAAACGAAGTCCACTTTGGATTGAGCGTACTGTAATGCATCTTGAAAACGCTTTATAGACGATGGTATGTCAACTGGTGAATTAATGGCGTCCTCCACGTTTGCGACAAACTGTTTTTGTGCATCGAGCGCCGTCCCAGTACCGATAATGGATGTTCGTGTTTGCGATTGTGCACCGAGAATTGCCCATACATAAGTTCTTATCGATTCATTAAATCTTACAAATCCTGGGTTAGTAAAATTATTTTCCGTTTTATCATTAAGAAATTCATTCCAAGCGTTTGCGGTATCGTTCATTTGTATAAATTTTGTAACAATATAAATTAAACCACTCTTAAAACTCATAATATCCCCTCTCCAATCGTTACTCGAAAGTTCCCAGTCTTTATACCAATGATGAGTTTTTAGAAAATAATCATACATTCTTATGTAAAGTTTGCTGGTATGCAACAACTTAAACGCATTAAATGGACCTTTGTTAACTTCTTTAAATAAATCATCGCTTTCTTCTTTGACGGTTATTTCCCCTGTGTAAGGAACACCTAGACCATGGTTTGCTCCTTTAATACGCCAATCTTTACTCGTAGAAACATTAAATTCATTACAAATACGTTCATACGCGGACCTATTGTACGGATTATTTGTGGAATTCCACGCTCCATCCTGCGGTAATGGAGCACTAATTTCTTTAAGTATACGTCTAATCTGATAATACACGTGAAATAATAAAACAGACTTATTTAGCATAAATCCTGGGGCATTAACAGATACGCCACATCCCGTTGTGGCACACCATATGGCAAAGTTTAACTGATTCTGCCAAAATTGCATCGGATTGTGAAACCAATCGTGCACCATTTTATCGCTAGTTGCCGTGACCCTGTAATTTTCAAAGATATCTGGGAATTTAACGAAAAATTCAGCACCAGAGGCAGTTACTATAATCGATTGATTAGTAATGTATCTCGATTTCATATTTAAGTTATGATATAGTATCATTGTATATTTAATATGTATGTTACACTACCTGGAATAACAAATGGTCAGTCTATTGAACTGCTTCATACTATCGATAACTCGGATGGACAACTCGAAGTAGCTCTATGCGATGTAACGTATTACCCGCTGTGGACCAATATAAATGCTGCGAGAGGTAATAATAGGATAGATATATTAGATGACCAAGATAGAATTAATAATATTATTACTATACCTGATGGGTATTACAGCATAAGCTCACTCAATGATGAATTTTTTAAGTCTTATGGAATGAGTCTCACACAAAATGAGGCGACTGGGACAGTGAAATTCGACGCTAGAGAAAATAATGTAAAGATTTACGAGAACTTATCAGATACACTTGGATTTGTACGCAGTTATATAATATTCCACAAGGGATCATTACAGGGAGCTGAATTACCCGATTTAGTTCCCTATAAAGAGTTGTTCATCCATCTTGATCAAATAAGCACGACAGATAATATTCAACAAGAAAGTCCTTCAACTCTGCTAAGAAGTGTTCCAGTTAAAAATGAAAAATATAACAGTGGTAGAACGGAATCTTTCTCGTTATTACAATATAAAAAAATGAAGTGTGGTATTATTTCAGACCTCAAAATTTCTGTATTAGATGTAAAACATCAACCTGTACATATAGGATACTTAAGTGTAACACTCCATATTAAAAATAATGGTTAATTCCATATTTAAGTTATGATATAGTATCATTGTATATTTGATATGTATGTTACACTCCTGGGAATAACAAATGGTCAGTCTATTCAACTGCTTCGTACTATCGATAACTCGGATGGACAACTCGAAGTCGCACTATGCGATGTAACATATTACCCACTGTGGACCAATATAAGTGCTGCGAAAATTAATAATAGGATACATATATTAGATGAAGATGCTCCTGACAAATACATTACTATACCTGATGGGTATTACAGCGTATGCTCACTCAATGATGAAATTTTTAAGCCTAATGGAATTAGTCTCTCACAAAATGAATCGAATGGGATGCTGAAAATCGACACTGGAGAAAATGGTGTAATTCTTATCCCATACTTAGGAATTACACTTGGATTTGAGCTTAAAATTATAAGTTCTAACGAAACACAACATGGAAATACATTGCCCGATTTAGTTCCCTATAAAGAGTTGTGCATCCATCTTGATCAAATAAGCACGACAGATAATATTCAACAAGAAAGTCCTTCAACTCTGCTCAGAAGTGTTCCAGTGAAAAATGAAAAATATAATAGCGGTAGAACGGAATCTTTCTCATCATTACAATATAAAAAATTGAAGCGTGGTATTATTTCAGACCTCAAAATTTCTGTATTAGATGTAAAACACCAACCTGTACATATAGGATACTTAAGTGTAACGCTCCATATTAAAAATAATGGTTGATGCATCAGGCCCTGGAACAGTAAGACAATGTAATACAATTGCGCTTTCCGATCTCGGAGACACGGAAGGATTTGATAAACCCGGTACCAATGGTAAGTTATACGCTTTACACTTACACGATAATGTATACAATCGGAAAGAAGTCACATTCACGGGTAATCTAGGAGATTTAAGCGATGTCGATGTTAGTAGACTCCTTAAAAACACTTCGTACAATATTACTCGCAACGATGATAATAAATGGACTATGGTCGAAGCAAACATCGAGTGGCTACTGAATATCGTCATTACCCCACCTTATGTGATGATTGGTAAGGGACATAATTTAACTAAGATAATAAATAGTGGCATCATACTCGCGGCTTATATCCCATCAAAACGAAAAAGTGTGTTGGTCACTCCCCTGCCAGATGATCCAGGTCATATGTTATATAGTCGTCCGTCCTTAAAAAACATTAGTTTAAATTTGGTTACTGAATTCGAAGATATTAAAGTTAACCTGAGTGCAATACCTAATATTTCTACGCTTATTATTGAAGTCTTGTTCGGAGATGTACCGGTAGATGCCTTCGAAATATTACCAGGTCTATCGATTAAATGGTTCAAGAATCACGAGCGTCAACGTTGCAGTATTATTCATATCGGAGCATCGCCCGTTGCAACCCTCGAGGGTGTCCAAATTATTAAAAGTGGTAGTATTTCTCTTTCTAAGATATTATTGCCGTATAATATACATTTAATAAGGTTGATGTATAGTCTCAAAACATTTAAGCAAGACCAATTAAAGACTATTATATGATCGTTATATACACTATGAGTTTATATCCGGCGCTCAATGAAGCATTTGAAAAGATGGAAACTGTTGATGGATTTCGATTACATCAAATAAGCGACATAAAACATCGAATAGGGAAGGATAGGGAGTTGAGACTTGGATTGTATAAAAAGTATCGCAGAGCCGTGAATGCTCTGGACGGAGTTGACACCGCTCTTGTAGTATCTGGCATGGGACTCGGTGTAGCGGGTATCGGTTTACTATCAACTATAATCGCCGCGCCTATCGTGCTAGGCATGGAAATAGCCGCTGGAGTCTCGGGACTGGCAGGAATAGCGATAAAATTCATTTCTCGTGGGTTACAAAAGAAAGCATTAAAACACGATAGTATTCGGATACTCGCCGAAGCAAAGTTGAACAGCATCGAGGATCATATTTCGACAGCAATGGCCGATTGTAAGATATCCGAGGATGAGTTTCGTTTAGTGCTGTCGGAACTCAACAAATACAATAAAATGAAGCAGGAGATTCGATCAAAATCTCGTAAGACCAGTGGTATTAGCGAAGACGAGAAAAAAAAGTTCATAGAAGAGGGGAGGCAACAAGCGCGTCAATTATTCCGTGCCAAAACCAAAGAACTGGTTGGAGATTAAAAATAGATTGCTTACTATCGTTTGATCACATTTAGACAATTGCTTACATAAATATATAATAATGGAGAAAGCTATTAAATGGAAAGAATTACCACAAGGTTTTTATTATATCAGTGATGTCAAACCAACCAAATACGGTTATCAATTGTTTCTTATCAATTTACAAAAAGAGTGTAGTTATATAGTCTGGTCTCCTAGTAAAATTAACGAAGAACTTAATAAAAATGTTGAACATCGCTTTATCGATAAAAATAATAAAGAATATTTTTATTACCATTTAGGCTCATCTAAAGCAATGATTGGCCCCAGGTATTGGTAGTGGTCCAGAACCCCCATTACCTATAAAAATTTATATCATAGGCTCCAGGTGGAGCCAATTTAACTTAAACTCATGACTATCGTTAAATCGCATAATCATTTTGACATAAAAAATCCCCCCTGTAGTAGCAGTATAGGTATATGAATCTGGCTCCAGTGGAAGTGGTCCAGAACCATCATTACCTATACTACTCCATCCTACAGCTGTGATATTGATGAGTGCGGCGTTAAATAACAACAAAATATGTATGCTTAGTCTTCTCATCACAGTTACATACAAAATTTGTCTTCCTAATTCCCTGTAAACATACAACAGGGTACATTATTTTTCTGAAGAAGCTTTCGCAAATAAATTCCATTATAGATTTCGAATCCCCGCTCTTCACATTCACAGGTCTGTGGGATGGCCTAGTAGTAAAACCTTTGGCTTGTCACACCGAAACACGGGATTCGATTCCCCACGTGGGTACAATGTCTGAAGCATACATGTATCTGCTGTTCCCCGCAGTCAAATTGCTGGAATATTGCTAAAATGGCGTAATACCATACTCGCTCACTCACTTAACTAAAAACAAATCACACAATTTCAGCTGACACCCATTAGATAAGTTATAATACCCAGTTGTACACAATACATAGAACATTGTACATTTACACTAGTCTCTAAGGCAATAATTATATAATAGTTTACATCATAATTTCTTGATTATATAAATAATGAGAACAAGTTGTCCTTTTGAAAGACTTGCCTCCGCTTATCTAAAGTTGTCTGTTTTCAGATAGAATGACTATACACCCATGGGCTTATCATTCAGTACAGGCTAAGTGTAGTGCTGCTGTACGTGCTTTCTTCCACAGACCTTCCTTCGTTCGCATAGCATTTGATACACAAGACCTTGTAAATATACAGCCGAGATACTTGTCCGCTTTCACCTTTCTCGAGATGACCGCTTGCTTTATTTTAAGACCCATGCCTAGGACTGTGTGACTTTATAACTGCCCACACCTTCCCTGATCTTGGCGGCAACACCAAAGTATACAAATTACAATGTACTCAAGTCATAATTGAATAATTGAGATGTTATTTACATCTGTCGCATGTGCCCTAGTACATACATCAATAGACCTGGAGCAGGCTTGACGGAATTAATTTCGCGCAGGCCCATCACGTTTTTCAAACTTCGCCCTTAATTTTTAAACATTCGATCGGGAATTCCATTCTATTGCGTGGACGTGAATACAGTAAGTGTCATAAATTAATTTGGTTTTCGTAATAGACGCGCCAGGTTTAGTCGTGGCTGTTTAGTAATGTTCTATACCTGGCGATGCACGTGATTTTACACATATACATCAGCGACGGAACGTGTTCACCCAGATTACATGATGCACAGAATGGTCCCTGGTGAAGAGACGCCAGTTCCTTAAGTGGGGACAACAGGAGGATGGAGAGCGAGACCTACAGTTGACAGCCTCATTATCAGAACACATTAAGATACGCTGCTCTTCGTCTGATAACTTCAGATAGATTACGTTGAACAACTACCATGTTTAAAGTTGTCATTAATGTAACACAGAAGGCGTTTTGTAATGCCTTTGGGTCAGCATCTTTCATCAGCCGGAGTTATTTAATGTTTTCACAGGTAATTAAAGTGAAAATTGGAGGTTGTTTTGATTAAAGGACATATTCAAAACCAGGCGCATGTTTATCCAGAAACCCCACTACTTACAAAAATAGTGCTCCATATCTCACCCCAGCATCCTGATTTACACAGCCCAGTAGACGTGCTGAGACGTACAGCCCTAGTCGAGACGTGTGGCAGCCTGATCGGCGGGAGTGATTGGTTGGTCGCTGAGACAGTTAACACACGGTATACTGGGAGTTACACGGAAACACGGAACAAATACCCATGTCCTGTCTTTATGCTATTGCCGTAATTAAGTAAATTGACTGGCCGAAATCGGATTAGTTTTGCACTGTGGAGAAAACACTGTAACTACAAAGGAAGAGACAAACTCCAATTATAGTTGAAAACATAAAATCAATAAGACATGGTTTTCCGAAGATAATTAATTCAGACCGAGTACTTGCATATTCAAGTGTATAGTAGCTGATAAACACAAACATTTATTACTTTATTACGGTTATATTCGGTTAAGTATAAACAAACAGTAACACCTCCCTACTCCAGACACCTCAGCTTCTGGGCTATAACAGCTGTCACAACACATCCTCAAGCCCGGATACTGGTTAATCCGGATGATAGCGACTGATGAATAACTGTTCGGAAAGCTTGAGTTCTTATTGTTCATTTGATAGACTCACTTGATTCAGGATAAGAAAGGTACAAATGCTCTAAGGCCTATATCATAGCTCATTAAACATCAAAATATGAAAAAAACGGAAACACACCAACATGACGTGCACGTGCAACATCATTTGTTGGGCTCTAAAAACGTTTGGTTTTCATTGCATGGCATTACAATCTTACAACGATTGAACGGCGAATATGCCACGAGTGACGGAAGCCCAACGCAACAACGCCATCGGTCGATTGCAAACAAAAGCAACATCTCCAGGTTTTCCACGTAGCACCAAACATCATTACAAGACCGTGGAACCGTTATCAGACACATGGGACCTTCCCCGATCTGGTCGACTACGTATCACCACGTGAGCTCGTATTGATACGTGAAAGAACCACCACGGCCACCTCTACAACTTCGGCAGTACCAGGATTGCGTAGGATATCAGCCCAGACAGTGAGGGGCCGTTTACGCGCTGAAGGTATTCGCGCTAGACGACAAGTTCGATGTGTCATTTTGACGAACCTGCATCGTCAGCTGCGACGTCAGTTGTGTCGAGGTCACAGAGTATGGACACAACTGCGATGTAGACAAGTTTTGTTCAGTGACAAGTCACGTTTTATGCTTCGCCGTGTGGATGGTATTTACAGATGTCGTGGGGAACGTTATGCACGAAACTGCATACAGGAAGTGGACAGACTTAGTGCACGTTCTGGGGAATGTATCGGCACAGCGTTACACAGATGATATTCTTCGGCCACACGTCCTTCCCATTATGCAACAAACGAACAAGACAACGCCCGAGTGGCCCAGGAATAACAACACCCAGGTCTTGCCATGGCCCTCCAGGTCTCCAGATGTAAACCCAATCGAACATTTATGGGATGCACTGGATCAATGACTGCGAGCAAGTCACCAACAACCAGAACCTACGACAGTTGGCAAAAGCACTGCAGGCAGAGGTGGTGATTCTACTGTGTGCCATATGTAGCCTGGGTCAATGACAATGATGCGTGCCAATTTTGAACAATCGATTATCTTCTGTTGATGATTTATATGATATATAAAATATACATCTAAAGTCACTTTTGCGTTTCTATTTGTGCAGAGTATTTATCATCGTGCACATATTTCGGGTAGAAAATTAGGCTTTGTGACCGTGCATGACGCTATGCAGGTTATTTGTGAATAAAATAATCTTTGACTATTTCAGTAGTACCTTTTGTTCATAAATTTGAAGATATTGAGAGGCTGTTATTGCATATATTTTATATATTATCCCATGGACTATAAATAGTATACTATCCTCAAACAAATTGCAACATTAATCTGTAGTTAAGAATAAATTGTATGCAACATGCTGAAATAGCTCTCGCAAGTTGTGATTTCAGGAGGTTTGTGTAAAACAGATAACGTTTGAAAACATATATACATGTCTGCGTACTATTAAGTGAACAGGATGCGGTCAAACACAGCGAAGTCAGTGAGCCCTCGCCAACACCACCATGTCCTTTTGCCGCTATGTGTAATGGTCCTTGCAGTATCCTTTATGTACAGGGAAACATAAAAATTGTCCCAATCAACTTTAAAGACCCAGTGCTGGAAACACAACGGCAGGTGTTCATGCACACGGCTAAGTGTCCATTGGTGTTGATTACATCCTCCGCCATCAAGCTGACACGACAGTAACTGACAAACTGTTCAAAGCGGCGTATCAAAGACAGGCTAAGTCTAACAGTTCCTACAGTATAGATCATTATGATCGCCTCTCCGAGCCTATTGCTGCATGCAGACATGTTATACATTTGCAGGCTGGTGTTGAGGTGTTTAGAACCTTGTCACAGTCTCCGATCGACAGACACAATGTGTCATATATAGCTCCGAAAAGTACATTGAGATGGACAATAACGTTGGTCAAGCATCGGTTGACCACCTTTGTGAACTGCCGTACCCTGCTCCAGGAACCATCTACGTTTATCAAGACTTCCCCCCAACAGTGTTCGAAGCTGCCTCCCGCTAGCCAATATCAGTGACTTTTATATTGGGCTAGTAACATTTCCGTAAACCTGGCCCGACTGCCTAGTTGAATATTCTGGTCAATGCATATTTATTTTTACGAATCATCAAGTCAGTTAAGGTGTAATTGAATGTCAAAATCTGTTGCCATTTTATTTTAATTTCGGAAACCCACGCAAAGTTGTAAAAAGGTTTTTTCCTGTACTCTGATTATGACTGATATAGAAACATGTACATCCGTTATTGTCGATGCGAGTGAAAGTCTAAGTCTAACCACTACAAACGTCAGACAAACGTACAGTACCAAGTTGCTTATCAGCTTCGCCGTAATGATCTCAAAACACACAAGATACATTTAAGTTAGGACAAAGTTTGAAGGCTGTAGCCATAAAGTAGTGATTGTAAAATATGATGAGGGCTTGCAACATTTTTGTTAACATGGCCAGTGCACTTTGAAATGAATTCATACACTGTCCCCAACATAACATGAAGCCTTAGAGTCCCTCGACCTCGTTTCCCTACAGATGTTTCTCCGGACATGTTATGCCGGAAATACGATGACACATAATTTGGTGTATTTTAAGCTGATCAGCTGCCATTTAAAGTAACTTTCCGGCCCCTGGTGCTTCGATTTTATAACTTTTCTACTGAAAATATAGATTTACCATAACCTTTTGCCGTATACATGGATGTCTTGAAGTTGACACAGTGATTCCTGTGACACGGCTGTAACCTAGGGGAAGTACGTCTGGTGCCTTGCTCCCTGGTGGTTCACAGTTCAACCCCAGGGTATGTAGCAGTACAGCCTGAGTAGCAGATACTAGGTAGTTCCTTTAAATCATATATCATTATATCATATTAATGTGTGGGAAGGTTCCGCATTTCTATCGCCGTCTGTCTAGCGCCAAGGGTACAGTGCCATCAGGACAGCGGCCCATCAAGGCCGACTGTGTCTCTGAAATAAGTACCTCACGGTTCACTTAAGTCATCACAGATTCGCGATAGAAGACAATGATCTATCACCAAAAAATTGAACAAACTACATGAATGTCGCGCCTGGCAAACACTCTAAAGTAGAGAAAACATTATTCTCGGGTAGAACGGAAATCTCGTAAAATATGTCAGCTGAAATATTGACAAACAAATCGAAAAGTCATAACAGCATTCATATATTGATCATACAGCTGGTGTGTGTACTGGGTGTAACACTTCGTCCTGGAGGCAAGAGCTTTCTGTCAGGATAACGCCAAAACATGCTGTACTCGTAATTTTGAAAGCATGCTTCTTTCCTATCTGGACGTGTGCATTTGAGGCTTATTTCAAAATTCAAGTGCCTTAGGGTTAAGCCTTTAAGTCTGTGTCTTAATACGTAATTCTTCATCAAGCTCGTTCCACGAATTCTACCTTTTAACTCTTAAAATAAGATTCCGGCAAGATAAATTGAACGGAAATTAAAATGTTATTACGGTTGACATTGCTGTGAATAACGGCTGAGTTCAAGAGGCACACAGATGTCAACACATTCAACAGTGCACACGATGGAGATAGCAATGGCTGCGCGAATTGATGGGTTAGTGTTCTCGAAATGGCGGAGACTTGCAACATAACGTCATTATGATATTACTTGTCCAGAAACCGTCTACAGCAACGGGTTTTTAAAAAGATATATCTTCAGCTTTCAGTATTATAAGTATTACACCAGATCTATGTGTGCTTTGGATATTTTGTGTGCCAGTATATATGTTGCATGGTATGCCTGGCTTTTGAAACCGACGTTAAACCTCACCTCACCTCACCTCACCTCACCATGTCATGGGGGAACATGATATCATAACTTGCGCATCTTCATCAGTAATCTTCTGCGAAGTTTGAAAATAATTCCTGATGCAGAAGGTACACCGCATGGGATGCTTAAGTATAATGGGGAAATGAAATCTGGAGTTATGATATCACATACGCAGATGAAAGAATCTTCTACCTCAGCTGCTACACAAAACAGAACGCTGTGAAATTAACAATTAAATATTATCAAATATTTTGTTAAGCGTTGTCAGGCTTTCCTTTTTTCTAAGGATTTTACCTAAGAACATATAATATGTACTGATGTGTTACATCATATTACGTCTAACGATGTTGTTGTTAAAGTAATGCGATAAATCTTGGATGAGAAATACTAAGACAATCCATACAATGATATCTTCAGCACTCCCAAAACGGTTTCAAACGTAGCTTCCGACCATAGTGCATTTGGGGCGAGTCACGTGACCGTTTTTTGAAAACCATACCATGTGTTAGACATATATGGAAAGCAGCTGAAAATGTGCATTCGATAGTATCACCACTGCAGTAAATCAAAACCACCAACATAATGACCTTATAGCCGTATGGAGGTTTTCGGTAATTTTTAACAGTCTATAAGTAGCCCCTTATACAATGTAGAAAACCCATAACCATATGGTATCTGCGGAAGGAGCAGACCCTAGGCAGAAAGAAAAAGAAGATGTCCACGCGCATACAATTAATAAGGCCGTGCGCACTTGGGAAACATTCCGAATTCCAAATACGTTTTGTGATCCTTAGGGTATTACCTGCGTACGAGAAACTAGTGTTTGGACCTTTTTCAAGGGATTCATGTGGGTATTTCCCATACTACCCTAACTTTCAAATAGATTCGACGAAACCCTAGCTAGCCGAAGAATATATCCTTATTCAAGGCTCCTGGTCTATTCACGAAGCTTTTTTGGCGCGAAGATTGACATAATGGTTTTGTAGCGAAAAAGATCTTAGTTCGGACATATCTTAGGAACCGACAAAGGGTAAGATGGCATGTTGAAAAATAACAATACGACAGTTTGTGTCTAGTGTATCATTACTGACCACAACACCGAGTGGTTTCCATTGGTACTTAAAAAAATACGAACAACAGATCCTAGGAAACATCCTATTACCGATTCTGACTCATGCCTAACATCGAGTCGATGACAATTTTTCTCTTGACAATCATTCCATATCAATGTCACGTGAAACAACATACCCTTTTCCGTTATGAATCAGCATGTTTCCAAATGGCAAGCGATGGATAACAACCCATTCAGGACCCCGTGACAACAGCTGCAGAGAACCTGTTCCACGTGCATCAGGCACAGACCTCACACAGTAGGAAAACAGATTACAAAGGGTTCTGGTTTACTTTTAAAATATTTTGCACCAAAGAATAGTTTGTCGAAGTCTAAAAGTAGGAATGTAATTAAAGCTTGAGAAAGAAACAGAAAGAAACTAAGATAGATACGTATCGAGAAACTAGTTTGTATATTATTTCAGCGGAATGATATAGAAGATGCATACCACTATTCACTAATATATCACTATTCATACCTCATTTGGAAATTGCATTCATGAGATTCATAACATTCCATGGTATAAAAAAATCGCTTTGTTTCAAACTCTTAAAGTAAGTGTCTTGAAGATTCGCAAGTGTTGGGCAAAAGGAGGTTCATTGTATACACTTGAAAATTGGATTTGAAAAAAATAACAAACGTTATCAAAACGTTGCTAGGCTAAAAACAGTCGCCGAAACAGCAAACGTAAGATCCAAAACACAACTATGATACCTGTATCAAATATATCAGCATGAAATAACAAGTTCTTGTTTGTTTCATTTTAGCTACCCTCAAACGTGTGTGGTAAACTATCTTTTGACCGGCAGTGTAGTAGGATAATTGTATGTAATGTTAAAGAATCACCATCTAATACCGATGCTTCTCTCCTCCACTGAACATGTTATGTGTATTACATGTTCACTGCTATGTTCTACATAAAGATTTGTGGGTGAAATAATGTGAAAGGTTAAATCGTATTGTACATGATGGACATGACAATACAGAAATAATCCATATTTAAGTGTGGGGATCTTTTGTATTTGTGTTTTGTTTGACTGTACGTGTATTTTGTTTTGTTTTCGGGGTTCGATATGTAGAGCCCTGTGTTCACTTCCAGCTGGAGCTATAGGTAGCTCATGTTCGCCTCTGACGTGTGACTTAACCTTGAGGAAACTTACAGTTGTATAAAGTCCAAGGTTGCTTCAGTTGTATGGGAGATTCACTATACGTTCGCCGTTTTCCATGAAAAAAATAGAAAGTATGTGAAATTAGTAGAATAACAGACCAAATTGTGGACGATACGTACGTACAAGTAAAAACTAAATTGTCTCAACATGAACAACATAAACTGTAGAAAGTTATTGATTTGAATCACGTATGCCACATAAAGTTCTTGATATGAATCACGGATCACGTGTACTATATAAAGTTATTAATATGAATCACGTGTACTAAATAACGTTATTGATATGAATCACGAATCACGTGTACTACATACATGAAGTTATTGAAATGAATCATGAATCACGTGTATTTCATACCGTTATTGATATGAATCACAGTCGCGTGTACAACATGAAGTTTTTGATATGAATGACATGAACTACATAAAGTTATTGATATGAATCATGCACAAATCACATGTACTACATAAAGTTACTGAAACGAAATGGACATGAATAATGTACAGTAATATGGAACGAGTTCTGAACAAGTACCGTGTCACCACGACTATCCTGTCATGATCGCACCAACACGACCACATGCATATGGATGGGAACGGGTGAGATTGTATGCCATATCTGTTAAGTGCACAATTTGGAACAATCGCTTCAGATCTTGACTTGATTACATTTGTAATTCAATTTCCGTAAGAACTATTTTCCTTACCAGATTGAAAGTCCAGTTACAGCTTCCAATTACACGATGACGCCATATTGATACTGACATTGTTCAATAATCGAGAAGTAATCTTGGTGAGCTCAAAAGGTAGTATTCTCTAATACGTTCTGACGATGAAGTTGGGGGCAGCATTTGCGTTGGACGGGGGATGGAACAAGAAAGGGGACTAGATCATACACCAAACAGTTGTCAGCAGACACACCACCGGCCAGGGGTGTTTCTGCCGATGTCTTAGGATTAAGTTGCATTTACTACATTAATCGCAGTTGCAAATTTATCCGCATGGCGAGATGACATCTGCATATATTTCGAAGTTTGGTGAGTTTAGGTTCAAAGTGGCTCTCGATGACATTATATTATTAACAGGTGAAAATCAAGACTATTTGATCCCAACATTTGGACAGATAATATGATATACTGAGCTAGAAGGGGTGACAATCCTTTTACTTAGGATACTGTCATGTTCAATAATATTTGTCTTCATTACAGCCTATTCAACAACATTATGACCCTTCAAACATTGCTCTTAAATATGTAAATAACAATGACCTCGTGGTGACCTCTAGACATGGAGTTATAAGGCCACAGTAAACAACTGACGTTACTTGGATACACATGACAATGGTCTTAGATGAATCCGATATACGGAGACATGGGTGTCGCTTGTGTGTCACAGATGCACGTGTATGTTTAATAGAGCATATGGACATTGGAGTTGCGGATCTTTCCCAGGAGCATGTGTACGTAAGTGCACAGTTATGTTAAAAGACATTAACTCAGGGGTTGTTTCATTCAGCTTTTAAATCCGTTCACCTGTTCAACCTGTTTCCACGATGTAGCCGCCCCTTGAAATTATAGTTCCCCAAACAAACAAACGCACCATAGCATCGCACACTTGAGACGTTACAGAAAGCAGATGATCCTCACATATCAGCGAATGTACGTATGTATGATATGTTCTTGCCTGCACTGACAGATGGTACAAGCCACTCTGAGATTGAGTTGTTTTTTTCCCTTTGGAAACTAAACGCTACTTGTCTTATCTAATGCGGACGAAGAGCTTCTTTCATGATCAAAACCATGGTGTGTGAGTTATATTTGACAACAGTCATTATGAATTACTTTTTTCGGGTCAATCATATTCATCATTTTAATTTAATGAAATTACATTATTTCGATCGATCACTTTGATATTCATCTTCATATTTATCCTAGTTATCTTCTCAAATAAAGAGAACTAAGAAAGGGAAAGAGAAAGATTTCGCACCACTTTAGGGCAAAATATCATGGCGTTAAAACATGTCCGTGTTTCAGTTGCAAGCTCAAGCATTAACTGGTTGGTACCCAAATCTTGTCGGGTCATGTGTTTGCTATTCATACGATTTTCATATTCACTACATCAGCCTGTTTGCTGTAATACGATGACTCACCAAACCGACAACAGATATTGGTCCTCTGTATTCTGTTTTGGAAAATTTCTATTCTAAGCCTTAAATTTTGGCTTTATAATATCCAAGATCTATGTAAATATAAGCGACAAAACCCTTTCCATAATCAATGACAATCAGTTAAATCTTGGAACTAATAACCCAAGTTGTTCCAACATTTCACGGTAATACTAAATCTCGTTGTTCAGCTTTGTAGTGCACCCGTCCAGTTCAGGGAATTCGCGATTTTTTTTTCACAGTATTAAACTCATTCTTAAAAGACCACTTTCAAGTTCGTTTAGGATACCGTTTCAATTTCTCAAGCCAACTGGACTTTCCAAATCAGCAAGCTCATCATATCACGCCTCGCTACCATTCACTGGTTTGAGTGATGATATCAGGAAGCCTGCATCTCCGTGGACGACCGTATCGTCAGCTACATCAGCTACAGCTGTGATGTACACAAACACGCACGTCGTAAGTCAATCTCAGGTATATCTCTCATCGTGCTTCATGAAGCCATATTACACTGAATTTTGCAATTCACGGCGTGTATTCGTGACTCATCGCCCAACAAACAACATTAATCAGCACACAAGAACTTGAAAACAAGCTAATTGGACATTCAGACCGGATGTAAAGGCGTTGTGTGAGCTGTTCAGTTCATTAGGAAACTCCACATAACCGTAAATACAAACAACTAGTTTTATTGTCATCATTGTCACTCTGTGAGACTGTCAGTAGATAGCCGGATTCAGTCACCACGTGGCGCTGACTTAAGGCAATACTTAAGGTAATACTTAGTTTAAATCAATTTTCTAGATTATATGAGTAGAAGATCAAGTTAATAGAATGTCCCTACAAGAGACTGGCGTCCTTAGATTGTCCGCTTATCTAGGCTTGCCTATTATAAGGATAGAATTACTCTGAAGCCATGGACATATGATTCATGACAGTCTTGGAGCAAGGCTTTTGATGGTGTGGGCAGCATTATGCGTTATGACTGGAATCCCAGATTCTCACCAACTATGATCTTTAGTTATTGTCCTCCAGCACTGTCGCATATCATCGATGTGATGATACCTGCAGAACTTAATGCTTTCCTACAAATTCTGAAATGCCGTTAAAAGTTCCTTTCTCACTCACTCACTCACTCACTCACTCATCACTTGTCATATGATCACGGGACTACATCTTTGCCTATATAATTTGAACTCGAAGTCATTATATGAAAATGATGGTTTAGTGGTAGATTTGTGATGAAAACTGTTGAATGACGAGGGAAGCCCCTCTTCGGAATGGGATAATAGAATGATTCCTCACCCAACTTTACTGTGATAAGTACATAATTACCACGTGTTATATTTCTTCCTCGCTGGCATATGGGTATTTATACAAAGAGTCAGCGTGTGTTCTATGTCTCCGCCACACCTCGTCCCCCGGATCTGAAGTATCGGGGCCACCAGGAGTTCATTATTAATATCCATTGTATGTCCACAATGTAATCACGTTGTGGAAGGAGTTGCAGGGGTTATCGATGGCGACCATCCATAGCTCACATCACTTAATGATCTGCCTGTCTAGAACGTCTTCAGCACTTCCGAGGTAATCGCCACTGTCTGGTATGGAAGACAAGTAGTCCAGAAAACCAAAGTGCAGTATTGGTGTCTTGAAGTACTACGTGCACGAAAGGAAAATATGTCTTTAACTACAGACTGCACTAACGTCAACAAGCCCGGAAGTAAAGAAAGCACACAGGTTGTAGTAGAACCTCAGCTTCCAAGCAAGACAAGGCAAAGATCACGAAAGAAATATGAACCTTATTGTCAAAGATGTTATGTATATTATGTATATCAATTCAGTCGGTGTTCACATGGTCATACATGGAAGACGTGGTTGAACGTGTGAAGTACATCTGCCATCCCGGAACTATCCTTACTCCGTTGTCAGTGTGACGACCCCTATTATCAACATGACTATCTTCATGTATGTTGTCACCTTCAGTGATAGAAATGTTAGTTCAATGTTAGGCCCGGTCATTGCGCCCTCAACAGCTGATACTGTGGAAGTATTTACATCAACAGATGCAGATGCTGGAGCAAAGACTGATATATAGCCCCGACCCTCAAATCATCATCCGGTGTATGAGGCAGGTGGATACACCACTCGGTTAGGTTGAAGTTGACTTTTTAAAACACACATGGCCAGCGTTCTCTGCATAGTGGCGAACCACCGAGTAGTTCTATTGAATTGGTTAATACGACAGACATGGTATCCGAAGATAAAAATATTTCAAATTCGACAAGAGTACATGTGTCTGTCCATTAAGAGGGCGCGAAGACCTGTATGTATAGGAGGGGTAGTGCAGGGACACCACACACTGATCCTAGCAGCAAGAAAACGCGCCACATTCGCCAGTCAATATCTCCCCTAGTCTATACCAGACAGAAGTCGGGGCAGATATTGACTGCGATCGGCCACGTTTGCGTGATCAAATGGGAGTATGATATCCACTCTCCGAGGCTTGGGCATCAAATCAGGCGTGCAATATTACGATTTATGAACATTAACATGAGAAATATTTTCCAAGGGGTAGGGAACTTGTGTCTTCACATATCATTGCTATCGCATCAAGGAGTCAACACGAGTGGCTTTTCAGTAATCACAAACGTTATGCAAAATAAACTTGCCCATGTTGTCTCAACTGAAATAGTTTGCATCTTTATGGCGGAAACTGCTATATTTATAAGATGCCATGTTATCAAGGCACAAACAAATCCCTTGTCAGACAGACAAGTCAGTGTCTTAGTTCTGTAATTTCAGTCATATCAGTAATGACCTGTTCAGTAATTAGATTCTAAGCGTTCTATAACTGCCGCCTACCAGGACAAATCAAGCAATGTCTCATCATTCTTGTCGGCTTCCAAATGTTTTTGAAGATAATGTCGCATCCCAGTTCCATTTTTTTAATAATCAAATAAAAACAAAGAAGAAAACCATCTCTTCCGATCCGACGTTTTGTTATAAAGGTATAAAAAGTAGAAATGTATTCAATGTAGCCTTGTGTTGATGAGTTGCCATTCTGGACTGCACATGTCTTGTGATTATCTCTGTTTGTCCAGGGTCTGCGTGACGTCATTGACTCAGACCAAAGAAGGGTTTAACTTTGAGGCTGCTCAACTAGCCTTATTATGCGTTTCACGTTTCATGCTCAAGACGTTTCTTTAATGTCAGGAAAATACACGCTCTAGTTATTTAAACGCGATTTGAAAGTAATGTCTATGCCATATGACCCTAGAGCCATCACTTGTAGAATCCACTCTAGGGCCATCAATTGTAGGATCCACTCTAGAGTCATCTGTTGTAGGATCCACTCTAGAGCCATCTGTTGTAGGATCCACTCTAGAGCCATCTGTTGTAGGATCCACTCTAGAGCCATCTGTTGTAGGATCCACTCTAGAGCAATCAGTGGTAGGATCCACTCTAGAGCCATCTGTTGTAGGATCCACTCTAGAGCCATCTGTTGTCGGGTCCACTCTAGAGCTATCAGTTGCAGGAGTTAGTTCGTTGTGAGTGACATTTGTTTAGGTTGAGTATCGTAGAGTTAGCTCGCTGTGAGCATTTGAAAGTTGTTTAGTTTGGGTTCTTGAGGGTTAGTTCGTTGTGAGCATTTGAGAGATGTTTAGTTTGAGTACGTGAGAGTTAGTTCGCTGTAAGTATTTGTGTTTTGTTTAGTTTGAGAGTTGGCTCGCTGTGAGAGTTTGTTAGTTAGTTCGCTGTTAGTACATGAGAGTCAGTTAGTCTGTGTATGTGACATTTGGTTAAGTGTTAGAAAATGTGGAGTGTGACGGTTGACGTACTTTTGTGGCTATGTTTTAACTGTAGTGATACATGTAACACATTTACCTTTTGAGCTGATACGTGCTTGAAGGTGAAAGTTTGTATGAAAGGTTCTCAGTGCGAAAAATTTCGGCCTGTTCTTGATCTGATTTTCAAATGTCTATGACGGCAGCTGCATTTGGAATCTCATTAGAGTTAATGCTGTTGCCATGCTTGGGTGTAATTGAATAGTTTAGTAAAAAAAAAGTAGAGATAAACTTTGCGATGTCTACTATGTGGTTGCAGGCGTTGACAGAAAGGAGAGGCAGTATTCTTTGACGCTTCTTAAACAAACAGTGCGTGTAGATACGGACATACTGATTCATATATCGTTACTGAGTAGGCTTGAACAATCATATCATACGGTGAACACATTATAAGTTTTTCCTGAGCAACAATATCTTGTTCTAAAAGTGTTACCTGTGATTAAGTGATGAGCGACTTGTAATAGGCGTTAATATTAGATGTCTGAAAACAAGTACAATAAAGCTCCGATCTGGTTAATACTAGTATCCAAAGACCTTTCAAACCTATCCCTCAAGCTTTCGAAATCAGTATAAAAGTAAAGTACAATGCAATAAGTATGCTGGCGACCGACCATGTAATGTGCACAATGATTTCGTCGAAAGGACAAGAGTTAACCATGTCTGACTAGCTACGTACCTGCCTAGGCATCCAGAAGTATCTTCATTTTGGTTAAGCTACAGGCTCAGTGTAACTTGACGAAGGCTGCCTCTGAGTAGTAGTGATAAAGCTGGTAGACTGGAGACCACTGCAACTAGTTATAATCGTGATGTTATTTAGATCTATACGTGTGTATGTAAAATAAACTCGGATTAGTTGATACGATTTGTATTTAAATATAAATCCTTCAGCCACGTGGTAATAGAGGATCAAAGCATTGCCTCGACCTTCAGCACAGAACATTTCATGTATGCCACCACTGCTCTTTCGATCACACGCATGTAATTTTAATTGTGTTTTGTTTTGTTTTCAAATTGTGAAATAATGTAAAACTACTTTTAAACCAAATGCATTCGGAATAAACTACATGTATTAGAAGGTTAGAAAAGGAGTGTTGTCATATTGAGGCATTAACTTGACGTGGAACTAGATCTTATTCATAACTATTAGCATTGAAAACATGACATCCGTCGGTATCACATCCAACGATACAAAACAGATGAAACACGCCACACACGTCCCACACTCTACACCCTCTACTCATGTCACACACGTCACACACTCTTCTCATGTCACAAGTGTCACACACTCTACACATGTCACACACGCCACACACGCCACACACTCTACACATGCCACACACGTCACACACTCTTCTCATGTCACAAATGTCACACACTCTACACATGGCACACACGTCCCACACTCTTCTCATGTCACAAATGTCACACACTCTACACATGTCACACACGCCACACACGCCACACACTCTACACATGCCACACACGCCACACACTCAAGTCATGTCACAAATGTCACACACGCCACACATGTCACACAATCTACACACGCCACACATGTCCCACACTCTACACATGTCCCACACGTCACACACTCTACACACTCTACACATGGCACACACGCCACACATGGCACACAATCTACACACGCCACACACGTCCCACATTCTACACACTCTACACATGTCACTCATGTCACACACTCTACACATGTCACACACGCCACACACTCTACACATGCCACACACGTCACACACTCTACACACTCTACTCATGTCACACACGTCACACATGTCACACACGTCACACACTCTACTCATGTCACAAATGTCACACACGCCACACATGTCACACACTCTACACAGTCCCACACGTCACACACTCTACACCCTCTACACATGGCACACACGCCACACATGTCACACAATCTACACACGCCACACACGTCCCACATTCTACACACTCTACACATGTCACACACTCTACATATGTCACTCATGTCACACACTCTACACATGTCACACACGCCACACACGCCACACACTCTACACATGCCACACACGTCACACACTCTACACATGGCACACACGTCCCACACTCTACACATGGCACACACGTCCCACACTCTACACATTGCACACATGTCACACACTCTACACATGTCACACACGCCACACACTCTACACACTCTTCATTCATTCGTCACACACGCCACACACTCTACTCACGTTACACATGTCATACACGCCACACACGCCACACACTCTACTCATGTCACACACGTCACACACTCTACTCATGTCACAAATGCCAGACACGCCACACATGTCACACACTCTACACATGTCACACACATCCCACACCTACACGTGGCACACACGTCCCACACTCTACACGCTCTTCATTCATTCGTCACACACGCCACACACGTCACACACTCTACTCACGTTACACATGTCATACACGCCACACACACGTCACACTCTACTCATGTCACACACGTCACACACTCTACACACTCTACACATGTCACACACGTCCCACACCTACACGTGGCACACACGTCCCACACTCTACACACTCTACACATGGCACACACGTCACACACTCTACTCACGTTCCACATGTCATACACGCCACACACGCCACACACTCTACTCATGTCACACACGTCACACATTCTACTCATGTCACAAATGCCAGACACGCCACACATGTCACACACATCCCACTCTAGACTTTATGAATCTATTGTGATAAGAATAAACGTTCATTCCAAGCATAACCCGATCACTTACATTCCTAGTCAGTACTTTAAAGGTTGATGTAATATCAGGTCTGAATCAGAAAAGAGGGAAACATAATTTCAGTACCGTACGTCCATGGTGTAGGGTTAGTTGTCCTCAACAATCAATACACATTTGGTACAATAGGCGACTGGTAAACAGGATCCAGCTATTGTATGACATATACTACTGAGAGGCACAAATAACGCATACTCAAATTTAAGTGTCAATAATTTTTTACTGAAATGAAATATACAAATGACAATCAATACAAATGACTAATTAAAGATTACACTGATGAATTTCATGAACAGTTACTGTGTGACAAAGAATTAATGTCTATGTAAATGACGTCAAAGTCGAGTGGTGTCAATAACGAGTGTGTCCTCCTTGTGCAGCAATGCACGCTTGAAGCCGGCGAGGCATTGAGAGACACAGTCGACGAATTGCAGCCTGAGGAATACGTCTCCATTTGCAGAAGAGCTTGAGTCAGTTGTGGAACCGTCTGTGGAGGATTTTGTTGACGTCGGACACGGCGGCCAAGTTCATCCCACAAATGTTCTATAGGGTTCAAATCTGGGGACCTTGAAGGCCAGTCCAACACATTAACGTTGTTCTGTTGCAAGAAGGCATTTGTTATCCTGGCAGTGTGAGGCCTTACATTGTCATGTTGAAAGACATGGCGACGTAAAACACGTTGAGTCAGTAATGGCAGCAGATCAGGCTGTAGAACGTTGTCGATGTAACGTCTGGCATTAAGGTTCCCCTGAATAACAACAAGATCCGAGCGGAAATTTGCATTGATTGCTCCCCAAACCATAACACCTCCACCTCCAAACCGATCACGTTCAATAACACATGGTTGTGTAAGTCGTCCATGTTGGCGTCGGTATACACGTAAACGTCCATCAGGGTAGCGGACTGTGAAACGTGTTTCATCAGAAAAAACAACTTGTCTCCAATCTCTACCACCGAGATTACCTCCACCAGCTGCCCATCGCTGCTGTGCTAGCCTGTGTGCCTGAGTCAAGATTTGTCCACGGTAGGGTCGTCGACACCTCAAATTCCTGGCAGCAAGACGACGACGCACTGTACGGTCACTGATGTGTCTTCCACGGAGACCAATGGTTGCATTTGCCGTTGACCTGGCAGACCTGAAGCGATTTCTGAGGTGGCTGTTAACGATTTGACGATCTTGTCTCTGTGACGTCACAGGCGGTGCACCTGGTCGAGGACGGTCCCTTACGCTGCCTGTGGTTCTCAACCGCTCATGTAATCTCGATATTGTCGTTTGATGGCAATGGAAATGAGCAGCAACTTGTTCTTGGGTACGACCAGCACTTAACATCCCCATTGCTTCATTACGCTGATCTTGCGTTTACCGTGGCATTGTGTAGGCAAGTGATGACAAAATGTCATGGTGTGCATTTATAGGGCCTACCTTTGAGGTTTGCACGTGCATCATGCCTTTCACAAAATGTGCATCGATAGCAGCATTCCCAATGGTGTGTTGCGTTTTGGTGATTGGCTTCGTTTCCAGAAACAGTTTTTGTTTGCAACCCATGTGACATGTTTACAGTAATAACCAACAATGGACAGTGTCAACAAGGTAAAATGTAAACGGACCTCATATGTTCTTAATAAAATATATCTTAAAATTGAGTATGCGTTTCTAATGCCTCTCAGTATATAAAAGTGAATGTCAATACACAACAGTGTACTTCCTTCTCTGCAAGTATGTTATATACAAGTGAATGTCATTACACAACATTGTACTTCCTTATCTGTAAGTATCTTATATACAAGTGATTGTCAATACACAACAGTGTACTTCCTACTCTGCAAGTATGTTATATACAAGTGAATGTCAATACACAACAGTGTACTTCCTACTCTGTAAGTATGTTATATACAAGTGAATGTCAATACACAACAGTGTACTTCCTACTCTGCAAGTATGTTATATACAAGTGAATGTCAATACACAACAGTGTACTTCCTTATCTGTAAGTATGTTATATACAAGTGAATGTCAATACACAACAGTGTGCTTCCTTATCTGTAAGTATGTTATATACACGTGAATGCAGATACACAACAGTGTGCTTCCTTATCTGTAAGTATGTTATATACGACTGAATGTCAATACACAACAGTGTGCTTCCTTATCTGTAAGTATGTTATATACAAGTGAATGTCAATACACAACAGTGTACTTCCTTGTCTGTAAGTATGTTATATACAAGTGAATGTCAATACACAACAGTGTACTTCCTTATCTGTAAGTATGTTATATACAAGTGAATGCAGATACACAACAGTGTACTTCCTTGTCTGTAAGTATGTTATATACAAGTGAATGTCAATACACAACAGTGTACTTCCTTATCTGTAAGTATGTTATATACAAGTGAATGTCAATACACAATAGTGTGCTTCCTTATCTGTAAGTATGTTATATACAAGTGAATGGCAATACACAACAGTGTACTTCCTACTCTGCAAGTATGTTATATACAAGTGAATGTCAATACACAACAGTGTACTTCCTACTCTGTAAGTATGTTATATACAAGTGAATGTCAATACACAACAGTGTACTTCCTTATCTGTAAGTATGTTATATACAAGTGAATGTCAATACACAACAGTGTACTTCCTTATCTGTAAGTATGTTATATACAAGTGAATGTCAATACACAACAGTGTGCTTCCTTATCTGTAAGTATGTTATATACGAGTGAATGTCAATACACAACAGTGTGCTTCCTTATCTGTAAGTATGTTATATACGAGTGAATGTCAATACACAACAGTGTGCTTCCTTATCTGTAAGTATGTTATATACAAGTGAATGTCAATACACAACAGTGTGTTTCCTTATCTGTAAGTATGTTATATACAAGGGAATGTCAATACACAACAGTGTGCTTCCTTATCTGTAAGTATGTTATATATAAGTGAATGTCAATACACAACAGTGTGCTTCCTTTTCTGTAAGTATGTTATATAAGTGAATGTCAATGCACAACAGTGTACTTCCTTATCTGTAAGTATGTTATATACAAGTGAATGTCAATACACAATAGTGTGCTTCCTTATCTGTCAGTATGTTATATACAAGTGAATGTCAATACACAACAGTGTGTTTCCTACTCTGTAAGTATGTTATATACGAGTGAATGTCAATACACAACAGTGTGCTTCCTTATCTGTAAGTATGTTATATACAAGTGAATGCAGATACACAACAGTGTACTTCCTTATTTGTAAGTATGTTATATACAAGTGAATGTCAATACACAACAGTGTACTTCCTTATCTGTAAGTATGTTATATACAAGTGAATGTCAATACACAACAGTGTGCTTCCTTATCTGTAAGTATGTTATATACAAGTGAATGGCAATACACAACAGTGTACTTCCTACTCTGCAAGTATGTTATATACAATTGAATGTCAATACACAACAGTGTACTTCCTACTCTGTAAGTATGTTATATACAAGTGAATGTCAATACACAACAGTGTGCTTCCTTATCTGTAAGTATGTTATATACAAGTGAATGGCAATACACAACAGTGTACTTCCTACTCTGCAAGTATGTTATATACAATTGAATGTCAATACACAACAGTGTACTTCCTACTCTGCAAGTATGTTATATACAAGTGAATGTCAATACACAACAGTGTACTTCCTACTCTGCAAGTATGTTATATACAAGTGAATGTCAATACACAACAGTGTACTTCCTACTCTGCAAGTATGTTATATACAAGTGAATGTCATTACACAACAGTGTACTTCCTACTCTGCAAGTATGTTATATACAAGTAAATGTCAATACACAACAGTGTGCTTCCTTATCTGTAAGTATGTTATATACAAGTGAATGTCAATACACAACAATGTACTTCCTTATCTGTAAGTATGTTATATACAAGTGAATGTCAATACACAACAGTGTACTTCCTACTCTGCAAGTATGTTACATACAAGTGAATGTCAATACACAACAGTGTACTTACTACTCTGTAAGTATGTTATATACAAGTGAATGTCAATACACAACAGTGTACTTCCTACTCTGCAAGTATGTTATATACAAGTGAATGTCAATACACAACAGTGTACTTACTACTCTGTAAGTATGTTATATACAAGTGAATGTCAATACACAACAGTGTACTTCCTACTCTGCAAGTATGTTATATACAAGTGAATGTCAATACACAACAGTGTGCTTCCTTATCTGTAAGTATCTTATATACAAGTGAATGTCAATACACAACAATGTACTTCCTTATCTGTAAGTATGTTATATACAAGTGAATGTCAATACACAACAGTGTGCCCCTTATCTGTAAGTATGTTATATACGAGTGAATGTCAATACACAACAGTGTGCTTCCTTATCTGTAAGTATGTTATATACAAGTGAATGTCAATACACAACAGTGTGCTTCCTTATCTGTAAGTATGTTATATACAAGTGAATGTCAATACACAACAGTGTACTTCCTACTCTGCAAGTATGTTATATACAAGTGAATGTCAATACACAACAGAGTACTTCCTACTCTGCAAGTATGTTATATACAAGTGAATGTCAATACACAACAGTGCGTTTCCTTATCTGTAAGTATGTTATATACAAGTGAATGTCAATACACAACAGTGTGCTTCCTTATCTGTAAGTATGTTATATACAAGTGAATGTCAATACATAACAGTGTACTTCCTACTCTGCAAGTATGTTATATACAAGTGAATGTCAATACACAACAGTGTGTTTCCTTATCTGTAAGTATGTTATATACAAGTGAATGTCAATACACAACAGTGCGCTTCCTTATCTGTAAGTATGTTATATACAAGTGAATGTCAATACACAACAGTGTACTTCCTACTCTACAAGTATGTTATATACAAGTGAATGTCAATACACAACAGTGTAATTCCTACTCTGCAAGTATGTTATATACAAGTGAATGTCAATACACAACAGTGTGTTTCCTTATCTGTAAGTATGTTATATACAAGTGAATGTCAATACACAACAATGTGCTTCCTTATCTGTAAGTATGTTATATACAAGTGAATGTCAATACACAACAGTGTACTTCCTTATCTGTAAGTATGTTATATACAAGTGAATGTCAATACACAACAGTGTACTTCCTTATCTGTAAGTATGTTATATACAAGTGAATGTCAATACACAACAGTGTGCTTCCTTATCTGTAAGTATGTTATATACAAGTGAATGTCAATACACAACAGTGTACTTCCTTATCTGTAAGTATGTTATATACAAGTGAATGTCAATACACAACAGTGTACTTCCTTATCTGTAAGTATGTTATATACAAGTGAATGTCAATACACAACAGTGTACTTCCTTATCTGTAAGGTTGTTATATACAAGTGAATGTCAATACACAACAGTGTGCTTCCTTATCTGTAAGTATGTTATATACAAGTGAATGTCAATACACAACAGTGTACTTCCTACTCTGCAAGTATGTTATATACAAGTGAATGTCAATACACAACAGTGTACTTCCTTATCTGTAAGTATGTTATATACAAGTGAATGTCAATACACAACAGTGTACTTCCTACTCTGCAAGTATGTTATATACAAGTGAATGTCAATACACAACAGTGTGTTTCCTTATCTGTAAGTATGTTATATACAAGTGAATGTCAATACACAACAGTGTGCTTCCTTATCTGTAAGTATGTTATATACAAGTGAATGTCAATACACAACAGTGTACTTCCTACTCTGCAAGTATGTTATATACAAGTGAATGTCAATACACAACAGTGTACTTCCTTATCTGTAAGTATGTTATATACAAGTGAATGGCAATACACAACAGTGTGCTTCCTTATCTGTAAGTATGTTATATACAAGTGAATGTCAATACACAACAGTGTACTTCCTACTCTGCAAGTATGTTATATACAAGTGAATGTCAATACACAACAGTGTGTTTCCTTATCTGTAAGTATGTTATAAACAAGTGAATGTCAATACACAAAAGTGTGCTTCCTTATCTGCAAGTATGTTATATACAAGTGAATGTCAATACACAACAGTGTGCTTCCTTATCTGTAAGTATCTTATATACAAGTGAATGTCAATACACAACAGTGTACTTCCTACTCTGCAAGTATGTTATATACAAGTGAATGTCAATACACAACAGTGTACTTCCTTATCTGTAAGTATGTTATATACAAGTGAATGTCAATACACAACAGTGTACTTCCTACTCTGTAAGTATGTTATATACAAGTGAATGTCAATACACAACAGTGTGCTTCCTTATCTGTAAGTATGTTATATACAAGTGAATGTCAATACACAACAGTGTGCTTCCTTATCTGTAAGTATGTTATATAAGTGAATGTCAATACACAACAGTGTGCTTCCTTTTCCGTAAGTATGTTATATAAGTGAATGTCAATACACAGCAGTATGCTTCCTTCTCTGTAAGTATATAATATACACGTGAATATCAAAACACAGCAGTTTGCTTCCTTCTCTGTAAGTATGTTATATAAGTGAATGTCAATACACAACAGCGTGCTTCATCTCTGCAGGTATATAATATACACGTGAATGTCAATACACAGCAGTATGCTTCCTTTTCTGCAAGTATGTTATATACAAGTGAATGTCAATACACAACAGCGTGCTTCATCTTTGCAAGTATGTTATATAAGTGAATGTCAATACGCAGCAGTATGCTTCCTTCTCTGTAAGTATGTTATATACAAGTGAATGTCAATACACAACAGCGTGCTTCATCTCTGCAAGCATATAATATACACGTGAATATCAATACACAGCAGTTTGCTTCCTTCTCTGCAAGTATGTTATTTACATGCATATGTTTCCACCTGTTTTGTAGATTAATAACATGAGAAATCTTCTCAGCTGTTCTCTTTCAACAGAAATATATATTTGATATATACTTATATCTCTCCGTCTAGTTCGCCGTACTTTTGCAAATGTAACATTGAACTGATTGATCATAAATTAGTGATTCTTACACAGTTTTTTTATGTGAATGCACGCACAGGTGAACAAAACAATCAACTTGATGTTGCTTTAGGAAAACACAACATTCCATTTAGTTATCGTAAAACCCATGACAGTGTGATAAACATATTTGGGCAGATACTGTTAGACATGTGTTATTCATTCCAGCTACTTATGTTAACGGCAGGGTATATGGAGACGCAGAGGGTAAATACATATTGAAGTCACCAAGGCTGACATGAGAATAAATACTTTCTCTGTTCCCCAGATCCTTTTCCATACATTGACATGTTAAACATTGGAAATCGTGTAGATTCTGATCACGTACCATTAGACTTGACATGTAAATTCCCAAACATTGAACAGACCAAATGATAAGCCGACATTTGGTTGTTTCAAAGAATAAAATGTTTGGAATGAATCCCTTTGTGAAATATTTATGAACACGCCGAAGGATGGTGTCTTGCAATCAACTACTTCTTAGTAAAATGGGTTTTAACATGGATGGGGTTATTAATGATTTCGTCCATGTTACCTTAGATTCTGCTCTTGTATGAAGAAAAGAACTACATTTACATTCACCATAATAATGCACCATTAAGAGACGAAAGTAAGATTGCTAGACGAGACGCTCGCACAGCATTGAGAACATTTAGACGAAGACGTACTGACTTTAATAGAAATGTATACACAGAAGAGAAATCAATACAAAGCCTGCGGTAAGAAATATAAATCTGACATGTGTCAATTTAGGCTGAAAAACTCAGTGATACTAACCACTCTTCCTATAGGTCTGGGAAACAAATACGTTTATATAAAACGCAGTCAAATAAAACAGATACAAGATACGGGTTATTCATTTTATGAGTGATTTTGTCTCATGAAATTGTTTTCAACACTGACAGTGATGTGTTAGCCGATAGTCTGGATGCTTCCTCTGCATGTTAGACTGATGTTGGCATGCTGCTGGTCCTGAGTATATTGTGGTTGAAATGATAAAATGTTCCACATTTCAGATGATGCCTTTTCTTCATAGATGTTTTAATATGATGTTTGACAGTGGCATGTTCCCCAGTAGCTGGACTTATCGGTAATTATCCTAATATTTAAGAAAGGAGTCTTTAACAACACAGATAACTGTAGGGGTATATCTTTGATCGGTATTCTTGTAAAAGTTGTTTACATGAGTACTTATATTAATCCCATGATTACAAATTGGAATAATATGCGAGTTCAGATTCCCGGAACTCTGGTTTTAGAAAAATATATTCAAAGTCTGATCATATATCCACATTATATGCAATAATCAAAAAACGTCTACCACGCCGCAAACACAAATTGTATGTAGCCTTTGTCGAGTTTTAAAAAAACACCTTTGACTCATTTGATCGTTTTGAATTATGGCACTGTTTAAGAACTACTGGTCTACAGGGTAAAATTTTCTCAATTTGAAAAGCCTTGTATTCAAATATCAATAATGTGTACGATGTAATCGATTTCTTAAACTGTCCTGTTGGCCTACGACAAGGATGTATCTTAAGTCCGATATTGTTCTCATTTTTTTTAATTTGTGAATTGTATTATGAAATTATAAATATTGGTTAACGTGGTATTTAGATGTTCCCAGATGTAATAGAATTTTTTCTGTTAATTTTTGACGATGATGTCATTTTAGTTGTTGGATTCTGTTTTACTCTGAATATATTTGTCAAATTATTTGACGCCAAAATTCAACCAATCATGTTATATGGATCAGAAGTATGGGGATTTCAGCGATACGATTGTCTCGAAAGCTCCATATTTTAGTCTGTAACACATCGTATCTGTTGATCCATCAACACCCAACTGCAGCAGACTTGTGAACAAGTCGATGGCGTCAGTTGCAGCAACTTCAACAGACCTGGGGTAAAGTCGCCGAGATAGTTGAATCGAGTGTACAGCAAACTGAGCTTACCTTACACGAAGATTTCTTGTCAATGTTAACACAGATCACATTGTATAATCAAGAACATATTGATAGGTAATAGGTGACTGGAGATAACAAGGCATTGTCCATACCCAGTAATCAGCAAGGCCTACTCTGGTAGAACGCTTGCACAGTAAGATTTGTAAATACATATTGATGTTAAACTTTCTACCCCTGATTACTTTGTATTTGGCCAGCTTGGAGGATATCCCCTCAGCATTGTGGTTAAAATTAGAATGGCCTCTGATTCTGAAGTAAAATGTTGCTTAAGGCTGACAGGTTGTCATATAAGTTATGTTATCTCATGTATCACCTCCCAGCTTCATCTACGTTAGCTAATGTTAATGTTGCTAAACACTACTGAAAATAGTTTACGTGACCCTGGGTTGTATAACGTTTGGACGTCTCAATATGTACCTGACCAGGTTTGGTACAATCCTCTGTGACACGTATCCTTACTGACCAGTTTCCCCAGCTATGGGATGCATGGTAAATATTTCAACAACAGGTCAACACAGGTACAAATACATGTTAGAATCATATCTACTTATTCTGCCGCATAAACTAGGAGCATGGTTCGCACATTTCCGACTGCCTAACCACAAATTGGAGGGAAAAACCGGATGGCGGCATAAAATTGACAATGCTCAAAAATGTGTACATCATGTAATTTAGCTTTCGGGTATAAGTATAATTTTCTTAGAGAATGCCCTAGTCTTTCACTCTAAGGAAACCTTATGTTACTTCAGTATTTCTGTAAGAATCAAACTCAAGAAAAATGTGTCTTCCTGACGCAATGGACATACATGTGACGTATAAATATAAATAGGAACATATATCTGAACGAGAGAGTCGGATTTAACGCCGCTTTGAACATTATTCCAGTTATATTACGGACTGTCAGCTTAATGTGGGAGGAAAGCCCGAAGTGAAGCTGGTCTCAGACGTTTACCACTCATGGTGTCGACAAACCTAGTAACATAATCGGGGCGAAAACCGGGATTCGAAAACACGTTCATAGGTTTCTGGCGTTCGTTCGTTCGTTTGTTCGTTCCTTCCTTCCTTCCTTCCTGCCTTCCTTCCTTCCTTCCTTCAGCCAGGTCCGATTTACCTCCTAAGTCTGTCTGAGATTAGCAGGAATCGTTGAACGATTTACTTTGTACGTAGGCTGGATGTGAACAGTGGTCTGACACCGAGTCGGTGATATTCGACATACTCAGATAAATACACTTGAGAAAAGCGCAGATGACAAGGTAATTCCGGTGACAACTGAAATCACGTCCTAATCTAATCAACTAAGTGGGGCTGTTGTCAAACAGGAGACACGTGGTAAAATTAACATGGTCAGCTTACTTTCGGGGTCGCCGGACCAATCGATTGTGCGAATAAAAAGTGCTTTCTGTTCTAAAAGAATTGTTATTCCCGTGTTTTGGATTATAAGGAAGCGGTACATTCATTTGATAATTCTATCACGTGAGCTGTGAACCATATTTTAAAGTAAATCTGTTCACAGTGTATGGTTATATGTCTATCTGGTTCAATGAACACTCGGTGTTCATGGATGTTGTTTCTTTTGAACTTGTCATCTCCACGTCCTCGCAATGGCTGCGTCGTCATGATGTAGGTGCAAGCTTTTGCCAGGTGACACAGTGACAAGAGGACACAAATCGATCCTCTCTCATGTGATCACAAGGCCACCGGAGCAGGTCAACTGCTGACGGTGGAGAAAGCGTTATTGCCAATGATTAATCAAGTCGTCACGATGAAATTGGACAGATACTCTTACGTTGGTTTGACTTGAGACATTTCACAATTTATCTGAAGTAATTTCTGTTAAGGACTCTCTCTGTGACTGTAGAATTAGGAGACACGCACATTAGGTCACGTCCTCTCCGTGCAGCGAGGAGTCATTTAGTGTAGCTCACGTTCGTCTCCGTGCAGTCAAGAGTCGTGTAATGTGGCGTGTGGCCCACGTCGTCTCTGTGCAGTGAGTGGTGTGTAGCCCACGTCGTCTCCGCACGGCGAGGAGTCATGTAATGTGGTGTGTGGACAACGTCGTCTCGGTGCAGCCTGACGAATCACGCAGACAAAATATCCAACGCCGTTACCGTCTAGTGAAGAATCACGTTGAAAATATATAGCCAGCGCAGTTATTGTATATTGATGATTTACGAAGAATAAAGAGCCCAAACCGTTACCGTCTAGTGAAGAATCACGTAGAATAAAGAGCCCAAACCGTTACCGTCCAGTGAAGAATCAGCCTATGCCGCAACCGCCTAGTGAAGATTCACGTAAAATAAATAACCCTCGTCGTTACCGCCTTGTGAAAAATCACATAGAATAAATAGCCCACGCCGTTACCGTCTACTCAAGAATCGCGTAGAATAAAGGGCCCATGCCGTTAGCGTCTACTCAAGAATCACGTAGAATAAAGGGCCCACGCCGTTACCGTCTACTCAAGAATCACGTAGAATAAAGGGCCCACGCCGTTACCGTCTACTTACGAATCGCGTAGAATACAGGGCCCACGCCGTTACCGTCTAGTGAAGAATCACGTAGAATAAAAGGCCCACGAAGTTACCGTCTAGTGAAGAATCACTTGGAATAAAGAGCCCACGCCGTTACCGTCCAGTGAAGAATCGCGTAGAATAAAGCGCCCACGCCGTTACCCACTCGTGAAGAATCATGTAGAATAAATAGCCCACGTCGTTACCGACAAGTGAAGAGTCACTGAGAATATAGGACCCAGGCCATTACCATCTAGTGAAGAATCACGTAGAATAAATAGCCCACGTCGTTACTAACTAGTGAAGAATCACGTAGAATAAAGAGCCCACGCTGTAAATAAGAGCAAACGACAATTCGAATCCAACGGTCGATTTATTCCATGATATGGTCGAGATATATTCAGAACGATAGGATTAACTGCAAAATTAAATAAAACAACAATGTATATGGCAGTCAATTAATGCCAAAATCATTCTAAACAACACAAATTTGCTTTTCGATAAAAAATCTATCAAAAACATTACATTTTACCAAAAATACAATTCTAAACGTTAGATATCGTATTAACAACAATGTTCACTAAATCTTTTACACAAATAAAGTTTACATACCGTTTTATACGCTCCGCATTTCGACAAACAACAACAGACACGAGCGTGCCTCTCACTCAGCCACAAAGCCTTTGCCGTTACCGTTTAGTGAAGAATCACGAATAATAAAGGGCCCACGCCGTTACTGTCTAGTGAAAAATCAGCCTATGCCGTAACTGCTTAGTGAAGTTTCACGTAAAATAAATAGCCCACGTCGTTACCGTCTAGAGAAGAATGACGTAGAATAAACAGCCCCTGTCGTTAACGTCTAGTGAAGAATCACGTAAAATAAAGAGCCCGTGCACTTACTGTCTAGTGAAGAATCACGAAAAATAAAGAGCCCTGTCGTTACCGTCTAGTGAAGAATCACGTAAAATAAAGAGCCCCTGCCGTAGCCGTATAGTGAAGAATCACGAAAAATAAAGAAACCCTGTCGTTACCGTCTAGTGAAGAATCACGTAACGTAAAGAGTCCATGCCGTTACCGTCTAGTGAAGAATCACGTAACGTAAATAGCCCCTGCCGTAACCGTCTAGTGAAGAATCACGTAATGTAAAGAGCCCATGCCGTAACCGTCTAGTGAAGAATCACGTAATGTAAAGAGCCCATGCCGTAACCGTATAGTGAAGAATCACGTAAAGTAAAGAGCCCATGCCGTTACAGTCTAGTGAAGAATCACGTAAAGTAAAGAGCCCATGCCGTAACCGTATAGTGAAGAATCACGAAAAATAAAGAAACCCATGCCATTATCGTCTTCTGAAGAATCATGTAGAATAAAGAACCCACGCCGTTACCGTCTAGTGAGGAATCACGTAGAATAAAGAGTCTATGTCATTACCGTCTGGTGAAGAATCACGTAATATAAAGAGCCCACGCTGTGGCTGTCTAGTGAAGAAGCACGTAGAATACACAGCCAACGACGTAACTCTCTAGTGATTAATCACGAAGATTAAAGGGCCTATGCTGTTACCGTCTACTGAAGAACCAGCCTATGGCATAACCGACTAGCTAGTGAAGATTCACGTAGAATAGATAGCATACGTCATAACCGTCTAGTGAAGAATCACGTGGAATAAAGAGCCCACACCGTTACCGTCTAGTGAAGAATCAGCCTATGACGTACCTGTCTGGTTATCATTTAGAGAAGAACCATGGAGAATAAATAATTCCTGCCGTTACCGTCTAGTGATGAACATTAAATACTCTGCGACGTAATCGTATATGTGAGTGGCATCTAGTGTGACAGTAGGTCTGTAATAAGGAGTATCAGGCTACAGTGTGTGTCAGGATACAGCTAGTGTGGACACTAGGTGTGTATTCAGGTGTATCAGGCTACAGTGTGTGTCAGGATACAACTAGTGTGGACAGTAGGTCTGTATTCAGGAATATCAGGCAACAGTATATCTCAGGAGACAGCTAGTGTGGACAGTAGGTCTGTAGTCAGGAGTATCAGGCTACAGTGTGTGTCGGGAGGCAGCTGGTGTGGACAGTAGGTCTGTAGTCAGGAGTATCAGGCTACAGTGTGTGTCAGGAGACAGCTAGTGAGGACAGTAGGTCTATAGTCAGGAGTATCAGGCTAAAGTGTGTGTCAGGAGACAGCTAGTTTGGACAGTAGGTCTATATTCAGGAGTATCAGACTACAGTGTGTGTCGGGAGACAGCTAGTGTGGACAGTAGGCCTGTATTCAGGAGTATCAGGCTAAAGTGTGTGTCAGGAGACAGCTAGTGTGGACAGTAGGTCTATATTCAGGAGTATCAGGCTACAGTGTGTGTCGGGAGACAGCTGGTGTGGACAGTAGGTCTGTAATCAGGAGTATCATGCTAAATTATGTGTCAGGAGACAGCTGGTGGGGACACTAGGTCTGTTGTTAGGATTATCAGGCTACAGTGTGTGTCAGGAGACAGCTAGTGTGGACAGTAGGTCTATATTCGGGAGTGTCATGCTACAGTGTGTGTCAGGAGACAGCTGGTGTGGTCAGTAGGTCTGTATTCAGAAGTATCAGGCTACAGTGTGTGTCAGGAGAAAACTGGGACAGTAGGTCTATAGTCAGAAGTATCAGGCAACAGTGTGTGTCAGGATAGCGCTATTATGGACACTAGGTCTGTTTTCAAGAGTGTCGGTCTACAGTGTGTGTCAGGAGGCAGCTGGTGTGGACAGTAGGTCTGTATTCAAGAGTGTCAGTCTACAGTGTGTGTCAGGAGACAGCTAATGTGGACAGTATGTCTATATTCAGGAGTATCAGGCTACAGTGTATACAGGAGACAGCTAGTGTGGACAGTAGGTCTGTAGTCAGGAGTATCAGGCTACAGTGTGTGTCAGGAGACAGCGAGTGTGGACAGTAGGTCTTTAATCAGGAGTATCGGGCTACAGTGTGTGTCAGGAGACGGCTGGTGTGGACACTAGGTCTGTTGTTAGGATTATCAGGCTACAGTGTATGTCAGGAGACAGCTGGTGTGGACAGTTGGTCTATAGTCAGGAGTATCAGGCTAAAGTGTGTGTCAGGAGACAGCTAGTGTGGACAGTAGGTCTATATTCAGGAGTATCAGGCTACAGTGTGTATCGGGAGACAGCTGGTGTGGACAGTATGTCTGTAGTCAGGAGTATCAGGCTACAGTGTGTGTCAGGAGACAGCTGGTGTGGACAGTATGTCTGTAGTCAGGAGTATCAGGCTACAGTGTGTGTCAGGAGACAGCTAGTGTGGACAGTAGGTCTATAGTCAGGAGTATCAGGCTACAGTGTGTATCGGGAGACAGCTGGTGTGGACAGTATGTCAGTAGTCAGGAGTATCGGGCTACAGTGTGTGTCAGGAGACAGCTCGTATGGACAGTATGTCTATAGTCAGGAGTATCAGGCTACAGTGTGTGTCAGGAGACAGCTAGTGTGGACAGTAGGTCTATATTCAGGAGTATCAGGCTACAGTGTGTCTCGGGAGACAGCTGGTGTGGACAGTATGTCTGTAGTCAGGAGTATCAGGCTACAGTGTGTGTCAGGAGACAGCTAGTGTGGACAGTAGGTCTATATTCAGGAGTATCAGGCTACAGTGTGTCTCGGGAGACAGCTTGTGTGGACAGTATGTCTGTAGTCAGGAGTATCAGGCTACAGTGTGTGTCAGGAGACAGCTAGTGTGGACAGTAGGTCTATATTCAGGAGTATCAGTCTACAGTGTGTGTCGGGAGACAGCTGGTGTGGACAGTAGGTCTGTAGCCAGAAGTATCAGTCTACAGTGTGTGTCAGGATAGCGCTATTATGGACACTAGGTCTGTATTCAAGAGTGTCGGTCTACAGTGTTTGTCAGGAGACAGCTGGTGTGGACACTAGGTCTGTTGTTAGGATTATCAGGCTACAGTGTATCTCAGGAGACAGCTAGTGTGGACAGTAGGTCTGTAGTCAGGAGTATCAGGCTACAGTGTGTGTCGGGAGACAGCTGGTGTGGACAGTAGGTCTGTAGTCAGAAGTATCAGTCTACAGTGTGTGTAAGGAGACAGCTAGTGTGGACAGTAGGTCTGTAAAATCAGGAGTATCAGGCTACATTGTGTGTCAGGAGACAGCTAGTGTGGACAGTAGGTCTATAGGCAGGCGTATCAGGCTACAGTGTGTGTCAGGAGACAGCTAGTGTGGACAGTAGGTCTATAGTCAGGCGTATCAGGCTACAGTGTGTGTCGGGATAGCGCTATTATGGACACTAGGTCTGTATTCAAGAGTGTCGGTCTACAGTGTTTCTCATGAGACAGCTGGTGTGGACACTAGGTCTGTTGTTAGGAGTATCAGGCTACAGTGTGTGTCAGGAGACAGCTGGTGTGGACAGTAGGACTGTAATCAGGAGTATCAGGCTACAGTGTGTGTCAGGATACAGCTAGTGTGGACACTGGGTGTGTATTCAGGTGTATCAGGCTACAGTGTGTGTCAGGATACAACTAGTGTGGACAGTAGGTCTGTAGTCAGGAGTATCAGGCTACAGTGTGTGTCAGGAGACAGCTGGTGTTGACACTGGGTGTGTATTCAGGTGTATCAGGCTACAGTGTGTGTCAGGAGAAAGCTAGTGTGGACAGTAGGTCTGTAATCAGGAGTATCAGACTACAGTATGTGTCAGGAGACAGCTGGTGTGGATAGTAGGTCTGTATTCAGGAGTATCAAGCAACAGTGTCTGTCAGAAAACAGCTGGTGTGGACAGTAGGTCTGTATTCAGGTGTATCAGGCTACAGTGTGTGTCAGGAGACAGCTAGTGTTGACAGTAGGTGTGTATTCAAGAGTGTCAGTCTACAGTGTGTGTCAGGAGACAGCTAATCTGGACAGTAGGTCTGTAGTCAGGAGTATCAGGCTACAGTGTGTGTCAGGAGACAGCTGGTGTGGACAGTAGGTCTGTAATCAGGAGTATCAGGCTACAGTGTGTGTCAGGAGACAGCTAGTGTGGACAGTAGGTCTGTAATCAGGAGTATCAGGCTACATTGTGTGTCAGGAGACAGCTAGTGTGGACAGTAGGTCTGTATTCAAGAGTGTCAGTCTACAGTGTGTGTCAGGAGACAGCTAGTGTGGACAGTAGGTCTATAGTCAGGAGTATCAGGCTAAAGTGTGTGTCAGGAGACAGCTAGTGTGGACAGTAGGTCTATATTCAGGAGTATCAGACTACAGTGTGTGTCGGGAGACAGCTAGTGTGGACAGTAGGCCTGTATTCAGGAGTATCAGGCTAAAGTGTGTGTCAGGAGACAGCTAGTGTGGACAGTAGGTCTATATTCAGGAGTATCAGGCTACAGTGTGTGTCGGGAGACAGCTGGTGTGGACAGTAGGTCTGTAATCAGGAGTATCATGCTAAATTATGTGTCAGGAGACAGCTGGTGGTAACACTAGGTCTGTTGTTAGGATTATCAGGCTACAGTGTGTGTCAGGAGACAGCTAGTGTGGACAGTAGGTCTATATTCGGGAGTCTCATGCTACAGTGTGTGTCAGGAGACAGCTGGTGTGGTCAGTAGGTCTGTATTCAGAAGTATCAGGCTACAGTGTGTGTCAGGAGAAAACTGGGACAGTAGGTCTATAGTCAGAAGTATCAGGCAACAGTGTGTGTCAGGATCGCGCTATTATGGACACTAGGTCTGTTTTCAAGAGTGTCGGTCTACAGTGTGTGTCAGGAGACAGCTGGTGTGGACAGTAGGTCTGTATTCAAGAGTGTCAGTCTACAGTGTGTGTCAGGAGACAGCTAATGTGGACAGTAGGTCTATATTCAGGAGTATCAGGCTACAGTGTATGCAGGAGACAGCTAGTGTGGACAGTAGGTCTGTAGCCAGAAGTATCAGTCTACAGTGTGTGTCAGGATAGCGCTATTATGGACACTAGGTCTGTATTAAAGAGTGTCGGTCTACAGTGTTTGTCAGGAGACAGCTGGTGTGGACACTAGGTCTGTTGTTAGGATTATCAGGCTACAGTGTATCTCAGGAGACAGCTAGTGTGGACAGTAGGTCTGTAGTCAGGAGTATCAGGCTTCAGTGTGTGTCGGGAGACAGCTGGTGTGGACAGTAGGTCTGTAGTCAGAAGTATCAGTCTACAGTGTGTGTCAGGAGACAGCTAGTGTGGACAGTAGGTCTGTCACCAGGAGTATCAGACTAAAGTGTGTGTCAGGAGACAGCTAGTGTGGACAGTAGGTCTGTCATCAGGAGTATCAGACTAAAGTGTGTGTCAGGAGACAGCTACTGTGGACAGTAGGTCTCTATTCAGGAGTATCAGGCTACAGTGTATACAGGAGACAGCTAGTGTGGACAGTAGGTCTGTATTCAGGAGTATCAGGCTGCAGTGTGTGTCAGGAGACAGCTAGTGTGGACAGTAGGTCTGTATTCAGGTGTATCAGGCTACAGTGTGTGTCAGGAGACAGCGAGTGTGGACAGTAGGTCTGTAATCAGGAGTATCGGGCTACAGTGTGTGTCAGGAGACGGCTGGTGTGGACACTAAGTCTGTTGTTAGGATTATCAGGCTACAGTGTATGTCAGGAGACAGCTGGTGTGGACAGTAGGTCTGTAGTCAGGAGTATCAGGCTACAGTGTGTGTCAGAAGACAGCTAGTGTGGACAGTAGGTCTATATTCAGGAGTATCAGGCTACAGTGTGTATCGGGAGACAGCTAGTGTGGACAGTATGTCTGTAGGCAGGAGTATCAGGCTAAAGTGTGTGTCAGGAGACAGCTAGTGTGGACAGTAGGTCTATATTGAGGAGTATCAGGCTACAGTGTGTATCGGGAGACAGCTGGTGTGGACAGTATGTTTGTAGTCAGGAGTATCAGGCTACAGGGTGTGTCAGGAGACAGCTAGTGTGGACAGTAGGTCTATAGTCAGGAGTATCAGGCTACAGTGTGTATCGGGAGACAGCTGGTGTGGACAGTATGTCTGTAGTCAGGAGTATCAGGCTACAGTGTGTGTCAGGAGACAGCTAGTGTGGACAGTAGGTCTATATTCAGGAGTATCAGGCTACAGTGTGTCTCGGGAGACAGCTGGTGTGGACAGTATGTCTGTAGTCAGGAGTATCAGGCTACAGTGTGTGTCAGGAGACAGCTAGTGTGGACAGTAGGTCTATAGTCAGGAGTATCAGGCTACAGTGTGTATCGGGAGACAGCTGGTGTGGACAGTATGTCCGTAGTCAGGAGTATCGGGCTACAGTGTGTGTCAGGAGACAGCTCGTGTGGACATTATGTCTATAGTCAGGAGTATCAGGCTAAAGTATGTGTCAGGAGACAGCTAGTGTGGACAGTAGGTCTATATTCAGGAGTATCAGGCTACAGTGTGTGTCGGGAGACAGCTGGTGTGGACAGTAGGTCTGTAGCCAGAAGTATCAGTCTACAGTGTGTGTCAGGATAGCGCTATTATGGACACTAGGTCTGTATTCAAGAGTGTCGGTCTACAGTGTTTGTCAGGAGACAGCTGGTGTGGACACTAGGTCTGTTGTTAGGATTATCAGGCTACAGTGTATCTCAGGAGACAGCTAGTGTGGACAGTAGGTCTGTAGTCAGGAGTATCAGGCTACAGTGTGTGTCAGGAGACAGCTAGTGTGGACAGTAGGTCTGTCATCAGGAGTATCAGACTAAACTGTGTGTCAGGAGACAGCTAGTGTGGACAGTAGGTCTGTAATCAGGAGTATCAGGCTACATTGTGTGTCAGGAGACAGCTAGTGTGGACAGTAGGTCTATAGGCAGGCGTATCAGGCTACAGTGTGTGTCAGGAGACAGCTAGTGTGGACAGTAGGTCTATAGTCAGGCGTATCAGGCTACAGCGTGTGTCAGGATAGCGCTATTATGGACACTAGGTCTGTATTCAAGAGTGTCGGTCTACAGTGTTTGTCATGAGACAGCTGGTGTGGACACTAGGTCTTTTGTTAGGATTATCAGGCTACAGTGTATCTCAGGAGACAGCTAGTGTGGACAGTAGGTCTGTAGTCAGAAGTATCGGTCTACAGTGTGTGTCAGGAGACAGCTAGTGTGGACAGTAGGTCTATAGTCAGGAGTATCAGGCTAAAGTGTGTGTCAGGAGACAGCTAGTGTGGACAGTAGGTCTATATTCAGGAGTATTAGGCTACAGTGTGTGTCGGGAGACAGCTGGTGTGGACAGTAGGTCGGTAGTCAGGAGGATCAGGCTACAGTGTCTGTCAGGAGACAGCTACTGTGGACAGTAGGTTTATAGTCAGGAGTATCAGGCTAAAGTGTGTGTCAGGAGACAGCTAGTGTGGACAGTAGGTCTATATTTAGGAGTATCAGGCTACAGTGTGTGTCGGGAGACAGCTGGTGTGGACAGTATGTCTGTAGTCAGAAGTATCTGTCTACAGTGTGTGGCAGGAGACAGCTAGTGTGGACAGTAGGTCTGTCATCAGGAGTATCAGGCTAAAGTGTGTGTCAGGAGACAGCTAATGTGGACAGTAGGTCTCTATTCAGGAGTATCAGGCTACAGTGTGTGTCAGGAGACAGCTGGTGTGGACAGTAGGTCTGTAATCAGGAGTATCATGCTAAATTGTGTGTCAGGAGACAGCTAGTGAGGGCACTAGGTCTGTTGTTAGGATTATCAGGCTACAGTGTGTGTCAGGATACCGCTAGTGTAGACACTAGGTCTGTATTCACGAGTGTCAATCTACAGTGTGTGTCAGGAGACATCAAGTGTGACAGTAGGTCTGTAGTCAGGAGTACCAGGCAACAGTGTGTGTCAGGAGACAGCTTGTGTGGACAATATGTCTGTAGTCAGGAGTATCAGGCTACAGTGTGTGTCAGGAGATAGCTAGTGTGGTCAGTAGGTCTGTAATCAGGAGTATCAGTCTACAGTGTATATCGGGAGACAACTAGTGTGGACAATAGGTCTGTAATCAGGAGTATCAGGCTACAGTGTGTGTCAGGAGACAGCTTGTGTGGACAGTAGGTCGGTAGTCAGGAGTATCAGGCTACAGTGTGTGTCAGGAGACAACTAGTGTGGACAGTAGGTCTGTAATCAGGAATATCAGGCTACAGTGTCTGTCAGGAGACAGCTGGTGTGGACAGTAGGTCGGTAGTCAGGAGTATCAGGCTACAGTGTGTATCGGGAGACAACTAGTGTGGACAGTAGGTCTGTAATCAGGAGTATCAGGCTACAGTGTGTGTCAGGAGACAGCTGGTTTGGACAGTAGGTCTTTATTCAGGAGTACCAGGCTAAAGTGTGTGTCAGGAGACAGCTTGTGTGGACAGTATGTCTGTAGTCAGGAGTATCAGGCTACAGTGTGTGTCAGGAGACAACTAGTGTGGACAGTAGGTCTGTAATCAGGAGTATCAGGCTGCAGTGTGTATCGGGAGACAGCTGGTGTGGACAGTATGTCTGTAGTCAGGAGTATAAAGCTAAAGTGTGTGTCAGGAGACAGCTAGTGTGGACAGTAGGTCTATATTCAGGAGTATCAGGCTACAGTGTGTATCAGGAGACAGCTGGTGTGGACAGTATGTCTGTAGTCAGGAGTATCAGGCTACAGTGTGTGTCAGGAGACAGCTAGTGTGGACAGTAGGTCTATATTCAGGAGTATCAGGCTACAGTGTGTATCGGGAGACAGCTGGTGTGGACAGTATGTCTGTAGTCAGGAGCAACGGGCTACATTGTGTGTCAGGAGACAGCGAGTGGACAGTAGGTCTATAGTCAGGAGTATCAGGCTACAGTGTGTATCGGGAGACAGCTGGTGTGAACAGTATGTCTGTAGTCAGGAGTATCAGGCTAAAGTGTGTGTCAGGAGACAGCTAGTGTGGACAGTAGGTCTATAGTCAGGCGTATCAGGCTACAGTGTGTGTCGGGATAGCGCTATTATGGACACTAGGTCTGTATTCAAGAGTGTCGGTCTACAGTGTTTCTCATGAGACAGCTGGTGTGGACACTAGGTCTGTTGTTAGGAGTATCAGGCTACAGTGTGTGTCAGGAGACAGCTAGTGTGGACAGTAGGTCTATAGTCAGGAGTATCAGGCTAAAGTGTGTGCCAGGAGACAGCTGGTGTGGACAGTAGGACTGTAATCAGGAGTATCAGGCTACAGTGTGTGTCAGGATACAGCTAGTGTGGACACTGGGTGTGTATTCAGGTGTATCAGGCTACAGTGTGTGTCAGGATACAACTAGTGTGGACAGTAGGTCTGTAGTCAGGAGTATCAGGCTACAGTGTGTGTCAGCAGACAGCTGGTGTTGACACAAGGTCTGTAGTCAGGTGTATCAGGCTACAGTGTGTGTCAGGAGAAAGCTAGTGTGGACAGTAGGTCTGTAATCAGGAGTATCAGGCAACAGTGTATGTCAGAAAACAGCTGGTGTGGACAGTAGGTCTGTAATCAGGAGTATCAGGCTACATTGTGTGTCAGGAGACAGCTAGTGTGGACAGTAGGTCTGTATTCAAGAGTGTCAGTCTACAGTGTGTGTCAGGAGACAGCTAGTGTGGACAGTAGGTCTATAGTCAGGAGTATCAGCCTAAAGTGTGTGTCAGGAGACAGCTAGTGTGGACAGTAGGTCTATATTCAGGAGTATCAGACTACAGTGTGTGTCGGGAGACAGCTAGTGTGGACAGTAGGCCTGTATTCAGGAGTATCAGGCTAAAGTGTGTGTCAGGAGACAGCTAGTGTGGACAGTAGGTCTATATTCAGGAGTATCAGGCTACAGTGTGTGTCGGGAGACAGCTGGTGTGGACAGTAGGTCTGTAATCAGGAGTATCATGCTAAATTATGTGTCAGGAGACAGCTGGTGGTAACACTAGGTCTGTTGTTAGGATTATCAGGCTACAGTGTGTGTCAGGAGACAGCTAGTGTGGACAGTAGGTCTATATTCGGGAGTCTCATGCTACAGTGTGTGTCAGGAGACAGCTGGTGTGGTCAGTAGGTCTGTATTCAGAAGTATCAGGCTACAGTGTGTGTCAGGAGAAAACTGGGACAGTAGGTCTATAGTCAGAAGTATCAGGCAACAGTGTGTGTCAGGATCGCGCTATTATGGACACTAGGTCTGTTTTCAAGAGTGTCGATCTACAGTGTGTGTCAGGAGACAGCTAATGTTGACAGTAGGTCTATATTCAGGAGTATCAGGCTACAGTGTATGCAGCAGACAGCTAGTGTGGACAGTAGGTCTGTATTCAAGAGTGTCAGTCTACAGTGTGTGTCAGGAGACAGCTAATGTTGACAGTAGGTCTATATTCAGGAGTATCAGGCTACAGTGTATGCAGCAGACAGCTAGTGTGGACAGTAGGTCTGTAGCCAGAAGTATCAGTCTACAGTGTGTGTCAGGATAGCGCTATTATGGACACTAGGTCTGTATTAAAGAGTGTCGGTCTACAGTGTTTGTCAGGAGACAGCTGGTGTGGACACTAGGTCTGTTGTTAGGATTATCAGGCTACAGTGTATCTCAGGAGACAGCTAGTGTGGACAGTAGGTCTGTAGTCAGGAGTATCAGGCTTCAGTGTGTGTCGGGAGACAGCTGGTGTGGACAGTAGGTCTGTAGTCAGAAGTATCAGTCTACAGTGTGTGTCAGGAGACAGCTAGTGTGGACAGTAGGTCTGTCACCAGGAGTATCAGACTAAAGTGTGTGTCAGGAGACAGCTAGTGTGGACAGTAGGTCTGTCATCAGGAGTATCAGACTAAAGTGTGTGTCAGGAGACAGCTAATGTGGACAGTAGGCCTATATTCAGGAGTATCAGGCTACATTGTGTGTCAGGAGACAGCTAGTGTGGACAGTAGGTCTATAGGCAGGCGTATCAGGCTACAGTGTGTGTCAGGAGACAGCTAGTGTGGACAGTAGGTCTATAGTCAGGCGTATCAGGCTACAGTGTGTGTCAGGATAGCGCTATTATGGACACTAGGTCTGTATTCAAGAGTGTCGGTCTACAGTGTTTGTCATGAGACAGCTGGTGTGGACACTAGGTCTGTTGTTAGGATTATCAGGCTACAGTGTATCTCAGGAGACAGCTAGTGTGGACAGTAGGTCTATAGTCAGAAGTATCGGTCTACAGTGTGTGTCAGGAGACAGCTGGTGTGGACAGTAGGTCTATAGTCAGGAGTATCAGGCTAAAGTGTGTGTCAGGAGACAGCTAGTGTGGACAGTAGGTCTATATTCAGGAGTATCAGGCTACAGTGTGTGTCGGGAGGCAGCTGGTGTGGACAGTAGGTCGGTAGTCAGGAGGATCAGGCTACAGTGTCTGTCAGGAGACAGCTACTGTGGACAGTAGGTTTATAGTCAGGAGTATCAGGCTAAAGTGTGTGTCAGGAGACAGCTAGTGTGGCCAGTAGGTCTATATTTAGGAGTATCAGGCTACAGTGTGTGTCGGGAGACAGCTGGTGTGGACAGTATGTCTGTAGTCAGAAGTATCTGTCTACAGTGTGTGGCAGGAGACAGCTAGTGTGGACAGTAGGTCTGTCATCAGGAGTATCAGGCTAAAGTGTGTGTCAGGAGACAGCTAATGTGGACAGTAGGTCTCTATTCAGGAGTATCAGGCTACAGTGTGTGTCAGGAGACAGCTGGTGTGGACAGTAGGTCTGTAATCAGGAGTATCATGCTAAATTGTGTGTCAGGAGACAGCTAGTGAGGGCACTAGGTCTGTTGTTAGGATTATCAGGCTACAGTGTGTGTCAGGATACCGCTAGTGTAGACACTAGGTCTGTATTCACGAGTGTCAATCTACAGTGTGTGTCAGGAGACATCAAGTGTGACAGTAGGTCTGTAGTCAGAAGTATCAGGCAACAGTGTGTGTCAGGAGACAGCTAGTGTGACAGTAGGTCTGTAATCGGGAGTATCAGGCTACAGTGTGTGTCAGGAGAGAGCTTGTGTGACAGTAGGTCTGTTGTCAGAAGTATCAGGCTACAGTGTGTGTCAGGAGACAGCTAGTGTGGACAGTAGGTCTGTAATCAGGAGTATCATGCTACAGTGTGTGTCAGGAGACAGCTTGTGTGACAGTAGGTCTGTAGTCAGAAGTATCAGGCTACAGTGTATGTCAGGAGGCAGCTGGTGTGGACAGTAGGTCTGTAGTCAGGAGTACCAGGCAACAGTGTGTGTCAGGAGACAGCTTGTGTGGACAATATGTCTGTAGTCAGGAGTATCAGGCTACAGTGTGTGTCAGGAGACAGCTAGTGTGGTCAGTAGGTCTGTAGTCAGGAGTATCAGTCTACAGTGTATATCGGGAGACAACTAGTGTGGACAATAGGTCTGTAATCAGGAGTATCAGGCTACAGTGTGTGTCAGGAGACAGCTTGTGTGGACAGTAGGTCGGTAGTCAGGAGTATCAGGCTACAGTGTGTGTCAGGAGACAACTAGTGTGGACAGTAGGTCTGTAATCAGGAATATCAGGCTACAGTGTCTGTCAGGAGACAGCTGGTGTGGACAGTAGGTCGGTAGTCAGGAGTATCAGGCTACAGTGTGTATCGGGAGACAACTAGTGTGGACAGTAGGTCTGTAATCAGGAGTATCAGGCTACAGTGTGTGTCAGGAGACAGCTTGTGTGACAGTAGGTCTGTAGTCAGAAGTATCAGGCTACAGTGTATGTCAGGAGACAGCTGGTTTGGACAGTAGGTCTTTATTCAGGAGTACCAGGCTAAAGTGTGTGTCAGGAGACAGCTTGTGTGGACAGTATCTCTGTAGTCAGGAGTATCAGGCTACAGTGTGTGTCAGGAGACAACTAGTGTGGATAGTAGGTCTGTAATCAGGAGTATCAGGCTGCAGTGTGTATCGGGAGACAGCTGGTGTGGACAGTATGTCTGTAGTCAGGAGTATTAGGCTAAAGTGTGTGTCAGGAGACAGCTAGTGTGGACAGTAGGTCTATATTCAGGAGTATCAGGCTACAGTGTGTATCAGGAGACAGCTGGTGTGGACAGTATGTCTGTAGTCAGGAGTATCAGGCTACAGTGTGTGTCAGGAGACAGCTAGTGTGGACAGTAGGTCTATATTCAGGAGTATCAGGCTACAGTGTGTATCGGGAGACAGCTGGTGTGGACAGTATGTCTGTAGTCAGGAGCAACGGGCTACATTGTGTGTCAGGAGACAGCGAGTGGACAGTAGGTCTATAGTCAGGAGTATCAGGCTACAGTGTGTATCGGGAGACAGCTGGTGTGAACAGTATGTCTGTAGTCAGGAGTATCAGGCTAAAGTGTGTGTCAGGAGACAGCTAGTGTGGACAGTAGGTCTATATTCAGGAGTATCAGGCAACAGTGTGTATCGGGAGACAGCTGGTGTGGACAGTATGTCTGTAGTCAGGAGCAACGGGCTACAGTGTGTGTCAGGAGACAGCTATTGTGGACAGTATGTCTATAGTCAGGAGTATCAGGCTAAAGTGTGTGTCAGGAGACAGCTAGTGTGGACAGTAGGTCTATATTCAGGAGTATCTGTCTACAGTGTGTGTCAGGATAGCGCTATTATGGACACTAGGTCTGTATTCAAGAGTGTCGGTCTACAGTGTTTGTCAGGAGACAGCTGGTGTAGACAGTAGGTCTGTTGTTAGGATTATCAGGCTACAGTGTATCTCAGGAGACAGCTAGTGTGGACAGTAGGTCTGTAGTCAGGAGTATCAGGCTACAGTGTGTGTCAGGAAACAGCTGGTGTGGACAGTAGGTCTGTAGTCAGGAGTATCAGTCTACAGTGTGTGTCGGGAGACAGCTAGTGTGGACAGTAGGTCTATAGTCAGGAGTATCAGGCTAAAGTGTGTGTCAGGAGACAGCTAGTGTGGACAGTAGGTCTATATTCAGGAGTATCAGGCTAAAGTGTGTGTCAGGAGACAGCTGGTGTGGACAGTAGGTCTATATTCAGGAGTATCAGGCTACAGTGTGTGTCGGGAGGCAGCTGGTGTGGACAGTAGGTCTGTAGTCAGGATGATCAGGCTACAGTGTGTGTCAGGAGACAGCTAGTGTGGACAGTAGGTCTATAGTCAGGAGTATCAGGCTAAAGTGTGTGTCAGGAGACAGCTAGTGTGGACAGTAGGTCTATATTCAGGAGTATCAGGCTACAGTGTGTGTCGGGAGACAGCTGGTGTGGACAGTATGTCTGTAGTCAGAAGTATCAGTCTACAGTGTGTGTCAGGAGACAGCTAGTGTGGACAGTAGGTCTATATTCAGAAGTATCAGGCTACAGTGTGTGTCAGGAGACAGCAAGTGTGACAGTAGGTCTGTAGTCAGAAGTATCAGGCAACAGTGTGTGTCAGGAGACAGCTAGTGTGGACAGTAGGTCTGTATTCAGGTGTATCCGGCTATAGCGTGTGTCAGGAGACAACTAGTGTGGACAGTAGGTCTGTAATCAGGAATATCAGGCTACAGTGTCTGTCAGGAGACAGCTGGTGTGGACAGTAGGTCGGTAGTCAGGAGTATCAGGCTACAGTGTGTATCGGGAGACAACTAGTGTGGACAGTAGGTCTGTAATCAGGAGTATCAGGCTACAGTGTGTGTCAGGAGACAGCTTGTGTGACAGTAGGTCTGTAGTCAGAAGTATCAGGCTACAGTGTATGTCAGGAGACAGCTGGTTTGGACAGTAGGTCTTTATTCAGGAGTACCAGGCTAAAGTGTGTGTCAGGAGACAGCTTGTGTGGACAGTATCTCTGTAGTCAGGAGTATCAGGCTACAGTGTGTGTCAGGAGACAACTAGTGTGGATAGTAGGTCTGTAATCAGGAGTATCAGGCTGCAGTGTGTATCGGGAGACAGCTGGTGTGGACAGTATGTCTGTAGTCAGGAGTATTAGGCTAAAGTGTGTGTCAGGAGACAGCTAGTGTGGACAGTAGGTCTATATTCAGGAGTATCAGGCTACAGTGTGTATCAGGAGACAGCTGGTGTGGACAGTATGTCTGTAGTCAGGAGTATCAGGCTACAGTGTGTGTCAGGAGACAGCTAGTGTGGACAGTAGGTCTATATTCAGGAGTATCAGGCTACAGTGTGTATCGGGAGACAGCTGGTGTGGACAGTATGTCTGTAGTCAGGAGCAACGGGCTACATTGTGTGTCAGGAGACAGCGAGTGGACAGTAGGTCTATAGTCAGGAGTATCAGGCTACAGTGTGTATCGGGAGACAGCTGGTGTGAACAGTATGTCTGTAGTCAGGAGTATCAGGCTAAAGTGTGTGTCAGGAGACAGCTAGTGTGGACAGTAGGTCTATATTCAGGAGTATCAGGCAACAGTGTGTATCGGGAGACAGCTGGTGTGGACAGTATGTCTGTAGTCAGGAGCAACGGGCTACAGTGTGTGTCAGGAGACAGCTATTGTGGACAGTATGTCTATAGTCAGGAGTATCAGGCTAAAGTGTGTGTCAGGAGACAGCTAGTGTGGACAGTAGGTCTATATTCAGGAGTATCTGTCTACAGTGTGTGTCAGGATAGCGCTATTATGGACACTAGGTCTGTATTCAAGAGTGTCGGTCTACAGTGTTTGTCAGGAGACAGCTGGTGTAGACAGTAGGTCTGTTGTTAGGATTATCAGGCTACAGTGTATCTCAGGAGACAGCTAGTGTGGACAGTAGGTCTGTAGTCAGGAGTATCAGGCTACAGTGTGTGTCAGGAAACAGCTGGTGTGGACAGTAGGTCTGTAGTCAGGAGTATCAGTCTACAGTGTGTGTCGGGAGACAGCTAGTGTGGACAGTAGGTCTATAGTCAGGAGTATCAGGCTAAAGTGTGTGTCAGGAGACAGCTAGTGTGGACAGTAGGTCTATATTCAGGAGTATCAGGCTAAAGTGTGTGTCAGGAGACAGCTGGTGTGGACAGTAGGTCTATATTCAGGAGTATCAGGCTACAGTGTGTGTCGGGAGGCAGCTGGTGTGGACAGTAGGTCTGTAGTCAGGATGATCAGGCTACAGTGTGTGTCAGGAGACAGCTAGTGTGGACAGTAGGTCTATAGTCAGGAGTATCAGGCTAAAGTGTGTGTCAGGAGACAGCTAGTGTGGACAGTAGGTCTATATTCAGGAGTATCAGGCTACAGTGTGTGTCGGGAGACAGCTGGTGTGGACAGTATGTCTGTAGTCAGAAGTATCAGTCTACAGTGTGTGTCAGGAGACAGCTAGTGTGGACAGTAGGTCTATATTCAGAAGTATCAGGCTACAGTGTGTGTCAGGAGACAGCAAGTGTGACAGTAGGTCTGTAGTCAGAAGTATCAGGCAACAGTGTGTGTCAGGAGACAGCTAGTGTGGACAGTAGGTCTGTATTCAGGTGTATCCGGCTATAGCGTGTGTCAGGAGACAGCTAGTGTGGACAGTAGGTCTGTAATCAGGAGTATCAGGCTACATTGTGTGTCAGGAGACAGCTTGTGTGACAGTAGGTCTGTAGTCAGAAGTATCAGGCTACAGTGTATGTCAGGAGACAGCTGGTTTGGACAATAGGTCTTTATTCAGGAGTACCAGGCAACAGTGTGTGTCAGGAGACAGCTAGTGTGGACAGTAGGTCTGTAGTCAGGAGTATCGGGCTACAGTGTGTGTCAGGAGACAGCTAGTTTGGTCAGTAGGTCTGTAGTCAGGAGTATCAGGCTACAGTGTGTGTCAGGAGACAGCTAGTGTGGACAGTAGGTCTGTAGTCAGGAGTATCAGGCTACAGTGTGTGTCAAGAGACAGCTGGTGTGGACAGTAGGTCTGTATTCAGGAGTGTCATGAAACAGTGTATGTCAGGAGACAGCTAGTGTGGACATTATGTCTGTCATCAGGAATGTCAGGCTACAGTGTGTGTCAGGAGACAGCTGGTATGGACAGTAGGTCTGTATTCAGGAGTGTCAGGCAACAGTGTGTGTCAGGAGACAGCTGGTATGGACAGTAGGTCTGTATTCGAGAGTGTCAGTCTACAGTATGTGAGAGGAGACAGCTGGTTTGGACAGTAGGTCTGTAGTCAGGAGTATCAGGCTACAGTGTATGTCAGGATACAGCTAGTGTGGACGGTAGGTCTGTAGTCTGGAGTATCAGGCTACATTGTGTGTCAGGATACAGCTAGTGTGGACAGTAGGTCGGTATTCAAGAGTTTCAGTCTAAAATGCGTTTCAGGATACAGCTAGTGTTGACAGTAGGTCTGTATTCAGGTGTATCAGGCAACAGTGTATGTCAGGAGACAGCTAGTGTGGACAGTAGGTCTGTAGTCAGGAGTATCAGGCTACAGTGTGTGTCAGGAGACAGCTAGTGTGGACAGTAGGTCTGTATTCAGGAGTATCAGGCTACAGTGTGTGTCAAGAGTCAGCTGGTGTGGACATTAGGTCTGTATTCAGGAGTGTCATGAAACAGTGTATGTCAGGAGACAGCTAGTGTGGACAGTATGTCTGTCATCAGGAATGTCAGGCTACAGTGTGTGTCAGGAGACAGCTGGTATGGACAGTAGGTCTGTAGTCAGGAGTGTCAGGCAACAGTGTGTGTCAGGAGACAGCCAGTGTGGACAGTAGGTCTGTATTCAAGAGTGCCAGTCTACAGTATGTGAGAGGAGACAGCTGGTTTGGACAGTAGGTCTGTAGTCAGGAATATCAGGCTACAGTGTGTGTCAGGATACAGCTAGTGTGGACAGTTGGTCTGTAGTCAGGAGTGTCAGGCAACAGTGTGTTTAAGGAGACAGCTGGTGTGGACAGTAGGTCTGTATTCAAGAGTGTCAGTCTACAGTATGTGAGAGGAGACAGCTGGTTTGGACAGTAGGTCTGTAGTCAGGAGTATCAGGCTACAGTGTGTGTCAGGATACAGCTAGTGTGGACAGTAGGTCTGTAGTCAGGAGTATCAGGCAACAGTGTGTGTCAGGATACAGCTAGTGTGGACAGTAGGTCTGTAGTCAGGCGTATCAGGCTACAGTGTGTGTCAGGAGACAGCTAGTGTGGACAGTAGGTCTGTAGTCAGGAGTATCAGGCTACAGTGTGTGTCAGGATACAGCTAGTGTGGACAGTAGGACTGTCATCAGTAGTATCAGGCTACAGTGTGTGTCAGGATACAGCTGGTGTGGGCAGTGGGTCTGTATTCAGGAGTGTGAGTCTACAGTGTATGTCAGGATACAGCTAGTGTGGACGGTAGGTCTGTAGTCAGGAGTGTCAGGCTACAGTGTATGTCAGGATACAGCTAGTGTGGACGGTAGGTCTGTAGTCTGGAGTATCAGGCTACATTGTGTGTCAGGATACAGCTGGTGTGGACAGTAGGTCGGTATTCAAGAGTTTCAGTCTACAGTGCGTGTCAGGATACAGCTAGTGTTGACAGTAGGTCTGTATTCAGGTGTATCAGGCAACAGTGTATGTCAGGAGACAGCTAGTGTGGACAGTATGTCTGTAGTCAGGAGCAACGGGCTACAGTGTGTGTCAGGAGACAGCTATTGTGGACAGTATGTCTATAGTCAGGAGTATCAGGCTAAAGTGTGTGTCAGGAGACAGCTAGTGTGGACAGTAGGTCTATATTCAGGAGTATCTGTCTACAGTGTGTGTCAGGATAGCGCTATTATGGACACTAGGTCTGTATTCAAGAGTGTCGGTCTACAGTGTTTGTCAGGAGACAGCTGGTGTAGACAGTAGGTCTGTTGTTAGGATTATCAGGCTACAGTGTATCTCAGGAGACAGCTAGTGTGGACAGTAGGTCTGTAGTCAGGAGTATCAGGCTACAGTGTGTGTCAGGAAACAGCTGGTGTGGACAGTAGGTCTGTAGTCAGGAGTATCAGTCTACAGTGTGTGTCGGGAGACAGCTAGTGTGGACAGTAGGTCTATAGTCAGGAGTATCAGGCTAAAGTGTGTGTCAGGAGACAGCTAGTGTGGACAGTAGGTCTATATTCAGGAGTATCAGGCTAAAGTGTGTGTCAGGAGACAGCTGGTGTGGACAGTAGGTCTATATTCAGGAGTATCAGGCTACAGTGTGTGTCGGGAGGCAGCTGGTGTGGACAGTAGGTCTGTAGTCAGGATGATCAGGCTACAGTGTGTGTCAGGAGACAGCTAGTGTGGACAGTAGGTCTATAGTCAGGAGTATCAGGCTAAAGTGTGTGTCAGGAGACAGCTAGTGTGGACAGTAGGTCTATATTCAGGAGTATCAGGCTACAGTGTGTGTCGGGAGACAGCTGGTGTGGACAGTATGTCTGTAGTCAGAAGTATCAGTCTACAGTGTGTGTCAGGAGACAGCTAGTGTGGACAGTAGGTCTATATTCAGAAGTATCAGGCTACAGTGTGTGTCAGGAGACAGCAAGTGTGACAGTAGGTCTGTAGTCAGAAGTATCAGGCAACAGTGTGTGTCAGGAGACAGCTAGTGTGGACAGTAGGTCTGTATTCAGGTGTATCCGGCTATAGCGTGTGTCAGGAGACAACTAGTGTGGACAGTAGGTCTGTAATCAGGAATATCAGGCTACAGTGTCTGTCAGGAGACAGCTGGTGTGGACAGTAGGTCGGTAGTCAGGAGTATCAGGCTACAGTGTGTATCGGGAGACAACTAGTGTGGACAGTAGGTCTGTAATCAGGAGTATCAGGCTACAGTGTGTGTCAGGAGACAGCTTGTGTGACAGTAGGTCTGTAGTCAGAAGTATCAGGCTACAGTGTATGTCAGGAGACAGCTGGTTTGGACAGTAGGTCTTTATTCAGGAGTACCAGGCTAAAGTGTGTGTCAGGAGACAGCTTGTGTGGACAGTATCTCTGTAGTCAGGAGTATCAGGCTACAGTGTGTGTCAGGAGACAACTAGTGTGGATAGTAGGTCTGTAATCAGGAGTATCAGGCTGCAGTGTGTATCGGGAGACAGCTGGTGTGGACAGTATGTCTGTAGTCAGGAGTATTAGGCTAAAGTGTGTGTCAGGAGACAGCTAGTGTGGACAGTAGGTCTATATTCAGGAGTATCAGGCTACAGTGTGTATCAGGAGACAGCTGGTGTGGACAGTATGTCTGTAGTCAGGAGTATCAGGCTACAGTGTGTGTCAGGAGACAGCTAGTGTGGACAGTAGGTCTATATTCAGGAGTATCAGGCTACAGTGTGTATCGGGAGACAGCTGGTGTGGACAGTATGTCTGTAGTCAGGAGCAACGGGCTACATTGTGTGTCAGGAGACAGCGAGTGGACAGTAGGTCTATAGTCAGGAGTATCAGGCTACAGTGTGTATCGGGAGACAGCTGGTGTGAACAGTATGTCTGTAGTCAGGAGTATCAGGCTAAAGTGTGTGTCAGGAGACAGCTAGTGTGGACAGTAGGTCTATATTCAGGAGTATCAGGCAACAGTGTGTATCGGGAGACAGCTGGTGTGGACAGTATGTCTGTAGTCAGGAGCAACGGGCTACAGTGTGTGTCAGGAGACAGCTATTGTGGACAGTATGTCTATAGTCAGGAGTATCAGGCTAAAGTGTGTGTCAGGAGACAGCTAGTGTGGACAGTAGGTCTATATTCAGGAGTATCTGTCTACAGTGTGTGTCAGGATAGCGCTATTATGGACACTAGGTCTGTATTCAAGAGTGTCGGTCTACAGTGTTTGTCAGGAGACAGCTGGTGTAGACAGTAGGTCTGTTGTTAGGATTATCAGGCTACAGTGTATCTCAGGAGACAGCTAGTGTGGACAGTAGGTCTGTAGTCAGGAGTATCAGGCTACAGTGTGTGTCAGGAAACAGCTGGTGTGGACAGTAGGTCTGTAGTCAGGAGTATCAGTCTACAGTGTGTGTCGGGAGACAGCTAGTGTGGACAGTAGGTCTATAGTCAGGAGTATCAGGCTAAAGTGTGTGTCAGGAGACAGCTAGTGTGGACAGTAGGTCTATATTCAGGAGTATCAGGCTAAAGTGTGTGTCAGGAGACAGCTGGTGTGGACAGTAGGTCTATATTCAGGAGTATCAGGCTACAGTGTGTGTCGGGAGGCAGCTGGTGTGGACAGTAGGTCTGTAGTCAGGATGATCAGGCTACAGTGTGTGTCAGGAGACAGCTAGTGTGGACAGTAGGTCTATAGTCAGGAGTATCAGGCTAAAGTGTGTGTCAGGAGACAGCTAGTGTGGACAGTAGGTCTATATTCAGGAGTATCAGGCTACAGTGTGTGTCGGGAGACAGCTGGTGTGGACAGTATGTCTGTAGTCAGAAGTATCAGTCTACAGTGTGTGTCAGGAGACAGCTAGTGTGGACAGTAGGTCTATATTCAGAAGTATCAGGCTACAGTGTGTGTCAGGAGACAGCAAGTGTGACAGTAGGTCTGTAGTCAGAAGTATCAGGCAACAGTGTGTGTCAGGAGACAGCTAGTGTGGACAGTAGGTCTGTATTCAGGTGTATCCGGCTATAGCGTGTGTCAGGAGACAGCTAGTGTGGACAGTAGGTCTGTAATCAGGAGTATCAGGCTACATTGTGTGTCAGGAGACAGCTTGTGTGACAGTAGGTCTGTAGTCAGAAGTATCAGGCTACAGTGTATGTCAGGAGACAGCTGGTTTGGACAATAGGTCTTTATTCAGGAGTACCAGGCAACAGTGTGTGTCAGGAGACAGCTAGTGTGGACAGTAGGTCTGTAGTCAGGAGTATCGGGCTACAGTGTGTGTCAGGAGACAGCTAGTTTGGTCAGTAGGTCTGTAGTCAGGAGTATCAGGCTACAGTGTGTGTCAGGAGACAGCTAGTGTGGACAGTAGGTCTGTAGTCAGGAGTATCAGGCTACAGTGTGTGTCAAGAGACAGCTGGTGTGGACAGTAGGTCTGTATTCAGGAGTGTCATGAAACAGTGTATGTCAGGAGACAGCTAGTGTGGACATTATGTCTGTCATCAGGAATGTCAGGCTACAGTGTGTGTCAGGAGACAGCTGGTATGGACAGTAGGTCTGTATTCAGGAGTGTCAGGCAACAGTGTGTGTCAGGAGACAGCTGGTATGGACAGTAGGTCTGTATTCGAGAGTGTCAGTCTACAGTATGTGAGAGGAGACAGCTGGTTTGGACAGTAGGTCTGTAGTCAGGAGTATCAGGCTACAGTGTATGTCAGGATACAGCTAGTGTGGACGGTAGGTCTGTAGTCTGGAGTATCAGGCTACATTGTGTGTCAGGATACAGCTAGTGTGGACAGTAGGTCGGTATTCAAGAGTTTCAGTCTAAAATGCGTTTCAGGATACAGCTAGTGTTGACAGTAGGTCTGTATTCAGGTGTATCAGGCAACAGTGTATGTCAGGAGACAGCTAGTGTGGACAGTAGGTCTGTAGTCAGGAGTATCAGGCTACAGTGTGTGTCAGGAGACAGCTAGTGTGGACAGTAGGTCTGTATTCAGGAGTATCAGGCTACAGTGTGTGTCAAGAGTCAGCTGGTGTGGACATTAGGTCTGTATTCAGGAGTGTCATGAAACAGTGTATGTCAGGAGACAGCTAGTGTGGACAGTATGTCTGTCATCAGGAATGTCAGGCTACAGTGTGTGTCAGGAGACAGCTGGTATGGACAGTAGGTCTGTAGTCAGGAGTGTCAGGCAACAGTGTGTGTCAGGAGACAGCCAGTGTGGACAGTAGGTCTGTATTCAAGAGTGCCAGTCTACAGTATGTGAGAGGAGACAGCTGGTTTGGACAGTAGGTCTGTAGTCAGGAATATCAGGCTACAGTGTGTGTCAGGATACAGCTAGTGTGGACAGTTGGTCTGTAGTCAGGAGTGTCAGGCAACAGTGTGTTTAAGGAGACAGCTGGTGTGGACAGTAGGTCTGTATTCAAGAGTGTCAGTCTACAGTATGTGAGAGGAGACAGCTGGTTTGGACAGTAGGTCTGTAGTCAGGAGTATCAGGCTACAGTGTGTGTCAGGATACAGCTAGTGTGGACAGTAGGTCTGTAGTCAGGAGTATCAGGCAACAGTGTGTGTCAGGATACAGCTAGTGTGGACAGTAGGTCTGTAGTCAGGCGTATCAGGCTACAGTGTGTGTCAGGAGACAGCTAGTGTGGACAGTAGGTCTGTAGTCAGGAGTATCAGGCTACAGTGTGTGTCAGGATACAGCTAGTGTGGACAGTAGGACTGTCATCAGTAGTATCAGGCTACAGTGTGTGTCAGGATACAGCTGGTGTGGGCAGTGGGTCTGTATTCAGGAGTGTGAGTCTACAGTGTATGTCAGGATACAGCTAGTGTGGACGGTAGGTCTGTAGTCAGGAGTGTCAGGCTACAGTGTATGTCAGGATACAGCTAGTGTGGACGGTAGGTCTGTAGTCTGGAGTATCAGGCTACATTGTGTGTCAGGATACAGCTGGTGTGGACAGTAGGTCGGTATTCAAGAGTTTCAGTCTACAGTGCGTGTCAGGATACAGCTAGTGTTGACAGTAGGTCTGTATTCAGGTGTATCAGGCAACAGTGTATGTCAGGAGACAGCTAGTGTGGACAGTAGGTCTGTAGTCAGGAGTATCAGGCTACAGTGTGTGTCAGGATACAGCTGGTGTGGACAGTAGGTCTGTAGTCAGGAGTATCAGGCTACATTGTGTGTCAGGATACAGCTGGTGTGGGCAGTGGGTCTGTATTCAGGAGTGTGAGTCTACAGTGTGTGTCAGGAGAGCTAGTGTGGACACTAGGTCTGTATTCTGGAGTGTCAGTCTACAGTGTGTGTCGGGAGACAGCTGGTGTGGACAGTAGGTCTGTAGTCAGGAGTATCAGTCTACAGTGTGTGTCAGGAGACAGCTAGTGTGGACAGTAGGTCTGTAGTCAGGATTATCAGGCTACAGTGTATGTCAGGAGACAGCAGGTGTGGACAGTAGGTCTGTATTCAAGAGTATCAGTCTACAGTTTGTGTCAGGATATAGCTAGTGTTGACAGTAGGTCTGTATTCAGGTGTATCAGGCAACAGTGTATGTCAGGAGACAGCTAGTGTGGACAGTAGGTCTGTAGTCAGGAGTATCAGGCTACATTGTGTGTCAGGATACAGCTGGTGTGGGCAGTGGGTCTGTATTCAGGAGTGTTAGTCTACTGTGTGTGTCAGGAGGGCTAGTGTGGACACTAGGTCTTTGTTCAGGTGTATCAGGCTACAGTGTGTGTCAGGAGACAGCTAGTGTGGATAGTAGGTCTGTAGTCAGGAGTATCAGGCTACAGTGTGTGTCAGGAGACAGCTAGTGTGGACAGTAGGCCTGTATTCAGGAGTGTCAGTCTACAGTGTGTGTCAGGAGACAGCTGGTGTGGACATTAGGTCTGTAGTCAGGTGTATCAGGCTACAGTGTGTGTCAGGAGACAGCTAGTGTGGACAGTAGGTCTATATTCAGGAGTATCAGTCTACAGTGTGTGTCAGGAGAGCTAGTGTGGACACTAGGTCTGTGTTCAGGAGTGTCAGTCTACAGTGTGTGTCAGGAGACAGTTGGTGTGGACAGTAGGTCTGTATTCAGGAGTATCAGGCTACAGTGTGTGTCAGGAGACAGCTAGTGTGGACAGTAGGCTAATGTGGACAGTAGGAACATCGTCCATGGCCTGACAAAAAGACTGGTCCTGACCACAAATGTTGTCCAAAATCATGACGTTGTCACCAGCATATTGTGCAACTCGCTGGATACAACACCGAACCACGTGTTCTTCTCGACTCGCAGTCTCCTATCATTGTATACATGACTCGCCGATTCTGATGTTGTTATACATAACTCGCCGATTATGATGTTGTTGTACAGTGCTCGTTCACCTAAATGTTTTGGCGTCGAAGTTGACGTGTCTGTGTGCTCCCCCGAGCTGAACACCATGTTGACGTCAGTTGATGCTGCTGTTCGTTGGGTGTGGGGACACGTACCGATATCGTGGCGGTGTGTAGTTTTATGTATGAGATATATCCTTATTATTCATAATTACACATCTGGCTAACATTAGATTGGTAACATATGGTTCATGTCAGCCGACGGCTAACTACCTAGTGTGGAGAAATATACTTAATACAAAACCTGGACTGAAGACCTGTTTGTGGATCGTCGGATGTGTAGTAAAAAAACACCCATGTCGTTTACTTCGCTGAATGACGTTTACGGTGTACGTGAATTCAGTGTATCGGAGGAACGTTCAGGAGGAATTTTCAGTGACTGTTATATGTTTTCGGAAAATGAACTCTAAAACACATTCAGCTTCGCGGAGAACACTGGAATGCACGTGATTTTCATGAATATTTGATATGAAAGCATGTTTATAAAGCTTTAAAGGGTCTAGCACCAACCATAGTGGTGGCTAGATGTTAGAACAAAAAGTTAGACTGACATCGTTGGTTACATACAGTTGAACCTTCAGTCACATTAGGACTGCTTTAGAAAAGGAAATACTACAATATTCGTGTAGTGTTTTGCCTTTTATTGCTTTGTATGTAAATACTAATTGTGGGATAATAAAAGGTGATTACAAAACTTTATTTTCATTTTTCATTCCACTGCGAAACAAAACCCTTCATATTTCCTTGTGGTTTGCACCACTGACAGCCATTGTAGACACACTTGACGATGTACATGTATTCCTGTAAAAGGGAGAACGTACTTTATGGGGTAAAACATTTTCTTTTCGTCATAGTTCTTGCAGTAAAACAATAATAATTCCATTCGGAGCCGTCAGCGATATTCTCCATCTAGAAGTTGCAATTACTATAAAGCACATGAGTCATGTTTTTGTACTCAACGATTGCGTGGTAATACCTATTTTGAAGAATTCAAGCTGTAAAAAGGTAACGGAAAATCATCAACCATTGTGAAAATGAAATTCAGAGAATTACCTTGGGAATCTACGGAGCTCATTGTATTCACCAAATTTCACATATCACCAACAACATAGCAACTGGCTGTGGAATTCCTCTTTAGCCCTCCTTGTCACAGCAAGAGACATTGGATAATTTGCGGCAGGTCATTTCAAATTACGACATCCCACAAAACGTCTATGTAGCCTAGTTAATAACTACCCCCAAAAGGTCAGCGTGGTTGTTTTTCATCCATCAATGTCATCCCGTGAAAACACAGATCATCCTAAACAATTTTTGATTACCATGCCGCCAACACGCCAGCCCATATCATTTGGAAATTATTAATCTTGAAAAAAATACAAAAAGGACATAGTGATTTTCTTACAGAAATTATCGAACACAAGGCTGTAGAAAAACAATAAAGTGGCATTCTAATCAGTGGACGAAATGTTTGTTCCACAAATCATTAAGCCATGGACAGGGGAAAGACGCATCCAGTAGGGTAACCTGTATTTGGAAATGAATCCTAGCGGCAAGAGAGGCACGGCGTCATAACGAGCGCTCAATGGATGGCTCGCAATTTACCATTAAACGCTAAACCGTCATTAACCGTATGCAAATGACGCCGATGTTGAAAAGTTCCCGTCGGCTTGGCAGCCGTTGTCGCACTGCCCAAAACAGGATATATCCACAATTTCAGATGGCCATTACATGTCTTTATATCATGTGGCGAAAATTAACCAAAGCTGCTATTACTCACTGACCAATGACAATGTTCAGCGGCCGCCCCACTGCGAGCTCTTCACACAAGTCGATACGATTCACCCTGTTTTTATTTTCTAAGTAATCAAGTGCCCATTATCAAGTGCAACTGTCCGTCCGTCACCCACTCGCTTTTAAAGAAAAACTAAAAATAACATTTTCAAATTTTGATTTACTTTGAAAAACGAAAGTTCTGCCTTTGGAACGATTCTTTAGATTTTCTTACTTTAATAGTTTCTGTGAAAAAGAGTTTCCGATGAAACGTCTTGAACAACAATTCATTTTCGTAGTGTCATTATGTGTTGAAAACATTTAGATACAACCTTATATATGTCCTGACGACTTGCGAACCATGGCACGACAACACCTACTGCACCATGGCACGACGACGCTCACTGCACCAAGGCATCACGACACCTGACCCGTGAAGATCCGGGCTAGAATAGGTCTTCAGCAACCCGTGCTTGCCGTAAAAGGCGACCATGCTTGTCGTAAAAGGCGACCATGCTTGTCGTAAAAGGCGACTAACGGGATCGGGTGGTCAGGCTCGCTGACTTGGTTGATGCATGTCGTCGTGCCATGGTGCAGTAGGTGTCGTGATGCCTTGGTGCACTAGGTTTCGTGATGCCATGGTGCAGTTAGTGTCGTGATGCCATGGTGCATAAGGTGTCGTGATGCCATGGTGCAGTAGGTGTCGTGATGCCTTGGTGCACTTGGTGTCGTCGTGCCATGGTGCACTGGGTGTCGTGATGCCTTGGTGCACTAGGTATCGTAGTGCCATGGTGCACTAGGTGTCGTGATGCCATGGTGTGGTAGGTGTCGTCGTGCCATGGTGTGGTAGGTGTCGTGATGCCATGGTGCACTTGGTGTCGTCGTGCCATGGTGCAGTAGGTGTCGTGATGCCATGGTGCACTTGATGTCGTGATGCCTTGGTGCACTAGGTGTCGTTGTGCCATGGTGCAGTAGGTGTCGTCGTACCATGGTGCACTAGGTGTCGTCGTACCATGGTGCACTAGGTGTCATCGTGCCATGGTGCACTTGGTGTCGTCGTGCCATGGTGCACTAGGTGTCGTCGTGCCATGGTGCACTAGGTGTCGTCGTGCCATGGCGCACTAGGTGTCGTCGTGCCATGGTGCACTAGGTGTCATCGTGCCATGGTGCACTAGGTGTCGTCGTACCATGGTGCACTAGGTGTCGTCGTACCATGGTGCACTAGGTGTCGTCGTACCATGGTGCACTAGGTGTCATCGTGCCATGGTGCACTTGGTGTCGTCGTACCATGGTGCACTAGGTGTCATCGTGCCATGGTGCACTTGGTGTCGTCATACCATGGTGCACTAGGTGTCATCGTGCCATGGTGCACTAGGTGTCATGATGCCTTGGTGCAGTAGGTGCTGTCGTGCCATGGTGCACTAGGTGTCATCGTGCCATGGTGCACTTAGTGTCGTCGTACCATGGTGCACTAGGTGTCATCGTGCCATGGTGCACTTGGTGTCGTCGTACCATGGTGCACTAGGTGTCATGATGCCTTGGTGCAGTAGGTGCTGTCGTGCCATGGTGCACTAGGTGTCATCGTGCCATGGTGCACTAGGTGTCATCGTGCCATGGTGCACTTGGTGTCGTCGTGCCATGGTGCACTAGGTATCATGATGCCTTGGTACACTGGGTGTCGTAATGCCTAGGTGCACTAGGTGTCGTGATGCCTTGGTGCACTAGGTGTCTTCGTGCTATGGTGCACTAGGCGAAGTCGAGCCATGGTGCAGAAGGTGTCGTGATGCTATGGTGTGGTAGGTGTCGTCGTGCCATGGTGTGGTAGGTGTCGTGATGCCATGGTGCACTTGGTGTCGTCGTGCCATGGTGCAGTTGGTGTCGTGATGCCATGGTGCATCAGGTGTCGTGATGCCATGGTGCACCAGGTGTCGTGATGCCATGGTGCAGTAGGTGTCGTCGTGCCATGGTGCACCAGGTGTCGTGATGCCATGGTGCAGTAGGTGTCGTCGTGCCATGGTGCACCAGGTGCCGTGATACCATGGTGCAGTAGGTGTCGTCGTGCCACGGTGCACCGGGTGTCGTGATGCCATGGTGCAGTAGGTGTCGTCGTGCCATGGTGTACCAGGTGTCATGATGCCATGGTGCACCAGGTGTCGTGATGCCATGGTGCACCAGGTGTCGTCAGATTGGTGGAATGTACTGGCCAGAAGTGCCAACAGATGAGTGGATCCTACTGACAGTAGTGCCATGAGATTGGTTAATCATATCGACCAGTTTTGCTATCAGATTAAGGACCGTATTGACCAGTAGTGCCACCATATAGGCGGACCTTGCTCACCACTCATGACATCCGAAGGGCGGACATATTAAATGTTTGCTTGTTGTCAAACGAGCGAACACGCAAGCACTCACGCATGCATTCGAAGGCAAGCACACACACACACACACACGCACGCACGCACGCACGCACGCACGCACGCACGCACGCATGCAAACATTCATACACTCGTGCACACATGCTACTTTATCAAGGTATTAACTTAGTTTGCTCTGTATGAAGTCGGATGTTTGCATTTTGCTAGAGTCACTGGTGACCTAATCGTTAAGGTGCTGCAATCCGCTCTACTGAGTTGCATTCCTTGTGTGGGCCAATAAGCTTTTATTCGTTGGTTCGAATACTAGATTCGACATGATAATGTTTGTAGGTTTGTCAGCACCACACCCGTACGCATGGCTTTTACCAAAGTGATAAAAGTCCAAGACCAGTGCATCACTTGGTGTTCTCCTCCAACATCAAGCTGAAATAGTTGAAATTTTGTCCAAAGAGATATACATGAACTGACAAAGAATAGATCACAAGAACAACCCGTTGGACTTTGCGTCATGCGTAGGTTGTGTTGCCTCACAACGATTACCAAAAACAGATCACATCTATGTTAAAGACGTTTGTATCATCAGCAGGATTATTGTTTATTTGACACGTTGTATTGTGTAGCATGACTAAACCCACACAATTATATATTAAACATTGTATATCACTTCGAAGTAATGTTGTAAATTGAGCGACAACAGGTTTAAATATATGTCGAGGACTAAAACATCAACGAAGATATAAATCGGAATATTGGACTTGAGATTTGTACATTTAATTACATCTTCTTGTGTCGGAGTACAGACAAATGTGTGTCATGTTGTTTAAAGCCAATATTTGGAATGTATATCGATTATCCAAGCACGTATCACTCGGAGATGCCTAACACCTGGAATGCATCTGATCACTAAGTACAGATAAATAGAACCTTGTATTAGATGATGCCGGGGGTCGGCTACACTTAACAGGGGGATTTCAATGAAGGGCATGGTGTGTGTAGACAACGAGAGTATGAGACAACGAAATTACATCGTTGGATCCCTGGTCTTAAGATGACCCCAGTATGACAAGGACACTAGGCCTGTAGGATGGGCTCTCTCACTCAACCACTACAGTCAGACAGACAAGGAAGAAATCTCTTGTCATCCCCCCATGAATAGGTGGAAACAAGAACGGAATATACTCAGATACAACATGGAAAGGCGGACATTGGAATAAAGTAGTCGTGTTCGATGTATCTAGTGAACGTAATCCTGTCGTATCTCTGGTTTATGTGAACCATGGCACTGTGCCGTGATTTCCATACTCGTTCTCGGAGAGCATCAGTTTGCATCTCCTAAATTCCCTCGGAGTCCTGGAAATAGGTTTGTCAGTCACTCCCAAACACCCAGGCTGATGGATTTGAAACTAAACTCCTTTTTGAAAGGGTAAATTGGATACTTGTCCAAAATTGCGACTAAGGGAAGTTCTAAAGACGTTCCTCTATTGAGTAACTGTGTTTATCCATTACTGACCACAAAAACGGTGGTGATTCGCTGCCAGACTTCTGCTCAGTGTTGTGTCCTATCCAGCACTCCGCGAGACGTCCGCGCCAGGTATGCGGTCGTCACTATTTGCGCTATACTCTCTGGTCCTTGTGACTGCCCCCAATATGCATCTTGTGTCCAGGGACAGCTGGGACGGCGTCTCTAATCGGCAGTAACAACCACACCTACACGGCGGCCGAACTCCGCGTGTTTGCATTTGGCGTCCACCAAAACCCCAGTCATGTGGTCTGATTGCGCCATGGCGGCCGTAACGTATAGTTATTGGTTTTCCATTCACCTCTAATGAAGCATTGTCCTTTCCCTTGATGCCCTTCGCCGACATTGTGCACTCCCATTAATTAAATCCAGATTCATTTTCTTTGCTGATTTATTTGCAGTTTAAAGTATATTTTTTTTTATATCTGGTGCGTATAATCTTGTTTAGTTTAAACATATTTTATTCACGTAAGTGAAGTTGATTGGAGACACGTTCTTACAACAATAACATGATAAAACATACAAAGAAATAGAGACTGAAAAAGATGGGTGATAATGAAAGGTAGATATGTACGAGGTTTAAAGGTACACACATCGTTCAGTCTTTTTTATATGGCGGTGTACATTGTTAAATATCAGTTCCTTTTTCTTTGTGGTCAGATCTGAAATGCCATATAGGAGCATCAGTAAAGTAATCGCCACTCTACGATCAACGATATCGTTACTGGATGTGAACAAAGTTTTTCTTTGTTGATCAAAACATAATCTTTCAAGTAAAAACTCGTTTTCGAGCCCCTAAACAATAGGTAACCACGCGCCGAGTGAAGTACTCACAGCAGCCGGTTCCAAGCCCAGTGAACACATCAACGTGTTCGCCATGTGTCGCTAAAGTAATGTTGCGAAGAAAGCTACACGAGGTAAAATATTCACGGAGTAATGAAAACATATCTCAAAACATTTTCACTATTGCGCATTTCAATCAAACACGATCTGATGCTAATTTTGCTTCAGAACAATCGTATATATACACCCAAATTGAACATTAGTATCAAAAGTCATTCGCATACCATATATCATGATTTGTTTTATCAGGCAGACATTTTATTCGGTATTTAAGGCCGCATGGCCCATTGTACAGGTGACATTTTAGTTCGATTGTTGAAGACACGTGAATATATATGATATACAAAAACTGTCTGACAAAGAATATGTATTTCAACAATATTGCTAGCGAAGGTCTAACATCAGAGTTGTTGGATTTTATAAGACTGAACATTAACATTTTTATGCAGTGTTAAATTTCGGAATATACTTTTCTCTAAGATGTTCATACTTATCATATGCTTATAAAACATGAAATTCATTCTCAATCTTCCCTAACTGGCAGTTTCTACACATACTCATTTCCACTACTCTTTTGTTATAACTATGTCCAAAATGTACATTGAAATTGTGTAATGAAAGGATGTATCATTTAACATACTAGTATTCGGTCCTGGTTTTTATAGCAGACTTAATGTCATGGCAATGGCTAAGCATGCCTGTTGTGTTTAATAGAAAATAAGTACAAATTGGCATCTACTAAATCTTGCGAAATCCTAAATAATAAAAATAAAAAATAATAAATATCGGATCGGATACCCGATTCGTTTTAACATTGTCATTCGAATTTGACTTAATATATGAAAGGGATAGCGACCTTTTTCACCCAAAAAAGCTTTATTGGAAGCGTATTTTCAAATCATTAAAAACCGTTCAAAGTAAGACGTGTGTTCAATAGCGTCATTACATTTTGCTCCGCATATTTCTGCCCTGCACAACAAGATTGGCGCAATTCTGCCGTCAAAGATACCACAAGCTGCAGAAATGGATACATCTATATTTTGCTTCAAGAACTTATAGACAGGAATAATTGCTTTTGATGCTTGCGGTGCTAAATGTTTGACCGCAACTGACCCTGACAGTGTAGATGATGACCTCATACCTAAATATTTGTAATAAGTAACGTTTTTAAGGGAATGATACCTCCATTTCTAAAAAAATTACATTCGTTTTTCACATATTAACTTCCAAACCCCATCATCACGACATATCCTCTGATCTATGGCACATGGAAAAGATATGAGTATTTATTACCCACGTGGTGAAGATACAGGTGGTAAGACACTAACTCTGTACGTCACACGTGTGTCATACAAGGTTGACCTCGTTTTATTCGTTTTGATTGGATAACCATGACCTATGTCACACCGGGACTACTTTTTTCATTCATAAAAAATCGCGAGACGTCATTCATTTTGCGATTACAAGGCAGAACTGAAGAAATTCATGCGAACGAGAGATATTTACAAACACTTTATTAAACCAAACAAGGTAGTCACACGCATCAAATTCGGTTTGCATTCTATATAGGTTATTCATAGAGATTCTGCAGACATTATATATAATCGAGCTATATCGATTTGCAATGTACGACTACCGATCAATAGAGCGATGGTCCCCATGAGCGTGACGCACCCGACCACTTTCGCAACATTCAATTTGGTATAACGTTAAAGGATAAGCGTGGTGAAATGAAGTCTGTTTAAACTATCTGGACAGATATCGAGACTTACTAGGGATAATCCGGTTGTGCCATCAATGTCCCCTTCGAAGTGTATTTAGTGGCGCTGTTTTGGGAGGTGTTGTTCAAGAAGAAACGTACACGACAGCACGACCAGATCACTTAAAGTAAACAGTTCCGATACATATCATTCGAAAACACCGTTGAATTGTGCCTGACTTCTGATTTTGTGGCCCCAAACATCCCAAATGTGAACAATAACATTCCCTATCTCTAGCATATAACGCTGTGAGTAGATCGCGGTTGTCTTTTCTTATTCCGGTGGTGACCTTGCCCTTCGTTCGAAGCTGTCACTGACATGCAAGCAGACTTGAGTTTGTTGATTTTCACGTCTTCAGTATGGGGTGGTACAGTTAACATGAATGTCTTGGCGAACACTCTGATTTCCCTCTTCCAAAATGGTACGGACTTGATATAAATTCAGCTGATAGATCAAGGAAACCGAACCATTTTCGATTGCACAGCCGGGACCCTGTGCAGTAAGTTGTTGTGGGACTACACGTGGACGTCGTGCGCGCAAATGCCATCTGTGCAAACGATTTCGCACGGTCTGGGCATGTACTCATACACCAGTTGCCTGTAGCAACCGGTTCTTTATCTGAGTGGCAGTTTGCAACAGATTTCTTAATGCCGTCGTTCAGAGATGTTGCCCATGGGCGTCCAGAGCGGCGTCGATCATCGACGTTATGTGTTTGTTGGTATCGGGCCCACAATCTGCTGATGACAGACTGAGAAACATGCAGCGTTAGGGCAAAACTATACTCACGTGTACCACCCTGCAACATACAGAGTGCACGTAAACTCTCAGCACGTTGCAAACGTCACACGATCAATGTTTTTGCTTCCTTAATTATTAAATGTGTTCAGTAAAGTGTCTTTATGCTTTGGTTCGAAGAAAACAATATGCGTCTGCTCACAACCGAGTCTAAGTGACAATGGTAGATCTTGCTTACGACCTCTTCTGTGTGGTGTCCGAGGTCACGTGCTTGATTACTTTCACAATGTGTTTGGGAGTTTGATCGGAACTATTCTGGCTACATAAATCACTTTCTTCCAAGGCCAGACATTGCTGTGTTTTCAGTAGTTTCACCTTAAAACAAAATACCCCCTACCTTTCTTGCATATGATAAAACATTTTTCTCTATCTACATGATCGAAATGTCTTTTTTGTAATCTACAAATGCACACTGAGAATGTCAGTGACGTCTTAATGATACAAAGCGACGATATATAACACATCACTGAAGTCAGCGGTGCACACCACGTCAATGACGTCTTATGATACAAAGCGACGATATATAACACGTCACTGAAGTCAGCGGTGCACACCACGTCAATGACGTCTTAATGATACAAAGCGACGATATATAACACGTCACTAAAGTCAGCGGTGCACACCACGTCAATGACGTCTTAATGATACAAAGCGACGATATATAACACGTCACTAAAGTCAGCGGTGCACACCACGTCAATGACGTCTTAATGATACAAAGCGACGCTATATAACACGTCACTGAAGTCAGCGGTCATTGACGTCTTAATGATACAAAGCGACGCTATATAACACATCACTGAAGTCAGCGGTGCACACCACGTCAATGACGTCTTATTGATACAAAGCGACGCTATATAACACATCACTGAAGTCAGCGGCCAGGGACGTCTTAATGATACAAAGCGACGATATGTAACACATAACTAAAGTCTTAATCATACACAAAGTCGAGATCAACTTCCTAGTCAGTAAAACAGACCATTTGACTTTAAACTTTATAATGGTAATGTTATGGTCTTCTGAATCGGGTTAACACTCAGAAAGAAATTATACCTTTAATGAAGTTTCGTGCAAAATAAGTCACCAATATCCCATGCTTACCATAATAATAATATGAGCGTAGCGCTTCGACTGTCGTAGCTCTTCGAACAGGTCCATGTGATTACAGTGCATGACCTGCTTGATTGCCTCTGCCATAGTTATCCCGGGCCACAATGTCATGGCTTCATTGAAAACAACAATTGTTTGTTTGTTGTCTAACGCCGCACTCAGCAATTTTTCAGCTATATGACGGCGATCTGTAAATATTTGAATCTGGACCAGACAATTCAGTGATTGATGTCTTGAGCATCGATCCACGCAAATGGGATACGATGACATGCATCAACCATGTCAGCGAGCCTGACCACCCGATCCCGTTAATCGCCTCTTACGACAAGCATAGTCGCATTTTACGGCAAGCATGGGTTGCTGAAAACAACTATTGTATCGTCTTTGAGCATAAACAGAATCACCAACACTGGAGGAAACTGTACCGACTGTTTGTTATGTAAACAGATAAGTGGCCAGGATATAATGAACTCCTTCGATACAGTTTTATATTTACCAGGACATTTATTCCCTTAGACTCCGCTTTGAGATTGTAAGTAAACCAAGTTGTTGCCCGGGAAGCCCTGCCTGTGTAATGGTAAATATACTCCCGACAGAAAATGCGGTAACTGATGAAAAGATAGTGAATGTGTACTGAAGATAAATGTGTACTTAATTTCGGGCATGTAAATCACTATCTGATGTATCCACCACGTAGGGCGATAAGTTGCCCTTGGTATTGCCCGCCATTCCGCCTGAGAGCTAACCCAAGCCTGGTCTCTGGCATACGCTCTCCCACAGATGCTCTATTGGGGACATGTACGGGACTTAGATGGCCAGTCCATTGGCCGTTTGCCTTCTCGTCGAAAATAATGGGTGTCGACCTGGGCACGATGTGGCCTGGCATTACCATCTCACAGTTCAACATTCCTGCCGATAATTGTTGCGAATGGTGCAACGACAGGACGCAAAATCTCGTCAGCATGTGACCAGGCAAATATCAATTCACAATAACTAAATCAGTTCGCCTGTCATGTACGATCCAGCCCTACACCATGACACTGCCGTCCCCATAGCTATCACCGTCAAGAATTGTTGCCCTGGCATACTGATCGCCGCTAGGTCGACAACTACTGCGTCGCCATGGTGCACCTAGTCGTTAGTAACGCCTTTTTATCAGGCGGGCTGCATACAACCAGTTTTTAAAGTAGATGTTGAAATTTGCCTTCCTGTTGTGACGTGCAATGAATGAAATGAGATGAACTGATCTAGGTGTCCTTGTCCAGGCCTGCCACGCCCAGGTCACATTGCACCCCAACCCGTTTGGCGGTGCTTGTCCCACAGACGAGAAATTACTCTTTTTGATATCCCAAACTTTGGGGCAACCGTCATAATATATGCAAACCTTTTAAATGCTAATGTTTCAGTTACTTACTTAAGTCTGCGTGTTGGTTTATACTCCAGGTATTACACCAGTCAGAAACACTCTGAAAGCAAACATGAAATAACATATGGCTATATTTATATTGACGATGAGATGTGTCGACTAGAATGCAGAATATACCCTCTGCGCATGTTCTGGATTAAACAAAAGATTACCATTGACTCACATTCAGTGTTTGTTGCATGTGTGTGAACTGTTTGTTGTTATCTGCTTGTGACAGACAAGATTGCAAACACCTGTAGCGGGAAACTGGAGGAGGGGAGTTTATCATCCTTGTGTTTATTGTAGTCTCAGGTCCTTTATTTAAGATCCTTGCGGGTGGCAGATGTTGTGAAAGAATCCTCCATGAGCGTCCCTAAAAACTCAGGTCAGATGGAGCACTTTGAAAGCTTTCAATAATACATCGTATGATGTTTTCGATGAATATTTAAACCCGCGGCTAAAACTTTCAGGATGTTTTTACTGTATTACGCTGACAGCTGACGCCTTGGAATGTTTCGTAAAAACACATCATATCGTAGTTGATAACGTTCGTAAGCATTTATCCCCCGCATACAACACAGGCTGCATCATCACCAACAGTTCACTCAGCATCCTCACTGAGAGACGCCCAATTTGTCGAAGGTGTTCATACAGTATATCACCATACAGTAGGCAGTTACTTCATCAGACAGCAGTCACATCATCATACAGTAGGAAGCCACTTCACCATACAGTAGGCAGTCACATCATCATGCAGCGATGACACCATCATACAGCAGGCAGTCACATCATCATACAGTAGGCAGTCACATCACCATACAGCAGTGAAATCAACATACAGCAGGCAGTCTCATCACCATATAACAGTCACATCATCATATAGTAGGAGGTCATATCACCATACAGCAGTCACATCATCATACAGCAGTCACATCACCATACAGTAGGCAGTCACTTCACCATACAGTAGAAAGTCACTTCAGCATACAGCAGGCAGTCATTTCATCATACAGTAGGAAGTCACATCATCATACAGTAGGCAGTCACATCATCATACAGTAGGCAGTCACATCATCATACAGTAGGCAGTCACATCACTATACAACAGGCAGTCAATTCATCATACAGTTGGCAGTCACATCATCATACAGTTGGCAGTCACATCATCATACAGTAGGCAGTCACATCATCATACAGTAGGTAGTCACATCATCATACAGTAGGAAGTCACATCATCATACAGTAGGCAGTCACATCATCATACAGTAGGCAGTCACATCATCATACAGTAGGCAGTCACATCATCATACAGTAGGCAGTCACATCACTATACAACAGGCAGTCAATTCATCATACAGTTGGCAGTCACATCATCATACAGTTGGCAGTCACATCATCATACAGTAGGCAGTCACATCATCATACAGTAGGTAGTCACATCATCATACAGCATGCAGGCAGTTCATCATACAGTAGGAAGTCACATCATCATACAGTAGGAAGTCACATCATCATACAGTAGGCAGTCACATCATCATACAGTAGGCAGTCACATCACTATACAGCAGGCAGTCAACTCATCACACAGTAGGAAATCACATCATCATACAGTAGGCAGTCACATCATCATACAGTAGGCAGTCACATCACTATACAGCAGGCAGTCAACTCATCACACAGTAGGAAGTCACATCATCATACAGTAGGCAGTCACATCATCATACAGTAGGCAGTCACATCACTATACAGCAGGCAGTCAATTCATCATACAGTAGGAAGTCACATTATGATACAATATGCAGCGACATCAACATACAGTAGGAAGTCACTTCATCATACAGTTGGCAGTCACATCATTATACAGTAGGCAGTCACATCATCATTCAATAATGCAGTAGGCAGTCACTTCACCATACAGTAGAAAGTCACATCATCATACAGCAGGCAGTCAATTCATCATACAGTAGGAAGTCACATCATCATACAGTAGGCAGTCACATCATTATACAGTAGGCGGTCACATCATCATACAGTAGGAAGTCACATCATCGTAAAGTAGGCAGTCACATCATTATACAGTAGGCAGTCACATCATCATTCAATAATGCAGTAGGCAGTCACTTCACCATACAGTAGAAAGTAACTTCAGCATACAGCAGGCAGTCAATTCATCATACAGTAGGAAGTCACATCATTATACAGTAGGCAGTCACATCATTATACAGTAGGCAGTCACATCATCATACAGTAGGAAGTCACATCATCGTAAAGTAGGCAGTCACATCATCATACAGCAGGCAGTCACATCACCATACAGTATGCAGTCACTTCATCATACAGTAGACAGTCAATTCAGCATACAGTAGGCAGTCACATCATCGTACAGTAGGAAGTCACATCATCATACTGTAGGCAGTCACATCATCATACAGAAGACAATCACATCACAATACAGTATGCAGTCACTTCATCATACAGTAGACAACGTTGAGAGAAATCTTGAGACATGCCTGTCAGTTTACAACTATATCAGATTCACATTGATGTTCAAGACGAATATGTGTTCATTTCATTTATACAAAATGGGAATATATTGACATCGGTATAATTATCACAGCTCATAAAAGCCGCCCATTGTGTTGTGTCTGCTTGTGTGGCTTCATCAAGTCCATGGGTATTGTATAGATCAAATACATTAACTTACGTGTCGTTACCTGCTCAAGTCAACCGCTGACTTGAGACAGTTGTTTTCAGCTACAGACGGTGTACCGTTGTTTCATAGATGATATATAAATTACTTTTCATATTCATTGCACACTTGAGAGAAGAGCGTCAGCAAATGTGAGTGGCATCTACTGTGCATGATTTAGTTCGGAGGAGAGAATTCACATTCCATTAAAGGGTTGACGATCCTCATAGTTCTGTGAGGCAGCATTTGGAATGAATGGCATCATCAGCACAACAACAGATTCACCCATTATAACGTTACAGATGATTGTTCGGTTCCATGTCGATTGCCCTTGTATCCTTCTGCTGAAACTCTGTGACCTCACAAATGTCTATCTGTCTATCTATCTGTCTGTATTGAAAAAATGTAAGGAATAGAATACACTGAAATCTTGAGAAATGTAATGAAGACATTGTGTCTTGTCATGTTATTTAAGTATGATACAACTTTAAGCAAAACATGGTAACTCTCGAAAGTAGAATTAACATGTTTGCACCACTTCATTCCAGTGAGTGAGTGAATGAGTGATTGAGTGAGTTGGGTTTAACGCCGCTTTTAACACTATTCCAGTTATATCGCGGCGTGTCAGCTTTATGTGGGAGGCAAGCCCGAAGGATGCAGGTCTCAGACGTTTACCACTTCGGTGAAACCCACGAGCACGGGTATGGTGCTGAGAAACCTAGAAACATAATTGGGGCGAACCGGCATTCGAACCCATAGGTTTCTGGCGTGCCCAAGGGACGCAACTCTGCACAGCGAATCGCGGCGCCTTAGACGACTGGGCAACCCTGGGCACGTTCGTCTAAACACTTCACTGGTGTGTTACTCACCTATACAGGTCAAACATACACCTTTGATGCCATTACAATCATACACCGTTGTGTCGAACTTTGATGTCTCGAAGTGAAAACATGGTTCCTGTGTTTTCCCTCTTTAATCATCATTTTCGGTTCTGTCGAAAGTCGGATAACTCAAAGTATGCAAGTAGGCCCCTTCAACTTCGACACAGCAGTGTTTGACTGTATATGTTTTCTGCTTTTCTAGACGAGCAACTTGTACATTTCTCTTGTCGTTAAGTATAATGTTAAGAGTCGTTTTTGTAAACTTTAATGGACACCTATATTGGAGCCGTGATATAGCTAGCAAGAGCAAGACAGACAGCATGGACAACTAAGAGTCGTTTTTGTAATCTTTAATGGACACCATCTGACTCAAGTATTGCTAACTACATGGGCATCCGATGGAATTTTCCGGTCGTATCTACCTTATATCTTCAATTGCATTCAATATTACTTGTTATATTTATACATAATGTATGCCAAAGGGGCATACTCGAGGATTAGCCTGTAGCATGGATATTCTATCTTCGTGGCAATGTCTTTATTTCGTTGTGTTTTTACATTTCTGGTAATTAGGAATCTGTGTTATGAAATATAGCCACTTGGAGATCATTTTGTTTTTCACAAATGCCCAAACTGAACATGCAATAACCCTGTGACTGATGTTTCAGGTTCGTTGTGTCCGCACTGCCAGATTCCGGAGATTTTCTTCAAGATAATATTCTGGCTTGGTTACTGCAACTCTCTCATGAATCCAATCATCTATGCGTGCTCCAGCAGGGAGTTCCAGCGTGCTTTCAAGCGTATACTGTTGTGTCAGTTCCGGCGGCGTCCACGGCTCTTTCAGCAGAAGAGTGAACGATCGTCGTCGATGGATGTGAGCCGCAGTCATTCTACCTCAGAGGTGCATCGTCAGGCCTCGAGGATCTACAGACCAGTGTCCCTCAAGGGCCCGTCTTCCGCCAAAAAGGCAGTCCCTCAGGAGTATCATAGTGCCTCAAACATTCTTTCCCGGGGTACCCCCGACTCCCCTCTACATAGCTTGAGAATATTCCAGATGAAGAGGAAGGCGTACTGCGAGGACAGTGGTGATGAGAGCAGCTGTAAGACGGACAGTGGAACAGGCAAGACTTTGAATGACACACGGGAATCACTCCTGCCTGATCAATGTCTTCATAGAGGTGACTCCTTGATACATAGGAGACAAAACTCCTCAACGTGTTTAGACGAAAGTAGCTTTGCCGATGATGAAGAATATGTTAACTCTGTAATTGTGAACAGCAGGAATCATAAGAGAGTTAAAGAAACCACGTATACCGTACCAGATGTCCCACTTATATTGATTAGGTGTGATTCAGGATCCGACGCTGATGAAACCACGCCATTCACGGCTGATTGTACCAGTTAGTCTTCTTTTCAAACAAAATGTTCCCCATCCTTCAAGTGGAAACACAGTGAGATGCATTCATATATGCAGGCGGCTGGCTGAGACGGGCGAGAGAGATGCACCGAGAAGCAATACTCTTCTCTGTAGGGGAGTGTGCGTTTTATGGTGGATTTAGAGGCAAAACCTTTTGACATGTCCCCAATCATGATTAAAACTGCTATAAAGCATGTATTGCACTTGAGGAAAATTAAATTCATTGACCTGCACATGTGTCGAGCTCAACGTGCAAGTAAATATAGTTTCATACCTGACAGTAAGGAAAATAACTGATGAACTATTTATGTGTAAGTGGTGCTCTGAACTGCCAAAGCAATCAGAGTGAGTATTATCAGAACGGGTCTAGAGATGAACAGATATGTAGACACACTTTCCAGTTGCAAGTAAAGCCGGAAAATAACTAGCGAGGCACCTGAGTAGAGCATTAACGTGGACGAGGCGAGGAGCAGCATTATTCGCGTAGCTCTCCTACACTATTGATGACCGTGAGTGTTTCTGCTGGGTATTGAATCAGGCATCTGATGTTCACCCGAGTGAAGCTGGTAATATTCCACACAACCTGGCTGTGGATACGCTGGTACTGTCACGTGCTGCGCTACACGAGCTGGCTCTTGGAGTCATTAGAGTTTATTTTGAAACACTAAAATGACACTACGCTTGACATGCTGATGTACATGTATGTAGTCAAAGTAGTTAGTGTATGGTATGGATAAATTATATTTTTAACAAGAATGTTCTTCAATTAGATGTTTTTTGTTGATTGAATAATGTCTCAGTCTTCACACATAGCACGGCGACTCTGCGTAGTGTATACTTGTGTCGATATTAGTGTCCATAGCTACTTGGCACACGGTGACACAATGTATACTTGTGTCGATATTAGTGTCCATAGCTACTTGGCACACGGTGACACAGTGTATGCTAGTTTCGATGTTGGTGTCCATAGCTACTTGGCACACGGTGATGTTAGTGTCAGTTTGGGATGCGTGACACAGTGTTAGTGTCGATATTAGTGTCCCTTGGGATACGTGAAACATGGTTGGCTTGTGTCGATATAAGCTCCACTGGGAAACAGTGTACTAGTGTTGGTATGAGTGTCCTTTTTAGTACACATTACACAGAGTATAATTTTATTGGTATTTGTGTATACTTGAAACAAGTGATACAGTACATGATTTATATTGTATTGGTATTCGTGTACATTGGGACCGGTCCCCGAAACTGCATGTGACAGCTCCATAAGTGCTGGCTCTATCTATTAACGTTATGCGACTTCAGCACACACCGATCTCTATGATGACTGACGTGCAGCTGTACGCTCCTTCAACACACAACGCTCTCTAAGATGACTGACATTAACTTAATGCTACTCCCAACACACAACGCTCTCTATGACGACAGACATTTACGTTATTCGCCTTCAACACACAACGCTCTCTAAGATTACTGACATTTACTTTATTCGCCTTCAACACACAGCGCTATCTATGACGACAGACATTTACTTTATTCGCCTTCAACACACAATGCTCTCTAAGATTACTGACATTTACTTTATTCGCCTTCAACACACAATGCGATCTAAGTTGAGAGCGTTGTAACTTTATGTTACTTCAGGACATAACGCTCTCTAGGACTACTGACATTAACTTTATGCTCCTTCAACACACAACGCTCTCTAAGAAGAGAGCCTTGTAACTTTATGTTACTTCAAGACATAACGCTCTCTAGGACTACTGACATTAACTTTATGCTCCTTCAACACACAACGCTCTCTAAGATGAGAGCCTTGTAACTTTATGTTACTTCAAGACATAACGCTCTCTAGGACTACTGACATTAACTTTATGCTCCTTCAACACACAACGCTCTCTAAGATGAGAGCCTTGTAACTTTATGTTACTTCAAGACATAACGCTCTCTAGGACTACTGACATTAACTTTATGCTCCTTCAACACACAACGCTCTCTAAGAAGAGAGCCTTGTTACTTTATGTTACTTCATCACACAAAGTTCTCTAGGATGACTGACGTCTTACTCTTTGCTACTTCAACACACAACGCTCTCTACGAAACGGACGTGTAACTTAATGCTACTTCAACACACAACTTTGTCAATGAGACCGCCTCCGTGGTCGTATGGTAGAGCGTCCACCCGGAGAGCGGAAGGTCCGGGGTTCGATCCACTGGCCGCATCATACAAAGAGACGTTAAAGGATGGTACAGTACTTGTAATCCTGCCTGGTGTTCGGCAGGCAGGGTATGTTCGGCATAAAGGGACTAAAACGAGGACTGGTCGGCTTGGAGTCAGTATACCATGTCTGAGTGGGGCATTCATGTTAAACTGCGACATGGTCACTCAGTGGGCAAGCACTATCAATCGGCATTAGTCCGGACAGGTTAGTACATGCAGCCCGACACACACGTGCATGCACGTCGCTATATAAGTGCAAACATCTTGCACGCGACGTTAAACCAAATTTCACGTCACCTCACGTTGTGAATGATGACAGACGTGTGGCTTTATGTTCATAACACACAACGCCCTTTAAGATGACTGATCTGTAGTTTATCATACCTGAATATACAACGCCCTTTAAGATGACTGATCTGTAGTTTATCATACCTGAATATACAACGCCTTTTAAGATGACTGATGTGTAGCTTTATTATATTTGAATATACAACGCCCTTTAAGATGAATGATGTGTAGCTTTATCATACTTGAAAATACAACGCCCTTTAATATCACTGCTCTGTAGCTTTATCATACTTGAATATACAACGCCCTTTAAGATGACCGATGTGTAGCTTTATCCCACTTGAAAATACAACGCCCTTCAATATCACTGATCTGTAGCTTTATCATACTTGAATATACAACGCACTTTAAAATGACTGATCTGTAGCTTTATCCCACTTGAAAATACAACGCCCTTTAAGTCACCCTTTAAGATGACTGATTTGTAGCTTTCTTCCACTTGAATATACAACGCCCTTTAAGATGACTGATTTGTAGCTTTATCATACTTGAAAATACAACGCCCTTTAAGATGACTGATGTGTAGCTTTATCATACTTGAAAATACAACGCCCTTTAAGATGACTGATCTGTACCTTTATCCAACTTGTAAATACAACACCCATTAATGTGACTGATCTGTAGCTTTATCATACTTGAAAATACAACGCCCTTTAAGATGACTGATGTGTAGCTGTATCCCACTTGAAAATACAACGCCCTTTAAGATGACTGATTTGTAGCTTTATCATACTTGAAAATACAACGCCCTTTAAGATGACTGATTTGTAGCTTTATCATACTTGAAAATACAACGCCCTTTAATATCACTGATCTGTAGCTTTATCATACTTGAAAATACAACGCCCTTTAATATGACTGATATGTAGCTTTATCATACTTGAAAATACAACGCCCTTTAATATCACTGATCTGTAGCTTTATCATACTTGAAAATACAACGCCCTTTAATATGACTGATGTGTAGCTTTATCATACTTGAAAATACAACGCCCATTTATATGACTGATGTATAGCTTTATCATACTTGAATATACAACGCCCTTTAAGATGACTGATGTGTAGCTTTATCCCACTTGAAAATACAACGCCCTTTAAGATGACTGATGTGTAGCTTTATCCCACTTGTAAATACAACGCCCTTTAAGATGACTGATGTGTAGCTTTATCCCACTTCAATATACAACGCCCTTTAAGTTGAATGATCTGTAGCTTTATCATATTTGAATATAGAACGCCCTTTAAGATGAATGATCTGTAGCTTTATCATATTTGAATATAGAAGGCCCTTTAAGATGAATGATCTGTAGCTTTATCATACTTGAAAATACAACGCCCTTTAATATCACTGATCTGTAGCTTTATCATACTTGAATATACAACGCCCTTTAAGATGACTGATGTGTAGCTTTATTATATTTGAATATACAACGCCCTTTAAGATTAATGATGTGTAGCTTTATCATACTTGAAAATACGACTTTAATATCACTGATCTGTAGCTTTATCATACTTCAATATACAACGCCCTTTAAGATGACTGATTTGTAGCTTTATCCCACTTGAAAATACAACGCACTTTAAGATGAATGATGTGTAGCTTTATCCCACTTGAAAATACAACGCCCTTTAAGATGACTGATGTGTAGCTTTATCCCACTTGAAAATACAACGCCCTTTAATATGACTGATGTGTAGCTTTATCCCACTTGAAAATGAAACGCCCTTTCAGATGACCGATGTGTAGCTTTATCCCACTTGAAAATACAACGCCCTTTAAGATGACTGATGTGTAGCTTTATCCAAATTGAAAATACAACGCTCTTTAATATGACTGATCTGTAGCTTGAATATACAACGCCCTTTAAGATGACTGATGTGTAGCTTTATTATATTTGAATATACAATGCCCTTTAAGATGAATGATGTGTAGCTTTATCATACTTGAAAAAACAACACTCTTTAATATGACTGATCTGTAGGTTGAATATACAACGCCCTTTAAGATGACTGATTTGTAGCTTTATCCCACTTGAAAATACAACGCACTTTTAGATTACTGATGTGTAGCTTTATTCCACTTGAAAAAACAACGCCCTTTAAGTTGAATGATCTGTAGCTTTATCATATTTGAATATAGAACGCCCTTTCAGATGAATGATCTGTAGCTTTATCATACTTGAATATACAACGCCCTTTAATATGACTGATGTGTAGCTTTATCCCACTTGAAAATACAACGCCCTTTAAGATGACTGATGTGTAGCTTTATCCCACTTCAATATACAACGCCCTTTAAGTTGAATGATCTGTAGCTTTATCATATTTGAATATAGAACGCCCTTTAAGATGAATGATCTGTAGCTTTATCATATTTGAATATAGAACGCCCTTTAAGATGAATGATCTGTAGCTTTATCATACTTGAAAATAAAACGCCCTTTAATATCACTCATCTGTAGCTTTATCATACTTGAATATACAACGCCCTTTAAGATGACTGATCTGTAGCTTTATCATAATACAACGCCCTTTAAGATGACTGATGTGTAGCTTTATCCCACTTGAAAATACAACGCCCTTTAAGATAACTGATGTATAGCTTTATCCCACTTGAAAATGAAACGCCCTTTAAGATGACTAATGTGTAGCTGTATCCCACTGGAAAATACAACGCCCTTTAACATTAATGATGTGTAGCTTTATCCCACTGGAAAATACAACGCCCTTTAACATTAATGATGTGTAGCTTTATCATACTTGAAAATACAACGACTTTAATATCACTGATCTGTAGCTTTATCATACTTCAATATACAACGCCCTTTAAGATGACTGATGTGTAGCTTTATCCCACTTGAAAATACAACGCACTTTAAGATGACTGATGTGTAGCTTTATCCCACTTGAAAATACAACGCCCTTTAAGATGACTGATGTGTAGCTTTATCCCACTTGAAAATACAACGCCCTTTCAGATGACCGATGTGTTGCTTTATCCCACTTGAAAATACAACGCCCTTTAAGATGACTGATGTGTAGCTTTATCCAAATTGAAAATACAACGCTCTTTAATATGACTGATCTGTAGCTTGAATATACAACCCCCTTTAAGATGACTGATGTGTAGCTTTATTATATTTGAATATACAACGCCCTTTAAGATGAATGATGTGTAGCTTTATCATACTTGAAAATAAAACACTCTTTAAGATGACTGATCTCTAGCTTGAATATACAACGCCCTTTAAGATGACTGATGTGTAGCTTTATCCCACTTGAAAAAACAACGCCCTTTAAGTTGAATGATCTGTAGCTTTATCATACTTGAATAAAGAACGCCCTTTCAGATGAATGATCTGTAGCTTTATCATACTTGAATATACAACGCCCTTTAAGATGACTGATGTGTAGCTTTATCCCACTTGATAATGAAACGCCCTTTCAGATGACTGATGTGTAGCTGTAAATCCACTTGAAAATACAACGCCCTTCAAGATGACTGATGTGTAGCTTTATTATATTTGAATATACAACGCCCTTTAAGATGACTAATGTGTAGCTTTATCATACTTGAAAATACAACGCCCTTTAAGATGACTGATGTGTAGGTTTATCATACTTGAATATACAACGCCCTTTAAGATGACTGATGTGTAGCTTTATCCAAATGGAAAATACAACGCTCTTTAAGATGACTGATGTATAGCTTTATCCTACTTGAAAATGAAACGCCCTTTAAGATGACTGATGTGTAGCTGTATCCCACTTGAATATACAACGCCCTTTAAGATGACTGATGTGTTGCTTTATCCCACTTGAAAATACAACGCCCTTTAATATCACTGATCTGTAGCTTTATCATACTTGAAAATACAACGCCCTTTCAGATGACCGATGTATAGCTTTATCCCACTTGAAAATGAAACGCCCTTTAAGATGACTGATGTGTAGCTGTATCCCACTTGAAAATACAACGCCCTTTAAGATGACTGATGTGTAGCTTTATCCCACTGGAAAATACAACGCCCTTTAATATCACTGATGTGTAGCTTTATTATATTTGAATATACAACGCCCTTTAAGATTAATGATGTGTAGCTTTATCATACTTAAAAATACAACGACTTTAATATCACTGATCTGTAGCTTTATCATATTTCAATATACAACGCCCTTTAAGATGACTGATGTGTAGCTTTATCCCACTGGAAAATACAACGCCCTTTAAGATGACTGATGTGTAGCTTTATCCCACTGGAAAAAACAACGCCCTTTAAGATGACTGATGTGTAGCTTTATTATATTTGAATATACAACGCCCTTTAAGATGAATGATGTGTAGCTTTATCATACTTGAAAATACAACGCCCTTTAATATCACTGATCTGTAGCTTTATCATACTTGAAAATACAACGACTTAAATATCACTGATCTGTAGCTTAACATACTTGAATATAGAACGCCCTTTAAGATGACTGATGTGTAGCTTTATCCCACTTAAAAATACAACGCACTTTAAGATGACTGATGTGTAGCTTTATCCCACTTGAAAATACAACGCCCTTTAAGATGACTGATGTGTAGCTTTATCATACTTGAAAATACAACGCCCTTTCAGATGACCGATGTGTTGCTTTATCCCACTTGAAAATACAACGCCCTTTAAGATGACTGATGTGTAGCTTTATCCAAATTGAAAATACAACGCTCTTTAATATGACTGATCTGTAGCTTGAATATACAACACCCTTTAAGATGACTGATGTGTAGCTTTATTATATTTGAATATACAACGCCCTTTAAGATGAATAATGTGTAGCTTTATCATACTTGAAAATACAACGCCCTTTAAGATGACTGATGTGTAGCTTTATCCCACTTGAAAATACAACGCCCTTTAAGTTGAATGATCTGTAGCTTTATCATATTTGAATATAGAACGCCCTTTAAGATGAATGATCTGTAGCTTTATCATACTTGAATATACAACGCCCATTTAAGATGACTGATGTGTAGCTTTATCATACTTGTAAATACAACGCCCTTTAAGATGACTGATGTATAGCTTTATCCCACTTGGAAATGAACGCCCTTTAAGATGACTGATGTGTAGCTTTATCCCACTAGAAAATACAACGCCCTTTAAGATGACTCAGGTGTAACTTTATTATATTTGAATATACAACGCCCTTTAAGATGACTGATGTGTAGCTTTATCCCACTAGAAAATACAACGCCCTTTAAGATGACTCAGGTGTAACTTTATTATATTTGAATATACAACGCCCTTTAAAATGAATGATGTGCGGCTTTATCATACTTGAAAATACAACGCCCTTTAATATCACTGATCTGTAGCTTTATCATACTTGAATATACAACGCCCTTTAAGATGACTGATGTGTAGCTTTATCCCACTGGAAAATATAACGCCCTTTAAGATGAATGATGTGTAGCTTTATCCCAATTGAAAATACAACGCTCTTTAATATGACTGATCTGTAGCTTGAATATACAACGCCCTTTAAGATGACTGATGTGTAGCTTTATCCGACTTGAAAATACAACGCCCTTTAAGATGACTGATGTGTAGCTTTATCCCACTTGAAAATACAACGCCCTTTCAGATGACTGATGTGTAGCTTTATCCCACTTGAAAATACAACGCCCTTTAAGTTGAATTATCTGTAGCTTTATCATACTTGAATATACAACGCTCTTTAATATGACTGATCTGTAGCTTTATCATACTTTTTTTTTTTTAATTTTTATTCAGTCATATACACACACAGGATACATATGCACTCGAAAAACAGTACAGCTTTATGAGTACAGGTACTTCTCAAAAGGATGTTGTACACATGAGGTCTAAGGCATAATCCACATCATGGTACAGATGAAAGCATATTTATGTATACAATTGAGAAGATGCGGTATTTATGGTACATCAAATTATGTTGTAATCATCAAGTGAATAAGTTATTTTGCAGTTTGAGTAAACAAAGCCCATTTTCTATTAAAGGCAGAAAAGTCGTTATTTCTACGTGCAATATGATATTCAGCGTCATAGATACTTCTTATTGTGTTCTTAAAAGCAACAAAGTCAACATTTTCATTCTTAATACACTGGACAAAGATAAACCAAAGAGGAGCTCGTGTCAGTTATAAGGATTTTTCTATGCAAGATAAGAGTCAAGTAAATACAGAAATCTGACCAGAAATTCTTAACAACATGACATTCGATATAACATGAAAAACATTTTCTTTGTGAGTATGACACATAGAACACTCATCGTTATCAATAAGTTCATTCTCAATAACTCACGTTTAGTAAATATTACTTTATGAATAAATCTAAACTGGAAATCCCTGAGTTTTGTGTCCCTTAACCCATGGCAATATACACTAAATATTTGATTCCATGGAAAAGAACATCCTAGCTGATTTTCCCATTTCAAACAAGATTTAGGGAGAGGGAGGGAATTCACTATCAGTTTATTGTAAAACACTTTTGTTCCTTTAATAGAACGTGTAGGATCATAAATCCAAGGAGATACTGTGAGATTAGAAGAGGAATGTAGATTTTTATCAATATTTTGTCTCCAGCTTCTTGGAATATTAAAAAACATACGGTTATAGTCGAGAAAAGTTCCTTTAAGATCATAGAGTTGTTGTAAACGGGGGAAAGGGATCCATCCGTTTTCATCATACAAGTCTTTTATCGTAACTATACCTTTTTTAAACCAGTCATTCAAAATTAATACTGGATCTCTAAAATAATGGTTTAACCATATGGGTTGGGAAGCAATTTCTGCTTTTTCTAAGTCTTCAAAGTCATATGAATGCATAAAGCCACTCCAGGCTATAAGGGTATCTTTCGAGAAAGGATTTACAATTTCCCAATTCTTGTGCAAACTAGCACCTAAAGTGTAGATATGAGCCAGCTGAAAACTAGCAAGGTCATAATTAATGTTTTTTTCGCAATATCTTTTTTAACATGAAATTTTCAAAGATGATATAAATTTAGGTATATCAGTCATTTTCAATCCACCTTGACTGTAATTCTTTTTCAAATAATCCCTCTTAATCTTATCTCTTTTGCCACTCCAAATAAAGTTAAAAAGAATTCTATTCAATTGATCAATAAAAGCTTTTGATGGATTAGGGAGAGCGGAAAAAAATATATACAAGGGTAGAGAGAATTAAAGTCTTAACAACCGTTATTTTACCAATCAAAGTCAAATTACGTTTTTTCCATTTGCTAATAATACCATAGATATTATCCAGGAGTTTTTTAGTGTTGATTACCCAAAGGTCTTTTAAGTCAACATTAAAACATATGCCCAAAACTTCAAATTTGCCATCATGCCAATCTAGCTTTAAGTTAGGACAAAATCGGACTTTACTACCAGCCATACTGCCTATCCATATTGCAGTAGCTTTATCATACCTGAATATACAACGCCCTTTAAGATGACTGTTGTGTAACTTTATCCCACTTGTTATACAACGCCCTTTAAGATGACTGATCTGTAGCTTTATCATACTTGAATATACAATGCCTTTTAAGATGACTGATGTGTAGCTTTATCCACCTTGAAAATACAACGCCCTTTAAGATGACTGATGTGTAGCTTTATTATATTTGAATATACAACGCCCTTTAAGATGAATGATGTGTAGCTTTATCATACTTGAAATACAACGCCCTTTCATATCACTGATCTGTAGCTTTATCATACTTGAATATACAACGCCCCTTAATATGGCTGATCTGTAGCTTTATCATACTTGAAATACAACGCCCTTTCATATCACTGATCTGTAGCTTTATCATACTTGAATATACAACGCCCCTTAATATGGCTGATCTGTAGCTTTATCATACTTGAATATACAACGCCCTTTAAGATGACTGATGTGTAGCTTTATCCCACTTGAATAAACAACGCCCCTTAATATGGCTGATCTGTAGCTTTAGCATACTAGAAAATACAACGCCCTTAAAGATGACTGATGTGTAGCTTTATCATACTTGAAAATACAACGCCCTTTAAGATGACTGATTTGTAGCTTTATCATACTTGAATATACAACGCCCTTTAAGATGACTGATGTGTAGCTTTATCATACTTGAATAAACGACACCCTTAAAGATGACTGATGTGTAGCTTTATCATACTTGACTATACAACGCCCTTTCAGATGACTGATTTGTAGCTTTATCATACTTGAATATACAACGCCCTTTAAGATGAATGATGTGTAGCTTTATCATACTTGAAATACAACGCCCTTTCATATCACTGATCTGTAGCTTTATCATACTTGAATATACAACGCCCCTTAATATGGCTGATCTGTAGCTTTATCATACTTGAATATACAACGCCCTTTAATATCACTGATCTGTAGCTTTATCCCACTTGAAAATACAACGCCCTTTAAGATGACTGATGTGTAGCTTTATCATACTTGAAAATACAACGCCCTTTAATATCACTGATCTGTAGCTTTATCATACTTGAATATACAACGCCCCTTAATATGGCTGATCTGTAGCTTTATCATACTTGAATATACAACGCCCTTTAAGATTAATGATGTGTAGCTTTATCCCACTTGAATAAACAACGCCCCTTAATATGGCTGATCTGTAGCTTTAGCATACTAGAAAATACAACGCCCTTAAAGATGACTGATGTGTAGCTTTATCATACTTGAAAATACAACGCCCTTTAAGATGACTGATTTGTAGCTTTATCATACTTGAATATACAACGCCCTTTAAGATGACTGATGTGTAGCTTTATCATACTTGAATAAACGACGCCCTTAAAGATGACTGATGTGTAGCTTTATCATACTTGACTATACAACGCCCTTTCAGATGACCGATGTGTTGCTTTATCCCACTTGAAAATACAACGCCCTTTAAGATGGCGTTTAGTTTTATGCTCCTTGAACATAGAACGCTCTCTTAGACGACTGACGTATTACTTTATGCTCCTTCAACACATGTTTAACACATGTACCACCAGGACTTGTACAATATTAGCATAGAAAACGTAAAATTAAACCAAGTTCTTCTAATAGTGACTAGGAAAACTGACACTTGTGATGCGCCAGTCATGGTTTTTTCTCCATGCAGTACGATTAACAACTCCAACTCGTTCATTCTTCGCAACAAATCGGCATTAGTAGTTATGTCTGTGCATCAGGCCCGTATCCATTTTAAATCCATTTTAATACAGTTGACTATTTTTAAAACGGAAATAAAAGCTACATCAATATATTAAATGTTGTTGTGATGTTATGTTGCATCAGTGTCTATCTGACAGTCAGCGACATCAGGTCAACAGATGTTAAACTTATGTGTCTGATGACTTGGTGGTGTGGCCACAACCAGGTCATCACATAACAAACTGATATGTCTGATGACGCGGATAAGATTATTTTGGCGGCGGTGTTAATACACACATTCTGTAAAGTGACTGTACTGGGGCGTCTTTTTGTACACTACTGTGCAATATCACCTTGAACGGGTTTCATCAAACTGCATGTATATTATAGATCGGCTGCCCCTCCCCCATCATACACTGATAGCTAGATAGCTGCTGGTGGTGTTGATAGCGAGTGTGATCTCTATATAGCTGTGTTATGTGTCGGTTAAAAGAACGCGTGTAAAAATCTATGAAAAAATCAATGTTGGCACATGCTTTAGTTTATATTCCACACACAATTCTCACAAGTAGCTTAATGTCTAATCAACTTCACTATGTCAAATGTATATAGACAACTAAATATCACACAATAGTAAAATCCATTTCTATTCATCTCAACTTTGAAAACGTTCGAATGATCTATTATATAATATAATAATATTTGTGTACCGTAAATTATGATGTGAAAAGACTATTCCCTGACAAAGGCATATATTAGAAAAATGATTGCACCTAACAGCAAAATCTAAATATATCTGCTGTTTCAATGTCATAAACCCCACTACCGTGTAGTTGTAAGTGACAATTTCTGCCATTAAATGATGTTGATATGACACTAGTCCACCAATTCTCTACCTCCCACTACCATTATAAGGCACCTTTCTTCAGGGGAAATCAGTTCTGGAGGTTTATTGGATAAATTTCAAGCCAGCAATCGGCTCTTTCTTCCTTTAGCTCTTTTCTGCCCCTGTTTTATAGGAGCGCATTATTGCCCTTAAACACAGCAAAGTCATTAGATCCTAGTTCAGCGCCACTTATTTAGAATTAGTGTGGTCATTTATGGTATTCGTGAGGTTGATTGTTTACTTCAGACATTTTACTATCCAATGCTGGCATAAAGTAGAACTATTTCCGTGGCTATAACTCCACGATGTCTAAGCCAGTCGATAGAAGATACGACACGCCACGTAAACTAATACTCACATCTACAGTCTCCACAGTATATTTCATCACCAAATCAACTCAGTTTTAATAAAGTATATGTTGGTTGAAGATTGTATTAGCTGATCCTTGGAATTCTGTAAATGTACTTTAATTTAACGTAAAAAAACGTATATGGTTGAATAACTTTTATTTTCCGATCTGTTGATATGGTTGAGTCTTCACCCGCGTTCAAAGATCGAAACCTTGTGCAAACATTCCCGCCGCATTTCTAACCAAGATTGCAGGCCTCTGTGACGTTTCCTGTCACCATTAAAGAATTACTCACGATAGGATGTGCTTCAAAAGTGATGGTTTCAATATTTGATGGCAACTTGGTATGGGTTTTTATGTGTTACGTTAATAATGCTCTGCACCATTTAAGAACAGGTTGATTTAATTGGTTGAAATATTTGGGGCAAATACAGCCCTTATGGGGGATGTGTGTTCAGCAGCTCGCAAGAACATACTCAGGTCACCTGCTTTCACATCACGGCGTTCTCAATTCTGTCAATCAATACAGAAAACCGCAATACTATAATGGGTTCATTAGAGATACACTTGTGTGAATAAGGCGCATGTTATGTAGACATTGATGAGAGCGCTGACATGAGGACATCGACATATACAAATACTCTATACCTGTGCGATGAGTCTGGCGGGTGGGAGGCCTAGTGTCAGAGCTAGTGCTGCAAGTGTCATGAGTACAGGGCAGTTCGTTACTGCATGAAGTATGTAGTAACCTTTTTCTAATGTTGCAACTTTAACAGGAACTGAACTCATCCCACAGATGACATCCTTACTTTGTCAGCTTGCTGACGGGGTTAACCTCTTGGGTCTTGCGGACAAGGCGTACGACCTAGAATCGGAAAGTCCGTAGTTTGAATCCAATAACGGAACTCAGAACAGTTTTGGCAGAATTCCATAGAATCAGTGTTCAATTCGAGTTAATGCGAGAATTAAACGTTGCATCCAAGACATGCATACTACAGACTCTATTAGACACAGTTTGGTGGTATTCAGATGCTGGCCAGTATGTTGGGGCGGAACACGTTAGTTAGGCTCATGTTCCAACAGAGGTAGTTACGCGCAAACAAATGGATGTTGTTTTCAGTACCTTTAGTTTTTGCAATTCCCGAATGAACCCAGCCAATCACAGTGGACAAAAATGTCTTTACATATTGTAGTGTCATCGTCTCCTGAGAACAGAATGTTAGTAGTCCTAGCTGTGTGAACGGACCCGTGTTTCTCGGGTAAAAGAGGTACACGTATTATAACCTTGACTCGGTTTTAATTGGCATTGAAATAGCGCATTTGAAATATTTTGTATAGTCTCACTGGTGCTTTTCAAACTACTTCTGCCACAAAACTCTAAAAAGTTTTTTTTGCAAAAGGCATATTTTGAATGTGCCTTAATATTATTTTAAAATCTTTATAATATTCTTTGTATATTTCATATCTAGTAACTTCCTAAGTATCCACTTTGGTCCTGACATGTTGTCTTGTTTGCATATTGTACTGGGTTCCTCTCACCCACAGTACAACACACATGCTATTTGTCCGTCCAACAGTCGCCAGTACCCCCGTCAATCAGAGGTGGTCATTTGTCCTGTGATCCCTGGGCGGGCACAGTGAAGTTAAGTAGATTTCGTGAACATCGGGAGGCTACGCTAACGACAAGACAACAGATGTCAAGCAATCAGCTGAGGTCGGCGAGACGTGTTATTACCTTGGCATGGTCTTCCAGAAATATCAGAATGTGTCCTAACTAGGACGTAAAAACCCAGTACAGCATCTGGATACAAACAATATATTTTATGTGACTTATACTATGTATGCTAGCGGGAAAAAGTATTTGTGCTTCATATAAGGCTGTGTAAATGTTATGTTATTGAAACTTACAACATAATATTTGGTCATACGTCTGATCAATGTTTTATTACAACAAATCCATTCACAAAACCCTCACCTGGTAACAGGAGACAGAGCTACAGGTCATACCCCTTTTGTCAGACACCCCAGTTGTTCGAGAGTGTTGTAGAGATGGCTTGTCAAAACAAATCAGATTGACCTGTTGTGGTAATTGACCAGTCCAAATAGACTTAATGCTCTGTATAATTAAGATCAAATAAATAATGACGTTTTAAGGTAATGGGCAAATATTTGATCTACTCAGATACAATGAGATTATATAATATTGTTCTATTTTCTCTTCGTAAAGATTTAACCAATGAACCATTTAATCATTAAAACAACTTAAATTTGTAGGTTCTCACCCAAGCTTCTTACGAGAATATTGGATTTTCTCAATTTACCTGAATTTACTAAATTCTGCATATATTGTCAAAGATATCTGAATTAGTCACAAAAATGGCAGGTTTGCAGAAAGTTAACTTTGTTACATCGCAGCGAGCGACGCCCCAGGTACACTTTTAACATCACCTCTACAGCAAAAAGAAGATTTGGTGATTCAAAACATTGTCAATATTGACACATGCTGTCATCACAAATTGAGATTATAAATGTATTTGTTTTGGCATAATTATTGTGACCTATGTTTTTTAACGTCTGTAAGAAATACTCAGCACCAAAGTTTGCATGATATTAATTTATAAAACGTGAAGAACATAAGATATCAATATCAAATGTCATTACCACATACATCTTTATTAGTGAGAATTAATCTCATGACGTACAGGTTGAATATACATGTATACTCAATAACAAAGGGCAGACCAAGGTAAATTCGTGACTTCTTTCATAAAGTACAAATTTCTAAAGTGTTTTGTTTTACCAGAAATATTATATATAAATATGTTTAAAGCAAAATGAACCTTGGACTAATAACCTCAAAATGAGAAGCAGAATCAACATGAAAAAATGTGTTTCTAAAAATTAATATATCTTATTGATAGTGTTGAAACACAGAAGTGAAAATTCTATTTATGAAAATAAGAGAAAAGCATGTTTAGCCAGTGGCAATAATTCCCACATTCTCATGAGGTGCCTTGCAAATAGGGTATGATCGGGACTAATCAATTTTACCACATGGGTAACAAGCATTAGATAGTGGGAGAACTCAACCGTGGCAGTTGTGATTTTTAGGTATCTGACAACAGGGGTATCTGATAAATGAGGTGATTCTGAGCGACATGCTCTGAGAGAAATGTGATGTAACAACTCAAGTAACAATGTCAGTATCGGGTGTGACCACCATTTGCGCATTAAACGCACCAGATGATTGAAAACAGACTGGTAGATAATATACCAATTGGCAACCAAAGGTTAGTCTAACTGAGCTAGAGGAGCCGGCTGGTTCTGGTCCTGTCGTAGGCGTCCACCATCTCACGTGTTCTACGGAGAAGATATCTGGAGAAACAGACAGCCGTTGTTTTATCAAGTTTAAAACACCCAAGGCCTCAGTAAAACTTCCAAAACGTTTAAGGTAGATATGTGGAGGACATTCCTATTTTTACCAATACCACAAGTTATGGTGTGTCTTTTTTCAGGTAAACAATTGACTTAACTTAACATGCTATTGTGACGGGCGCCAGCTGTGAGGCAAGTTACACTGATCTTTTCACGAACACATGTTATCTTCACTATTGATTCCTAAACGCATGCTCACGATGTGGCCGGAATCGTACAGAGGACTCTGATTGTGACAGAGATTTCTTATGAATATGTAAAGAGACTTGTCGCTGTTATTTATTGTGTAAATGTTACTGAGATAAGTAAAGCACCTGGCTGGATGTGAAACACAATAAAACTGATGTCTCTTTAAACCATCTTATCAGACGTCACAGAAATCACTTAAACATAAAAATACATAAATATATATTCAATATTTTTTCTAATATTTAAAAACATTCTGAGAACTATGATTATATTGTTTTCTTCCCACAAGTGTATGTATTCTTTTCCACTACCTGTGGTTTGTTCTGGCATCACCTTTTGAAACATCATATACATATGTATGAATATACAGATTGATTCCCCCGTATGAACGAATTGGTGGTTTGTTGTACGCAGACAAATCGATGCATGCCACATATCGTATTGATGGGACACACGTGTTCATATTGATATGAGTTATGTAAATTCAGCATTTCACTTCGAGGTCCCTGATGCAGATAGAAATAAATACGGCGCACCTCGTAAACATACAGTCTTTACTTAAGGTTATCAGTGTCTGTCCGCGAGTATAATGAAGTGTCGTGCAGGTCGTTTAGGCTGTGTGACCCTCAGCTTCCAGTAACACGTACAGACTTCAACTCCAAATCAGTGGCACAGATATCAGAATATGATGTGCGGATCTGTAGACATACAGATTTTAGATTGAGACTGTCAGGTCTCGTGTACTATCAAAACAACCAGTACGATAGAGATGCGGTTGTATTCATGTCTTATTATCAACGTGGAATCACCTATAATGAAGAAATACATGGTCGCAATACAGCAACAAAGATGTCTGTATTACGCAATACCGCGTGACATTTGATTGATGTGTATTATCCGAAATCATATTGATTAGAGTATTTACTCTTTAATCTACTATTGTACTATTGTCACTTAATATAACTCTATATACCTATGTTTCATCTCATAAGAAACAAGCAATAGGTATTATTTAAGTGGTCTTTATAAGGATAGTAGCAACATTACGTCAACTTAACCTGTTTGCACTTGATAACAAGGGTGGTTTACTCGTTGCAGCTCACACAGGATCCACGGAACAACCAGAGAACGTTAAACTGCTTCTCCTGAAAGGGCCAAGGTTGTAACTGAGTAGCTTCTTGACAGGTCATTCTACATAAGGTCTACACGTTACATAAACTCAACAAATCCCTCATGGAAAGTGTGCCGTGAGCCTGTAATCGCCATAACACAGCCATCAACTCCCCCCACCACGGCCGGCTACCAGCCAATGACAGATTTACAACCTCATGGACAGCAACACCCTCCCGATCACACCTCAATTACTATTTTATATACCATTAGTTCCAGCGATTGCATTTTATCAATAACATTTATTGGCCCTTTTAGCGAAGGTATGTATGTGGCTATGATTGTAGTGTCTCAATGGAAGATATAAGGACAGCAATAATTACACAGGCTGATCTGAGGGAGCGTCTTCCCTTCTCAGGAGATCTCCCGCTTCAAGGTGCTTCATCTGCTTGTGGCGCTGACCCTCTACTGCTTGATTGCTCAGCATTTGTGTGAACTGATCCTTCGACCTGATTGCTCTTCAATGGGGCCAATTGATTGAGCTCTCCATTACATTTCTCCTTGGGCACGCCGGACACCGGCCATATCATCAGTTCAGACTAAACAAAATGTGATTTTTCCGAGCCCTATATGCGTAGAGGAAATTGAAATGTGAAATCGTTTGGAAACCATGTGGACCTGACTGGGTGTTGTCTGCCGAATGTATGTGATGTAAGGGACGAATCTTACAAGTTGCAGGATACTATGAGATCTTCAATACAAACTAAACTGCAGCATATGCGGAGTACCCCTGTACACAACTGTAAACACTCAAGTATTCCTACATGTCAGTACAACAACTGCATACTCTCAAGTATCCCCACACGTCAGAACAACAACTGCATACTTTGAAGTATTCCTAAACGTCAGTACATCAACAGCATACCCTCAAGTATTCCCACACGTCAGTACAACAACTACATACTTTGAAGTATCCCCACACGTCAGTACAATAACTGCATACTTTGAAGTATCCCCACACGTCAGCACAACAACTGCATACTTTAAAGTATCCCCACACGTCAGTACAACAACTGCATACTTTGAAGTATCCCCACACGTCAGTACAACAACTGCATGCCCTCAAATATTCCTAAACGTCAGTACAACAACTGCATACTTTCAAGTATTCCTACACGTCAGTACAACAACTGCATGCCCTCAAGTATTCCTACACGTCAGTACAACAACTGCATGCCCTCAAGTATCCCCACACGTCAGTACAACAACTGCATACTTTGAAGTATGCCCACACGTCAGTACAACAACTGCATACTTTGAAGTATTCCTACACGTCAGTACAACAACTGCATGCCCTCAAGTATTCCTACACGTCAGAACAACTGCATACTTTGAAGTATCCCCACACGTCAGTACAACAACTGCATAGTTTGAAGTATTCCTACATGTCAGTACAACAACTGCATACTTTGAAGTATCTCCACACGTCAGTACAACAACTGCATACTTTGAAGTATCCCCACAAGTCAGTACAACCACTGCATAGTTTGAAGTATTCCAACACGTCAGTACAACAACTGCATGCCCTCAAGTATCCCCACAAATCAGTACAACAACTGCATACTTTTAAGTATTCCTACACGTCAGTACATAAACTACATACTTTGAAGTATTCCCACACGTCAGAACAACAACTGCATGCTCTCAACTATTCCTACACGTCAGTACAAAAACTACATACTTTGAAGTATGCCTACACGTCAGAACAACAACTACATACTTTGAAGTATTCCCACACGTCAGTACATCAACTGCATACTCTCAAGTATTCCCACACGTCAGAACATCAACTACATACTTTAAAGCATTCCCACACGTCAGTACAAAAACTACATACTTTGACGTATTCCAACACGTCAGTACAAAAACTACATACTTTGAAGTATTCCAACACGTCAGTACAACAACTACATACTTTGAAGTATCCCCACACGTCAGTACATCAACTGCATACCCCCAAGTATTCCAACACGTCAGTACATCAACTACATACTTTAAAGTATTCCCACACGTCAGTAAAAAAACTACATACTTTGAAGTATTCCAACACGTCAGTACAAAAAATACATACTTTGAAGTATTCCCACACGTCAGTACATCAACTGCATACTTTGAAGTATTCCCACACGTCAGTACATCAACTGCATCATATCAAGTATTCCAACACGTCAGAACAACAACTGCATAATTTGAAGTATTCCTACACGTCAGTACATCAACTACATACGTTGAAGTATTCCCACACGTCAGAACAACAACTGCATACTCTCAACTATTCCTACACGTCAGTACAACAACTACATACTCTGAAGTATGCCTACACGTCAGAACAACAACTACATACTTTAAAGTATTCCAACACGTCAGTACATCAACTGCATACTCTCAAGTATTCCTACACGTCAGTACATCAACTACATACTTTGAAGTATTCCCACACATCAGTACATCAACTGCATACTCTCAAGTATTCCTACACGTCAGTACATCAACTACATACTTTAAAGTATTCCCACACATCAGTACATCAACTGCATACACTCAAGTATTCCAACACGTCAGTACAAAAACTACATACTTTGAAGTATTCCCACACGTCAGTACATCAACTGCATACTATTAAGTATTCCAACACGTCAGTACATCAACTGCATACTCTCAAGTATTCCAACACGTAACTACAAAAACTACATACTTTGAAGTATTCCAACACGTCAGTACATCAACTACATACTCTCAAGTATTCCAACACGTCAGTACATCAACTGCATACTTTAAAGTATTCCCACACGTCAGTACATCAACTGCATACTCTCAAGTATTCCAACACGTCAGTACATCAACTGTATACTTTAAAGTATTCCTACACGTCAGTACATCAACTGCATACTCTCAAGTATTCCAACACGTCAGTACATCAACTTCATACTTTGAAGTATTCCCACACATCAGTACATCAACTACATACTTTTAAGTATTCCTACACGTCAGTACATCAACTGCATATTCTCAAGTATTCCAACACGTCAGTCCATCAACTACATACTTTGAAGTATTCCCACACATCAGTACATCAACTACATACTTTAACGTATTCCCACACGTCAGTACATCAACTGCATATTCTCAAGGATTCCCACACGTCAGTATAACAACTACATACTTTGAAGTATTCCCACACGTCAGTACATCAACTGCATACTCTCAAGTATTCCTACACGTCAGTACATCAACTACATACTTTAAAGTATTCCCACACATCAGTACATCAACTGCACACCCTCAAGTATTCCTACATGTCAGTACATCAACTGCACACCCTCAAGTATTCCTACACGTCAGTTCATCATCTGCACAACCTCAAGTATTCCTACATGTCAGAACAACAACTGCATACTTTCAAGTATTCCTACATGTCAGTACAACAACTACATACTTTGAAGTATTCCTACACGTCAGTACATCAACTGCATACTTTGAAGTATGCCCACGTGCCAGTACAACAACTACATACTTTGAAGTATTCCTACACGTCAGTACAACAACTGCATACTTTGAAGTATTCCTACAAGTCAGAACAACAACTGCATACTTTGAAGTATGCCCACGTGTCAGTACAACAACTACATACTTTGAAGTATTCCTACATGTCAGTACAACAACTACATACTTTGAAGTATTCCTACACGTCAGTACATCAACTGCATATTTTGAAGTATGCCCACGTGTCAGTACAACAACTGCATACTTTGGAGTATGCCTACACGTCAGAACAACAACTGCATACCCTCAAGTGTTCCTTCACGTCAGAACAACAACTGCATATTATAAGGGTAACGCTATTTTTCAAGCCATTATCACATGCAGAAGCCCGAGGTCTTCCATTAACTGCCCGACGAAGGAGGGCAGTTGAAAAGACCGAGGGTTGCTGCAAATGATAATGCCCTGAAAAATAGTGTTACCGTTATTATAGCTATAATGGATGGAATTTGTTATAAAAAAGAAACAACAATATCGGTTTTTTAAACATTTACTGCAATCAACACGAATGTCACCCACCCACTTTTACAAATATGGAAACGTCATAGAACTAACCAGATGACGTCACTATTGAACGAGACGTCACCTATCCCTATCCTATGACGTCACACAACAACGGGCGTGATAATGGCCCGTCGTCAAGCAATATGAGGGCATTATCAAGTTACAGTGGCCCGCACATTTCTGATAACATGCGGGCAGTTTAATGATAATTCTATCCATTTAAGCTATAACTTAAAGTATTCCTACACGTCAGAACAACAACTGCATTTTTTAAAGTATGCCTACACGTCAGTAAATCAGCTGCATACTCTCAAGTATTCCTACACGTCAGTACAACAACTACATACTTTGAAGTATTCCTACATGTCAGTCAACAACTACATAGTTTGAAGTATTCCTACACGTCAGAACAACAACTGCATACTTTGAAGTATTCCAACACGTCAGAACAACAACTACATACTTTGAAGTATCCCCACACGTCAGTACATCAACTGCATACTCTCAATTATTCCTACACGTCAGAACAACAACTACATACTTTGAAGTATCCCCACACGTCAGTACATCAACTGCATACTCTCAATTATTCCTACACGTCAGAACAACAACTACATACTTTGAAGTATCCCCACACGTCAGTACAACAACTGCATACTCTCAATTATTCCTACACGTCAGAACAACAACTACATACTTTGAAGTATTCCCACACGTCAGAACAACAACTGCATACTCTCAAGTATTCCTACACGTCAGAACAACAACTACATACTTTGAAGTATCCCCACACGTCAGTACATCAACTGCATACTCTCAATTATTCCTACACGTCAGAACAACAACTACATACTTTGAAGTATCCCCACTCGTCAGTACATCAACTGGATACTCTCAAGTATTCCCACATGTCAGTACAACAACTACATACTTTGAAGTATTCCTACATGTCAGTACAACAACTACATACTTTAAAGTATTCTTACACGTCAGTACATCAACTGCATATTTTAAAGTATTCCTACACGTCAGAACAACAACTGCATACTTTAAAGTATGCCTACACGTCAGAACAACAACTGCATACTTTGAAGTATTCCTACATGTCAGTCAACAACCACATACTTTGAAGTATTCTAACACGTCAGTACAACAACTACATACTTTGAAGTATTCCCACACGTCAGAACAACAACTGCATACTTTGAAGTATCCCTACACGTTAGAACAACAACTGCATGCTCCCAACGATCCACACAATATGAATGGTGGGTCGGTCGGACACTCGGGATACGCAACAAATATTGTCTCATAGTGGAGTTTCCTGCCCTTTGTAGATATATTCTCTCCCCAACGTAAGCGCAATCGTGAAACTTATTATCAGTATAGCTTTCTGTGCAGAATCAACCGATAACTTTACCCAGTTTTTACATGTGAAAAGATCTGGCATGTGGACAGATTCCGATTATTTTGTACAAAGTATCGTTCTACAACATACACATGCCTGTATTTACAATACAGAGTTATGTTTTATTAATTTGAGTTTTACTTACACTAGTGACACCGACCATATCAGTGGCTGCTGCTATGACTATCGATGTACAAAAGTCAAAGCTGACTAATCCAAAGAGAATAGGAAAGCTAGTCATTGACAGTAAACGCTACAAACAATTCATTTCACGCATAGACAAGTGTTCGTGGTTACCTCCTATATCACACTGAGAACAAGCAGATCAATCTGGATAGAGGCCCGGCCAACGCATGTGACACAAACCTAGTTTGTGAAATCTCTACAAGGTTTGATAAAGCCAGGCAGGACTGCCCGGAGCTAACATGTCACAAAGTGATTTCCAAATCGAATTAAGTGAAGACACCGAACCATGTCAGTGTGTTTGAAACGACAAAGCGTGGAAGAAGAGTCGCCAAACAACTTATAAAAAGTGCATTTCTCATCATCAGACGAATATTAACTAGGTTACAACAAATCAGGATTAAACATGTACGTAAACCCCTGACTTATTTCTGGTCTGTATTCCGTCGACATCCCCTTCTCCGCACCCCCCATCAGAGAACAACACGCGGAGAGAGCTAACTAACGCATCAGTTTGCAAAACACCAGTGACATACCATCGCCTGTATATCCACAATGCTCCCTGTGTGACTGTTGCTGGCTGTTACGGGTATTGATGGCGTATTTATCGTTTTCTCCTGATTGACTTGGCGAAAAATGCTGGTGTTTGCCCGTCAATCGTAAAATTAGGAGTCTGCATACTCGTGTATAGATTCTGAAATACAGATCCATAAATATCACATCCTTGAAGAGAGGGCGCATTTGTTTCGTGCAATGATAACACGCGTATTTGTATTCAACTGGTTTTATTACTGTCTAGGAACTAGATCACCATAAATGTGTCAGTGACCGAGAGCGTGTATGTCATGACAATAAAACATTTGTATTGTTCTTTAGGACGGATGAATCTTGAACATGTTATACACAAATTTAGCAAGTATTGCTTTCTTAGAATTGATAAACAAATGGATCTATGTCATGACAAATACTGATATAAGAGGAAACACACGTACAATGTATATCATTAAATTAGGAACAGTGAAAGAGTGAGTACATGTTCTTCATCCTCGAAAACGGAGCATTTAATATAAAGAATAGCCTTTTCATGTACAGTACTTAAATCTTTCCTAATTTTCTGAATTCCTAATGTATTATACCCATTTCGAAATTTAAGCAATGCCTTCTGACTGAAGTTACTTCAATGTCGTATGTATAAATTATTTTCTTTTTATGTCACTTTTCAATGTAGTATTTAATGCTGACGTTTGGCTGTTTATGAGATTGGAATTCCAATCTTGTTTATGACCATCAATGTTATACAGGTGGCGAAAGCCTCTTGCACGATGATGGAATGACCCGTGTATTGGTAGTGGCAACACTTGTACGATGTCATCGTGTATTTACGCGCGTGTCAAATAACCTTATAATTAATTTTGAATAATGATTAAATGTGACGTTTACCCAATATACGGCTTCCACATAGCAGGGGAACCCACACATAAATATAGAACTATCTCATCATTTGGACACTTAAATCTGGAACTCCGGATTTTTCACGCACTGGAAAAACGTCAGAACCTTTGAATGCATGCGCGTGATGGAATATCCTCGCTACGACCCCTCCAAGTGAACAAAACGAAGAAATGCACAACCAAACTGGTGACTGGATCCGTGCTGAGACTGACAGCCAACCACATTCTGCAGCAGTGTATGAATGTACTTCAATATCTATTTGACACATCTTTATAATCACCTTTAATTGATCAGCCAACTTATCCATGATAACAAACACCTAACCGACACATGAATCTCCCCCGTCACGTTGATCGTGTCATCCATGTTGACGTCCTGTGCGTGAAGTACATGTATAACGATGCAGTGCCACTAAGACTGACTGACACATATTTCGAATCTAATTATGATATCTATTTGTTGAAACCAACCTACATAATATGTTACTGTTGAGCAAGCGGACCACACATACGCTCATTCTGTCTCTCGTTGTGAGGGATTATTTTGTTACGCGATACAGTTGATTGTTGTGTGACTATAAATATAACCATGAAGTCAAAAGTACCAAATGAAATTTCGAATACATCCTTCGAGGTACAAAACATATTATAGAATAAGATTGTGAGTGTTCCTTAGAGTATAATCCTTTATAGAGTGAGGCCAAATATTGTGTGAACGTCGGTGTAAGCTCAATTCCTAATTCTATTGATAAATATACAGAGATAGTTATGTACTCAAAGGGTCATAAGACCAATATATGTGTAACAACCAGCTAAAAATAACACCACAATATTTGTGAAACAGTATATGTACCGTCACTGTATAGGAGTTGTCAGTGTCTAGGAGCTGTCAGTGAAAAGGAGCTGTCAGTGTCTAGGAGCTGTCAGTGTCTAGGAGCTGTCAGTGTCTAGGAGATGTCAGCGTATAGGTATTGTCAGTGTATAGGAGTTGTCAGTGTCTAGGAGCTGTCAGTGTCTAGGAGCTGTCAGTATATAGGAGCTGTCAGTGTCTAGGAGCTGTCAGTGTCTAGGAGCTGTCAGTGTCTAGGAGCTGTCAGTGTCTAGGAGATGTCAGCGTATAGGTATTGTCAGTGTATAGGAGTTGTCAGTGTCTAGGAGCTGTCAGTGTCTAGGAGCTGTCAGTATATAGGAGCTGTCAGTGTCTAGGAGCTGTCAGTGTCTAGGAGCTCTAAGTGTGTAGGAGCTGTCAGTGTCTTGGAGCTGTCAGTGTCTAGGAGCTGTCATTGTCTAGGAGCTGTCAGTGTCTATGAGCTGTCAGTGTCTAGGAGCTGTCAGTATATAGGAGCTGTCAGTGTCTAGGAGCTGTCAGTGTCTAGGAGCTGTCAGTGTGTAGGAGCTGTCAGTGTCTAGGAGCTGTCAGTGTCTAGGAGCTGTCATTGTCTAGGAGCTGTCAGTGTCTAGGAGCTGCCAGTGTATAGGAATTGTCAGTATATAGGAACTGTCAGTGTATAGGAGCTGTCAGTGTATAGGTATTACTAGTGTATAGAAGCTGTCAGTATATAGGTATTGTCAGTGAAAAGGCATTGTTAGTGTATAGGTATTGTCAGTGTAGAGCAGCTGTCAGTGTAGAGGAGCTGTCAGTACATAGGTATTGTCAGTGTATAGGACATGTTAGTGTCAATGTATAGGAACTGTCAGTGTATAGGAGCTATCCGTTTTAAGGCGCTGTCAGTATATATGACCTGTCAGTGTATAGGCGCTGTCAGGATATAGGAGCTGTCAGTGTATAGGAGCTGTCAGTATATAGGAGCTGTCAGTATGTAGGAGCTGTCAGTATTTAGACACTGTCAGTATATAGACACTGTCAGTATAAAGTAGCTGTCAGTGTATAGGAGCTGTCAGTGTATAGGAGCTGTCAGTGTATAGGAGCTGTCAGTGTATAGTAGCTGTCAGTCTATAGGACCTATCAGTATATAGAAGCTGTCAGTATATAGGAGCTGTCAGTATATAGGAGCTGTCAGTATGTAGACGCTGTCAGTGTATAGGAGCTGTCAGTATATAGGAGCTGTCAGTGTATAGGAGCTGTCGGCTTCTAGGAGCTGTCGGTGTATAGGAATTGTCAGTATATAGGAACTGTCGGCTTCTAGGAGCTGTCGGTGTATAGGAATTGTCAGTATATAGGAACTGTCAGTGTATAGGCGCTGTCAGGATATAGGAGCTGTCAGTGTATAGGAGCTGTCAGTATATAGGAGCTGTCAGTGTATAGGAGCTGTCAGTGTATAGTAGCTGTCAGTGTATAGGAGCTGTCAGTGTATAGTAGCTGTCAGTCTATAGGACCTATCAGTATATAGAAGCTGTCAGTATATAGGAGCTGTCAGTATATAGGAGCTGTCAGTATGTAGACGCTGTCAGTGTATAGGAGCTGTCAGTATATAGGAGCTGTCAGTGTATAGGAGCTGTCGGCTTCTAGGAGCTGTCGGTGTATAGGAATTGTCAGTATATAGGAACTGTCAGTGCATAGGCGCTGTCAGGATATAGGAGCTGTCAGTGTATAGGAGCTGTCAGTATATAGGAGCTGTCAGTATGTAGGAGCTGTCAGTATATAGACGCTGTCAGTATATAGACACTGTCAGTATATAGTAGCTGTCAGTGTATAAGGGCTGTCAGTATATAGAAGCTGTCAGTATATAGGACCTGTCAGTATATAGGAGCTGTCAGTGTAAAGTATTTGTCAGTATATAGGAGGTGTCAGTATATAGATGCTGTCAGTCTATAGGAGCTGTCAGTATATAGACACTGTCAGTGTATAAGGGCTGTCAGTGTATAGTAGCTGTCAGTGTGTAGGAGCTGTCAGTATATAGAAGCTGTTAGTATATAGGAGCTGTCAGTATATAGGAGCTGTCAGTGTATAGAAGCTGTCAGTATATAGACGCTAGCAGTATATAGTAGCTCTCAGTGTATAGACGCTGTCAGTATATAGACACTGTCAGTATATAGACGCTGTCAGTGTATAGGAGCTGTCAGTATATAGGAGCTGTCAGTATATAGGAGCTGTAAGTATATAGACGTTGTCAGTATATAGACGCTGTCAGTGTATAGGAGCTGTCCGTGTATAGGAGCTGTCAGTGTATAGGAGCTGTCAGTGTATAGGAGCTGTCAGTATATAGAAGCTGTTAGTATATAGGAGCTGTCAGTATATAGGAGCTGTCAGTGTATAGAAGCTGTCAGTATATAGACGCTAGCAGTATATAGTAGCTCTCAGTGTATAGACGCTGTCAGTATATAGACACTGTCAGTATATAGACGCTGTCAGTGTATAGGAGCTGTCAGTATATAGGAGCTGTCAGTATATAGGAGCTGTAAGTATATAGACGCTGTCAGTATATAGACGCTGTCAGTGTATAGGAGCTGTCCGTGTATAGGAGCTGTCAGTGTATAGGAGCTGTCAGTATATAGGAGCTGTCAGTATATAGGAGCTGTCAGTATATAGGAGCTGTCAGTATATAGTAGCTGTCAGTGTATTGGAGCTGTCAGTATATAGGAGATTTCAGTATATAGGAGCTGTCAGTGTATAGGAGCTATCAGTATATTGGAGCTGTCAGTATATAGGAGCTGTAAGTATATAGACGCTGTCAGTATATAGACGCTGTCAGTGTATAGAAGCTGTCCGTGTATAGGAGCTGTCAGTGTATAGGAGCTGTCAGGGTATAGGAGCTGTCAGTATATAGAAGCTGTTAGTATATAGGAGCTGTCAGTATATAGGAGCCGTCAGTGTATAGAAGCTGTCAGTATATAGACGCTAGCAGTATATAGTAGCTCTCAGTGTATAGACGCTGTCAGTATATAGACACTGTCAGTATATAGACGCTGTCAGTGTATAGGAGCTGTCAGTATATAGGAGCTGTCAGTATATAGGAGCTGTAAGTATATAGACGCTGTCAGTATATAGACGCTGTCAGGGTATAGGAGCTGTCCGTGTATAGGAGCTGTCAGTGTATAGGAGCTGTCAGTATATCGGAGCTGTCAGTATATAGGAGCTGTCAGTATATAGGAGCTGTCAGTATATAGTAGCTGTCAGTGTATTGGAGCTGTCAGTATATAGGAGATTTCAGTATATAGGAGCTGTCAGTGTATAGGAGCTGTCAGTATATTGGAGCTGTCAGTGTATAGGAGCTGTCAGTGTATTGGAGTTGTCAGTTTGTTGTTAATGACATGTCAGTGTATATGAGCTGTCGTGTATTGGAACTCAAAGTATGTTGGAGCTTTCCGTGCACGGGAGCTATCAGTGTATTGAAACTGACAGTGTATATTGGAGCTGTATGTGTAAAGGAGGTGGTAGTCTATTGGAGCTTTCAGTGTATAGGAGCTGTCAGTGCATTGGAGCTGCGAGCGTACAGGAACTACGGGTTATAACGGCCTGTCGACGTCCTGCTTCTGTACCCTGTCTGGTGACAGTAGGGTGATGGGGAATACTTCAGTGAGGACAATCAATTATGTGTGGGGCTGGAGGAGATATCAAGCATCCCCCTGGGTGTCCCACGGGCCAAACAGCACCACAAGTGTATACTATACTGTAAAGATTTATAATCCCTCCGAAAGCTAAGATCAGCAGAAGGTTCATCGATATGAATAACAATTAACCCTCTCTCGAGAAGGGCAGCAGCACCTAATTACCGTGAGGACCAGATTGACTATGATGTCACATAGACACGTTCAAGACTTATTCTGATGATCGATTTCCCCTGCTTGTAGCCCACCGTCTTTGCCAGTAGTTGGTCATTCATTAAGATCTCAGATGCTATGCCTTCACGCCTTATCATACAGACTGAGCCCCTTGTCTGGCGATGGACATTGTACAAGATTATAGTCTAGTAGTAGACAATTCGTAACTAAAGTCAGTCCCGGGATTACCACTGGTTCACCGCTTGTGACCTTGTGACCTCTATCTGCATCTGACACGCACAAGAAGAAGTAATAAAATAATGTTTGGTAAAGAATGGGTCACATTTCAAACGTACACTTTTTATATTCGTTTCCTAGTTTCAATTATCTTAATCTACTGCACTACTACTGTGTATGTAAACAGCACTGTACCCCGTGTACTTTAGTCATATTGGATTTATGTCGCCAGTGAGGCACGAGGAAGTTTCTTCCGCAGAAAACCGAATCATTATAATGGTCAGTGCCACAGACGCATGATTCGGTGCAATGCTGTGTGGCACACATAATAGTTCAGGGATTCCTGGAAAGTGTCACATTGAGATGACGCCGTATTTTCTATATGTCCAGTTTAAACTACTTTAACGTGTGAGTGATGCCAGGACATAAGTTTTGTATGTGCCGTGGGGCTTTCCTTAACATGTTACCACAATTTTGTTTTATCCATGTATTGTATTTATTTCGTTTACGACTTACAGTCTCAACGCAAATATACAAGCCATTCTCATGCCTCTTCATGACCTTGTAAATCTAAAAATGTTATAACTTAATATAGGTGCATGTACAAATTGAAGTCAGTATCAATAAAGAGAGAACAGTCATATCAGGTCTGACATAGAACGTTCTGTGTGTGAGACAGAATACAGTCATATCAGGTCTGATATAGAACGTCCTGTGTGTGAGACAGGACACAGACATATCAGGTCTGCTGAAGAACGTTCTGTGTGTGAGACAGGGTACAGACATATCAGGTCTGGTGAAGAACGATCTGTGTGTGAGACAGAATACAGACATATCAGGTATGGTGCAGAACGTTCTGTGTGTGAGACAGGATACAGACATATCAGGTCTGGTGAAGAACGTTCTGTGTGTGAGACAGAATACAGTCATATCAGGTCTGATATAGAACGTTCTGTGTGTGAGACAGAATACAGACATATCAGGTCTGGTGAAGAACGTTCTGTGTGTGAGACAGAATACAGACATATCAGGTCTGGTGAAGAACGTTCTGTGTGTGAGACAGGATACAGACATATCAGGTCTGCTGAAGAACGTTCTGTGTGTGAGACAGGGTACAGACATATCAGGTCTGCTGAAGAACGTTCTGTGTGTGAGACAGAATACAGACATATCAGGTCTGGTGAAGAACGTTCTGTGTGTGAGACAGAATACAGACATATCAGGTCTGCTGAAGAACGTTCTGTGTGTGAGACAGAATACAGACATATCAGGTCTGGTGAAGAACGTTCTGTGTGTGAGACAGAATACAGACATATCAGGTATGGTGCGGAACGTTCCGTATGTGAGACGGGATACAGTCATATCAGGTCTGGTTGAGAACGTTCTGTGTGTGAGACAGGATACAGACATATCAGGTCTGGTTGAGAACGTTCTATGTGTGAGACAGGGTACAGACATATCAGGTCTGGTTTAGAACGTTCTGTGTGTGAGACAGGGTACAGACATATCAGGTCTGCTGAAGAACGTTCTGTGTTTGAGACAGAATACAGACATATCAGGTCTGGTGAAGAACGTTCTGTGTGTGAGACAGGATACAGACATATCAGGTCTGGTGAAGAACGTTCTGTGTGTGAGACAGGTACAGTCATATCATGTTTGGTGGAGAACGTTCTGTGTGTGAGACAGGGTACAGACATATCAGGTCTGGTTTAGAACGTTCTGTGTGTGAGACAGGGTACAGACATATCAGGTATGGTGCAGAACATTCTGTGTGTGAGACAGCATACAGTCATATCAGGTCTGGTGAAGAACGTTCTGTGTGTGAGACAGAATACAGACATATCAGGTATGGTGAAGAACGTTCTGTGTGTGAGACAGGATACAGTCATATCAGGTCTGGTGAAGAACGTTCTGTGTGTGAGACAGGGTACAGACATATCAGGTCTGGTGAAGAACGTTCTGTGTGTGAGACAGGATACAGTCATATCAGGTCTGGTGCAGAACGTTCTGTGTGTGAGACAGGATACAGACATATCAGGTCTGGTGCAGAACGTTCTGTGTGTGAGACAGGATACAGACATATCAGGTCTGGTGCAGAACGTTCTGTGTGTGAGACAGGATACAGACATATCAGGTCTGGTGCAGAACGTTCTGTGTGTGAGACAGGGTACAGACATATCAGGTCTGCTAAAGAACGTTCTGTGTTTGAGACAGAATACAGACATATCAGGTCTGGTGAAGAACGTTCTGTGTGTGAGACAGGATACAGACATATCAGGTCTGGTGCAGAACGTTCTGTGTGTGAGACAGGGTACAGTCATATCAGGTCTGGTGCAGAACGTTCTGTGTGTGAGACAGGGTACAGTCGTATCAGGTCTGGTGGAGAACGTTCTGTGTGTGAGACAGAATACAGACATATCAGGTCTGGTGAAGAACGTTCTGTGTGTGAGACAGGATATACAATCATATCAGGTCTGGTTGAGAACGTTCTGTGTGTGAGACAGGATACAGACATATCAGGTATGGTGCAGAACGTTCTGTGTGTGAGACAGGATACAGACATATCAGGTCTGCTAAAGAACGTTCTGTGTGTGAGACGGCATACAGTCATATCAGGTCTGGTGGAGAACGTTCTGTGTGTGAGACAGGATACAGACATATCAAGACTGGTGCAGAACATTCTGTGTGTGAGACAGGGTACAATCATATCAGGTCTGATATAGAACGTCCTGTGTGTGAGACAGGACACAGACATATCAGGTCTGCTGAAGAACGTTCTGTGTGTGAGACAGGGTACAGACATATCAGGTCTGGTGAAGAACGATCTGTGTGTGAGACAGAATACAGACATATCAGGTATGGTGCAGAACGTTCTGTGTGTGAGACAGGATACAGACATATCAGGTCTGGTGAAGAACGTTCTGTGTGTGAGACAGAATACAGTCATATCAGGTCTGATATAGAACGTTCTGTGTGTGAGACAGAATACAGACATATCAGGTCTGGTGAAGAACGTTCTGTGTGTGAGACAGAATACAGACATATCAGGTCTGGTGAAGAACGTTCTGTGTGTGAGACAGGATACAGACATATCAGGTCTGCTGAAGAACGTTCTGTGTGTGAGACAGGGTACAGACATATCAGGTCTGGTGAAGAACGTTCTGTGTGTGAGACAGAATACAGACATATCAGGTCTGGTGAAGAACGTTCTGTGTGTGAGACAGAATACAGACATATCAGGTCTGCTGAAGAACGTTCTGTGTGTGAGACAGAATACAGACATATCAGGTCTGGTGAAGAACGTTCTGTGTGTGAGACAGAATACAGACATATCAGGTCTGCTGAAGAACGTTCTGTGTGTGAGACGGGATACAGTCATATCAGGTCTGGTGAAGAACGTTCTGTGTGTGAGACAGGATACAGACATATCAGGTCTGGTGAAGAACGTTCTGTGTGTGAGACAGGATACAGACATATCAGGTCTGGTGCAGAACGTTCTGTGTGTGAGACAGGATACAGACATATCAGGTCTGGTGCAGAACGTTCTGTGTGTGAGACAGGGTACAGACATATCAGGTCTGGTGTAGAACGTTCTGTGTTTGAGACAGAATACAGACATATCAGGTCTGGTGAAGAACGTTCTGTGTGTGAGACAGGATACAGATATATCAGGTCTGATATAGAACGTTCTGTGTGTGAGACAGGGTACAGTCATATCAGGTCTGATGGAGAACGTTCTGTGTGTGAGACAGGGTACAGACATATCAGGTCTGGTGAAGAACGTTCTGTGTGTGAGACAGGGTACAGTCATATCAGGTCTGGTGGAGAACGTTCTGTGTGTGAGACAGAATACAGACATATCAGGTCTGGTGAAGAACGTTCTGTGTGTGAGACAGAATACAGACATATCAAGTCTGGTGAAGAACATTCTGTGTATGAGACAGGATACAGACATATCAGGTCTGGTGCAGAACGTTCTGTGTGTGAGACAGGGTACAGTCGTATCAGGTCTGGTGGAGAACGTTCTGTGTGTGAGACAGAATACAGACATATCAGGTCTGGTGAAGAACGTTCTGTGTGTGAGACAGGGTACAGACATATCAGGTCTGGTGAAGAACGATCTGTGTGTGAGACAGAATACAGACATATCAGGTATGGTGCAGAACGTTCTGTGTGTGAGACAGGATACAGACATATCAGGTCTGGTGAAGAACGTTCTGTGTGTGAGACAGAATACAGTCATATCAGGTCTGATATAGAACGTTCTGTGTGTGAGACAGAATACAGACATATCAGGTCTGGTGAAGAACGTTCTGTGTGTGAGACAGAATACAGACATATCAGGTCTGGTGAAGAACGTTCTGTGTGTGAGACAGGATACAGACATATCAGGTCTGCTGAAGAACGTTCTGTGTGTGAGACAGGGTACAGACATATCAGGTCTGGTGAAGAACGTTCTGTGTGTGAGACAGGACACAGACATATCAGGTCTGCTGAAGAACGTTCTGTGTGTGAGACAGGGTACAGACATATCAGGTCTGGTGAAGAACGATCTGTGTGTGAGACAGAATACAGACATATCAGGTATGGTGCAGAACGTTCTGTGTGTGAGACAGGATACAGACATATCAGGTCTGGTGAAGAACGTTCTGTGTGTGAGACAGAATACAGTCATATCAGGTCTGATATAGAACGTTCTGTGTGTGAGACAGAATACAGACATATCAGGTCTGGTGAAGAACGTTCTGTGTGTGAGACAGAATACAGACATATCAGGTCTGGTGAAGAACGTTCTGTGTGTGAGACAGGATACAGACATATCAGGTCTGCTGAAGAACGTTCTGTGTGTGAGACAGAATACAGACATATCAGGTCTGGTGAAGAACGTTCTGTGTGTGAGACAGAATACAGACATATCAGGTATGGTGCGGAACGTTCCGTATGTGAGACGGGATACAGTCATATCAGGTCTGGTTGAGAACGTTCTGTGTGTGAGACAGAATACAGACATATCAGGTCTGGTGAAGAACGTTCTGTGTGTGAGACAGAATACAGACATATCAGGTCTGGTGAAGAACGTTCTGTGTGTGAGACAGGATACAGACATATCAGGTCTGCTGAAGAACGTTCTGTGTGTGAGACAGGGTACAGACATATCAGGTCTGGTGAAGAACGTTCTGTGTGTGAGACAGAATACAGACATATCAGGTCTGGTGAAGAACGTTCTGTGTGTGAGACAGAATACAGACATATCAGGTCTGCTGAAGAACGTTCTGTGTGTGAGACAGAATACAGACATATCAGGTCTGATAAAGAACGTTCTGTGTGTGAGACAGAATACAGACATATCAGGTCTGCTGAAGAACGTTCTGTGTGTGAGACGGGATACAGTCATATCAGGTCTGGTGAAGAACGTTCTGTGTGTGAGACAGGATACAGACATATCAGGTCTGGTGAAGAACGTTCTGTGTGTGAGACAGGATACAGACATATCAGGTCTGGTGCAGAACGTTCTGTGTGTGAGACAGGATACAGACATATCAGGTCTGGTGCAGAACGTTCTGTGTGTGAGACAGGGTACAGACATATCAGGTCTGCTAAAGAACGTTCTGTGTTTGAGACAGAATACAGACATATCAGGTCTGGTGAAGAACGTTCTGTGTGTGAGACAGGATACAGACATATCAGGTCTGATATAGAACGTTCTGTGTGTGAGACAGGGTACAGTCATATCAGGTCTGATGGAGAACGTTCTGTGTGTGAGACAGGGTACAGACATATCAGGTCTGGTGAAGAACGTTCTGTGCGTGAGACAGGGTACAGTCATATCAGGTCTGGTGGAGAACGTTCTGTGTGTGAGACAGAATACAGACATATCAGGTCTGGTGAAGAACGTTCTGTGTGTGAGACAGAATACAGACATATCAAGTCTGGTGAAGAACATTCTGTGTATGAGACAGGATACAGACATATCAGGTCTGGTGCAGAACGTTCTGTGTGTGAGACAGGGTACAGTCGTATCAGGTCTGGTGGAGAACGTTCTGTGTGTGAGACAGAATACAGACATATCAGGTCTGGTGAAGAACGTTCTGTGTGTGAGACAGGGTACAGACATATCAGGTCTGGTGAAGAACGATCTGTGTGTGAGACAGAATACAGACATATCAGGTATGGTGCAGAACGTTCTGTGTGTGAGACAGGATACAGACATATCAGGTCTGGTGCAGAACGTTCTGTGTGTGAGACAGAATACAGTCATATCAGGTCTGACATAGAACGTTCTGTGTGTGAGACAGAATACAGACATATCAGGTCTGGTGAAGAACGTTCTGTGTGTGAGACAGAATACAGACATATCAGGTCTGGTGAAGAACGTTCTGTGTGTGAGACAGCATACAGACATATCAGGTCTGCTGAAGAACGTTCTGTGTGTGAGACAGGGTACAGACATATCAGGTCTGGTGAAGAACGTTCTGTGTGTGAGACAGGACACAGACATATCAGGTCTGCTGAAGAACGTTCTGTGTGTGAGACAGGGTACAGACATATCAGGTCTGGTGAAGAACGATCTGTGTGTGAGACAGAATACAGACATATCAGGTATGGTGCAGAACGTTCTGTGTGTGAGACAGGATACAGACATATCAGGTCTGGTGAAGAACGTTCTGTGTGTGAGACAGAATACAGTCATATCAGGTCTGATATAGAACGTTCTGTGTGTGAGACAGAATACAGACATATCAGGTCTGGTGAAGAACGTTCTGTGTGTGAGACAGAATACAGACATATCAGGTCTGGTGAAGAACGTTCTGTGTGTGAGACAGGATACAGACATATCAGGTCTGCTGAAGAACGTTCTGTGTGTGAGACAGGGTACAGACATATCAGGTCTGGTGAAGAACGTTCTGTGTGTGAGACAGAATACAGACATATCAGGTCTGGTGAAGAACGTTCTGTGTGTGAGACAGAATACAGACATATCAGGTCTGCTGAAGAACGTTCTGTGTGTGAGACAGAATACAGACATATCAGGTCTGGTGAAGAACGTTCTGTGTGTGAGACAGAATACAGACATATCAGGTCTGCTGAAAAACGTTCTGTGTGTGAGACGGGATACAGTCATATCAGGTCTGGTGAAGAACGTTCTGTGTGTGAGACAGGATACAGACATATCAGGTCTGGTGAAGAACGTTCTGTGTGTGAGACAGGATACAGACATATCAGGTCTGGTGCAGAACGTTCTGTGTGTGAGACAGGATACAGACATATCAGGTCTGGTGCAGAACGTTCTGTGTGTGAGACAGGGTACAGACATATCAGGTCTGCTAAAGAACGTTCTGTGTTTGAGACAGAATACAGACATATCAGGTCTGGTGAAGAACGTTCTGTGTGTGAGACAGGATACAGACATATCAGGTCTGATATAGAACGTTCTGTGTGTGAGACAGGGTACAGTCATATCAGGTCTGATGGAGAACGTTCTGTGTGTGAGACAGGGTACAGACATATCAGGTCTGGTGAAGAACGTTCTGTGTGTGAGACAGGGTACAGTCATATCAGGTCTGGTGGAGAACGTTCTGTGTGTGAGACAGAATACAGACATATCAGGTCTGGTGAAGAACGTTCTGTGTGTGAGACAGAATACAGACATATCAAGTCTGGTGAAGAACATTCTGTGTATGAGACAGGATACAGACATATCAGGTCTGGTGCAGAACGTTCTGTGTGTGAGACAGGGTACAGTCGTATCAGGTCTGGTGGAGAACGTTCTGTGTGTGAGACAGAATACAGACATATCAGGTCTGCTGAAGAACGTTCTGTGTGTGAGACAGGATATACAATCATATCAGGTCTGGTTGAGAACGTTCTGTGTGTGAGACAGGATACAGACATATCAGGTATGGTGCAGAACGTTCTGTGTGTGAGACAGGATACAGACATATCAGGTCTGGTGAAGAACGTTCTGTGTGTGAGACAGGATACAGTCATATCAGGTCTGGTGAAGAACGTTCTGTGTGTGAGACAGGATACAGACATATCAGGTCTGGTGAAGAACGTTCTGTGTGTGAGACAGGATACAGACATATCAGCTCTGGTGCAGAACGTTCTGTGTGTGAGACAGGATACAGACATATCAGGTCTGGTGCAGAACGTTCTGTGTGTGAGACAGGGTACAGACATATCAGGTCTGCTAAAGAACGTTCTGTGTTTGAGACAGAATACAGACATATCAGGTCTGGTGAAGAACGTTCTGTGTGTGAGACAGGATACAGACATATCAGGTCTGATATAGAACGTTCTGTGTGTGAGACAGGGTACAGTCATATCAGGTCTGATGGAGAACGTTCTGTGTGTGAGACAGGGTACAGACATATCAGGTCTGGTGAAGAACGTTCTGTGTGTGAGACAGGGTACAGTCATATCAGGTCTGGTGGAGAACGTTCTGTGTGTGAGACAGAATACAGACATATCAGGTCTGGTGAAGAACGTTCTGTGTGTGAGACAGAATACAGACATATCAAGTCTGGTGAAGAACATTCTGTGTATGAGACAGGATACAGACATATCAGGTCTGGTGCAGAACGTTCTGTGTGTGAGACAGGGTACAGTCATATCAGGTCTGGTGGAGAACGTTCTGTGTGTGAGACAGAATACAGACATATCAGGTCTGGTGAAGAACGTTCTGTGTGTGAGACAGGGTACAGACATATCAGGTCTGGTGAAGAACGATCTGTGTGTGAGACAGAATACAGACATATCAGGTATGGTGCAGAACGTTCTGTGTGTGAGACAGGATACAGACATATCAGGTCTGGTGAAGAACGTTCTGTGTGTGAGACAGAATACAGTCATATCAGGTCTGATATAGAACGTTCTGAGTGTGAGACAGAATACAGACATATCAGGTCTGGTGAAGAACGTTCTGTGTGTGAGACAGAATACAGACATATCAGGTCTGGTGAAGAACGTTCTGTGTGTGAGACAGGATACAGACATATCAGGTCTGCTGAAGAACGTTCTGTGTGTGAGACAGGGTACAGACATATCAGGTCTGGTGAAGAACGTTCTGTGTGTGAGACAGGACACAGACATATCAGGTCTGCTGAAGAACGTTCTGTGTGTGAGACAGGGTACAGACATATCAGGTCTGGTGAAGAACGATCTGTGTGTGAGACAGAATACAGACATATCAGGTCTGGTGCAGAACGTTCTGTGTGTGAGACAGGATACAGACATATCAGGTCTGGTGAAGAACGTTCTGTGTGTGAGACAGAATACAGTCATATCAGGTCTGATATAGAACGTTCTGTGTGTGAGACAGAATACAGACATATCAGGTCTGGTGAAGAACGTTCTGTGTGTGAGACAGAATACAGACATATCAGGTCTGGTGAAGAACGTTCTGTGTGTGAGACAGGATACAGACATATCAGGTCTGCTGAAGAACGTTCTGTGTGTGAGACAGGGTACAGACATATCAGGTCTGGTGAAGAACGTTCTGTGTGTGAGACAGAATACAGACATATCAGGTCTGGTGAAGAACGTTCTGTGTGTGAGACAGAATACAGACATATCAGGTCTGCTGAAGAACGTTCTGTGTGTGAGACAGAATACAGACATATCAGGTCTGGTGAAGAACGTTCTGTGTGTGAGACAGAATACAGACATATCAGGTCTGCTGAAGAACGTTCTGTTTTTGAGACAGGATACAGTCATATCAGGTCTGGTGAAGAACGTTCTGTGTGTGAGACAGGATACAGACATATCAGGTCTGGTGAAGAACGTTCTGTGTGTGAGACAGGATACAGACATATCAGGTCTGGTGCAGAACGTTCTGTGTGTGAGACAGGGTACAGACATATCAGGTCTGCTAAAGAACGTTCTGTGTTTGAGACAGAATACAGACATATCAGGTCTGGTGAAGAACGTTCTGTGTGTGAGACAGGATACAGACATATCAGGTCTGATATAGAACGTTCTGTGTGTGAGACAGGGTACAGTCATATCAGGTCTGATGGAGAACGTTCTGTGTGTGAGACAGGGTACAGACATATCAGGTCTGGTGAAGAACGTTCTGTGTGTGAGACAGGGTACAGTCATATCAGGTCTGGTGGAGAACGTTCTGTGTGTGAGACAGAATACAGACATATCAGGTCTGGTGAAGAACGTTCTGTGTGTGAGACAGAATACAGACATATCAAGTCTGGTGAAGAACATTCTGTGTATGAGACAGGATACAGACATATCAGGTCTGGTGCAGAACGTTCTGTGTGTGAGACAGGGTACAGTCGTATCAGGTCTGGTGGAGAACGTTCTGTGTGTGAGACAGAATACAGACATATCAGGTCTGGTGAAGAACGTTCTGTGTGTGAGACAGGATATACAATCATATCAGGTCTGGTTGAGAACGTTCTGTGTGTGAGACAGGATACAGACATATCAGGTATGGTGCAGAACGTTCTGTGTGTGAGACAGGATACAGACATATCAGGTCTGGTGAAGAACGTTCTGTGTGTGAGACAGGATACAGTCATATCAGGTCTGGTGAAGAACGTTCTGTGTGTGAGACAGGATACAGACATATCAGGTCTGGTGAAGAACGTTCTGTGTGTGAGACAGGATACAGACATATCAGGTCTGGTGCAGAACGTTCTGTGTGTGAGACAGGATACAGACATATCAGGTCTGGTGCAGAACGTTCTGTGTGTGAGACAGGATACAGACATATCAGGTCTGCTAAAGAACGTTCTGTGTTTGAGACAGAATAAAGACATATCAGGTCTGGTGAAGAACGTTCTGTGTGTGAGACAGGATACAGACATATCAGGTCTGGTGCAGAACGTTCTGTGTGTGAGACAGGGTACAGTCATATCAGGTCTGGTGCAGAACGTTCTGTGTGTGAGACAGGGTACAGTCGTATCAGGTCTGGTGGAGAACGTTCTGTGTGTGAGACAGAATACAGACATATCAGGTCTGGTGAAGAACGTTCTGTGTGTGAGACAGGATATACAATCATATCAGGTCTGGTTCAGAACGTTCTGTGTGTGAGACAGGATACAGACATATCAGGTATGGTGCAGAACGTTCTGTGTGTGAGACAGGATACAGACATATCAGGTCTGCTAAAGAACGTTCTGTGTGTGAGACGGCATACAGTCATATCAGGTCTGGTGAAGAACGTTCTGTGTATGAGACAGGATACAGACATATCAAGACTGGTGCAGAACATTCTGTGTGTGAGACAGGGTACAATCATATCAGGTCTGGTGGAGAACGTTCTGCGTGTGAGACAGGATACAGACATATCAAGACTGGTGGAGAACGTTCTGTGTGTGAGACAGGATACAGACATATCAAGACTGGTGGAGAACGTTCTGTGTGTGAGACAGGATACAGACATATCAAGACTGGTGCAGAACGTTCTGTGTGTGAGACAGCATACAGTCATATCAGGTCTGGTGGAGAACGTTCTGTGTGTGAGACAGGATACAGACATATCAAGAATGGTGCAGAACATTCTGTGTGTGAGACAGCATACAGTCATGTCAGGTATGGTACGGAACGTTCTGTGTGTGATACAGGATACAAACATATCAGGTCTGGTGCAGAACGTTCTGTTTCTGAGACAAGATACAGACATATCAGGTCTGCTGAAGAACGTTCTGTGTGTGAGACGGGATACAGTCATATCAGGTCTGGTGAAGAACGTTCTGTGTGTGAGACAGGATACAGACATATCAGGTCTGGTGAAGAACGTTCTGTGTGTGAGACAGGATACAGACATATCAGGTCTGGTGCAGAACGTTCTGTGTGTGAGACAGGATACAGACATATCAGGTCTGGTGCAGAACGTTCTGTGTGTGAGACAGGGTACAGACATATCAGGTCTGGTGCAGAACGTTCTGTGTGTGAGACAGGGTACAGACATATCAGGTCTGGTGCAGAACGTTCTGTGTGTGAGACAGGGTACAGACATATCAGGTCTGCTAAAGAACGTTCTGTGTTTGAGACAGAATACAGACATATCAGGTCTGGTGAAGAACGTTCTGTGTGTGAGACAGGATACAGACATATCAGGTCTGTTATAGAACGTTCTGTGTGTGAGACAGGGTACAGTCATATCAGGTCTGATGGAGAACGTTCTGTGTGTGAGACAGGGTACAGACATATCAGGTCTGGTGAAGAACGTTCTGTGTGTGAGACAGGGTACAGTCATATCAGGTCTGGTGGAGAACGTTCTGTGTGTGAGACAGAATACAGACATATCAGGTCTGGTGAAGAACGTTCTGTGTGTGAGACAGAATACAGACATATCAAGTCTGGTGAAGAACATTCTGTGTATGAGACAGGATACAGACATATCAGGTCTGGTGCAGAACGTTCTGTGTGTGAGACAGGGTACAGTCGTATCAGGTCTGGTGGAGAACGTTCTGTGTGTGAGACAGCATACAGACATATCAGGTCTGGTGAAGAACGTTCTGTGTGTGAGACAGGATATACAATCATATCAGGTCTGGTTGAGAACGTTCTGTGTGTGAGACAGGATACAGACATATCAGGTATGGTGCAGAACGTTCTGTGTGTGAGACAGGATACAGACATATCAGGTCTGGTGAAGAACGTTCTGTGTGTGAGACGGCATACAGTCATATCAGGTCTGGTGGAGAACGTTCTGTGTGTGAGACAGGATACAGACATATCAAGACTGGTGCAGAACATTCTGTGTGTGAGACAGGGTACAATCATATCAGGTCTGGTGGAGAACGTTCTGCGTGTGAGAAAGGATACAGACATATCAAGACTGGTGCAGAACGTTCTGTGTGTGAGACAGGATACAGACATATCAAGACTGGTGGAGAACGTTCTGTGTGTGAGACAGGATACAGACATATCAAGACTGGTGCAGAACGTTCTGTGTGTGAGACAGCATACAGTCATATCAGGTCTGGTGAAGAACGTTCTGTGTGTGAGACAGGATACAGACATATCAAGAATGGTGCAGAACATTCTGTGTGTGAGACAGCATACAGTCATGTCAGGTATGGTACGGAACGTTCTGTGTGTGATACAGGATACAAACATATCAGGTCTGGTGCAGAACGTTCTGTTTCTGAGACAAGATACAGACATATCAGGTCTGGTGGAGAACGTTCTGTGTGTGAGACATTATTCTGGTCTGGTGAATGACCATTCTGTTCACGAAACATTAGTACCCACGACTGATTTAATCAGTAACTGTAGGCATATATAGTTGCAATTAGACAAATAATCCGACGTAGCGTAAATTCCCAGGACAAATTTTTATAACATCCACAAGTTTGAAACACATACATGTACTTTCCCACTTAACTGAAACCGAACCTTTAGACCAGGATTCATGCTTGTGTTTTCTTAATCACTAAAAGGGACGAATAGAAATGAATTAAAACAACTTGGAATTCCCGCTCCCTAACATATTTACAATAACCTATCACAATCACAATAAACGATGGACAACGGAATAGAGCACGATAAAAAAGAAGATATTTTCGGCTAAAGTTATCGCTACCTTTACATATGATTTTTGTAACAGAGCAAAAACACCATATATTATTAGCAAAGGGAAATTTTCAACGTTTCACGATAAATCGATTTCAAGCATGTCACTAACAATATCTGACAAGGTTGTGATCACCACCTGCCCTTACTTACGAACAAGAACTCGTGACAGAATATAATGTAACTCGTCATCTGAAAGAGCCTCCTCATTGAAATCCTAAATAAATGATTTGGCTACATGAATTTGTATCTTCGCCTTCTATTAGGTATATGGTCTGGGTCTGTAGAATGCGTTTCATTTATCTTTTATTCAAAATTAGCAGTCGATTTCTAATGATATTCCCCTTTGACCGATAGTACATCCCAAACTCAACAAGTTTATTCAAAGTGAGGTCTTATGAACATATTATAGACTCGATTAAATGTATTAGTTAGTCTAGTTGCATTCTATTATCTAGCAAATCCACACATGCATATTTGTTTAATTGTAAATTAACGTTATCCTTCACAATTAAATGTTTCGCATGTTTGTACGCATCCCAGAGTCATATGACTGAGGACGCCCCGGAGACAGGTTTCTGGCGGGTGGTCATCACTTCAACTTACACACAAGAGAACACAGGGTGAGTCAGTGCAGACTTAAGCCAGCCATTAATCATCTGTAAACACCCTGGTGTACTACACATGAGACACTTCACTGCATCCGTCCCCCCTGTACTACTAATGTAAGCCCGTAGCACTAGGAGGAGATTGAGTCCGAAGGAAAGCAACACCGTGTTAATTGTGCGACAGTTGCTCGTAATGATCTACTGAACAGAAGCAAGTCATGTTCGTCTATTGTAAGGTTATTATGCTGGAGAAGACACCAGGCAGTCCCTCCTTAGATCTGTTGGGCCACAACAGACAGTCCCTACTTGAATCTTTGGACTACACCAGGCAGTCCCTTCCTAGATCTGTTGGGCTACACCAGGCATGCAGTCCCTCCTTAGATCTGTTCGGCTAAACCCCACAGTACTCCTTAGATCTGTTGAGCAACACCAGACACTCCCTCCCTAGCTCTGTCTGGCCACACAGGGCATGCAGTCCCTCCTTAGATCTGTTGGGCCACACCAGGCAGTCCCTCTTAAGATCTGTTGGGCCACACCAGACAGTCCCTACTTGAACCTTTGGACTACACCAGGCAGTCCCTCCTTAGATCTGTTGGGCTACACCAGGCATACAGTCCCTCCCTAGCTCTGTTGGGCTACACCAGGCATGCAGTCCCTCCCTAGCTCTGTTGGGCTACACCAGGCATGCAGTCCCTCCTTAGATCTGTTGGGCCACACCAGGCATGCAGTCCCTCCTTAGATCTGTTGGGCCACACCAGGCATGCAGTACCTCCTTAGATCTGTTGTGCTACACCAGGCATGCAGTCCCTCCTTAGATATGTTCGGCTACACCAGGCATGCAGTCCATCCTTAGACCTGTTGGGCTACACCAGGCATGCAGTCTCTCTAAAGATCTGTTGGGCCACACCAGGCATGCAGTACCTCCTTAGATCTGTTGGGCTACACCAGGCATGCAGTCCCTCCTTAGATCTGTTGGGCCACAACAGGCATGCAGTCCCTCCTTAGATCTGTTGGGCCACACCAGGCATGCAGTCCCTCTTTAGACCTGTTGGGCTACACTAGGCATGCAGTCCCTCTTTAGACCTGTTGGGCTACACCAGGCATGCATGCCCTCCTTAGATCTGTTGGGCTACACCAGGCATGCAGTCCCTCCCTAGCTCTGTTGGGCTACACCAGGCATGCAGTCCCTCCTTAGATCTGTTGGGCTACACCAGGCATGCAGTCCCTCCTTAGACCTGTTGTGCTACACCAGGCATGCAGTCCCTCTTTAGACCTGTTGGGCTACACCAGGCATGCAGTCCCTCCTTAGATCTGTTTGGCCACACCAGGCATGCAGTCCCTCCTTAGATCTGTTGGGCCACACCAGGCATGCAGTCCCTCCTTAGATCTGTTTGGCTACACCAGGCATGCAGTCCCTCCTTAGATCTGTTTGGCTACACCAGGCATGCAGTCCCTCCTTAGACCTGTTGGGCTACACCAGGCATGCAGTCCCTCCTTAGATCTGTTGGGCCACACCAGGCATGCAGTCCCTCCTTAGATCTGTTGGGCTACACCAGGCATGCAGTCCCTCCTTCGACATGTTGGGCTACACCAGGCATGCAGTCCCTCCTTAGATCTGTTGGGCCACACCAGGCATGCAGTCTCTCCTTAGATCTGTTGGGCCACACCAGGCATGCAGTACCTCCTTAGACCTGTTGTGCTACACCAGGCATGCAGTCCCTCTTTAGACCTGTTGTGCTACACCAGGCATGCAGTCCCTCCTTAGATCTGTTGGGCCACACCAGGCATGCAGTCCCTCCTTAGATCTGTTGGGCTACACCAGGCATGCAGTCCCTCCTTAGATCTGTTTGGCCACACCAGGCATGCAGTCCCTCCTTAGATCTGTTGGGCCACACCAGGCATGCAGTCCCTCCTTAGATCTGTTGGGCTACACCAGGCATGCAGTCCCTCCTTAGATCTGTTGGGCTACACCAGGCATGCAGTCCCTCCTTAGACCTGTTGTGCTACACCAGGCATGCAGTCCCTCTTTAGACCTGTTGGGCTACACCAGGCATGCAGTCCCTCCTTAGATCTGTTTGGCCACACCAGGCATGCAGTCCCTCCTTAGACATGTTGGGCCACACCAGGCATGCAGTCCCTCCTTAGATCTGTTGGGCCACACCAGGCATGCAGTCCCTCCTTAGATCTGTTGGGCCACACCAGGCATGCAGTACCTCCTTAGACCTGTTGTGCTACACCAGGCATGCAGTCCCTCTTTAGACCTGTTGTGCTACACCAGGCATGCAGTCCCTCCTTAGATCTGTTGGGCCACACCAGGCATGCAGTCCCTCCTTAGATCTGTTGGGCCACACCAGGCATGCAGTCCCTCCTTAGATCTGTTTGGCCACACCAGGCATGCAGTCACTCCTTAGATCTGTTGGGCCACATCAGGCATGCAGTCCCTCCTAAGATCTGTTGGGCTACACCAGGCATGCAGTCCCTCCTTAGATCTGTTGTGCTACACCAGGCATGCAGTCCCTCCTAAGATCTGTTGGGATATGTACCGAACCGCTGATCAGGCATCCCTCCTTAGATCATCTGTTGGGCCACACCAGACATGCAGTCCCTCCTTAGATCTGTTGGGCCACACCAGGCATGCAGTCCCTCCTTAGATCTGTTGGGCCACACCAGGCATGCAGTCCCTCCTTAGATCTGTTGGGCCACACCAGGCAAGTAGTCCCTCTTTAGACCTGTTGGGCTACACCAGGCATGCATGCCCTCCTAATATCTGTTCGACTACACCAGGCATGCAGTCCCTCCTTAGATCTGTTGTGCTACACCAGGCATGCAGTCCCTCCTTAGATCTGTTGGGCCACACCAGGCATGCAGTCCCTCCTTAGATCTGTTTGGCCACACCAGGCATGCAGTCCCTCCTTAGATCTGTTGGGCTACACCAGGCATGCAGTCCCTCCTTAGATCTGTTGGGATATATACTGAACCACTGATCAGGCATCCCTCCTTAGATCTGTTGGGCCACACCAGGCATGCAGTCCCTCCTTAGATCTGTTGGGCTACACCAGGCATGCAGTCCCTCCTTAGATCTGTTGGGTTATGTACTGAACCACTGACCTGGAGCTGCTCCTCAAACACACACTTTTCTCTGTGTCATCGTGGCAAGACTTTTAACTGTAATTACGTAACAAGCTAACTTTAATTGAAATTCAATCACCCCGATTTCTTTTGTAATCCAGTAAAACATTGACCACGACCCCCTAGATAAATAACCTGAGGCTAAGCCCCTTGTGCTGCTGTGTTGTACAAACTCCTCAATGTGTATACTCTCATCAGGGCTCGTACACGACTAACCAAGACATAACTGACCACACAATTCTCCAGAAAACCCCATCCCAAGATCTAATGTTTCCATTCACTTAAAGCGTAATCGTTGGAATGGAGTGGGCCTCCCTTGATCTGTTGGGCTACTCCGGGAATCCCCCCTTAGATCTGTTGAGCTGCACCAGGCAGGACCTCCTTAGAAATGTTGTCCTGCACCAGGCATCCCTCCTTAGATCAATTGAGCTGCATCAGGCATCTCTCCTTAGATCTGTTGAGCTGCTTCAGGCATCCCTCCTTAGATCTGTTGAGTTGTATCAGGCATCCCTCCTTAGATCTGTTGAGCTGCACCAGGCAGGGCCTCCTTAGAAATGTTGTCCTGCACCAGGCATCCCTCCTTAGTTCAATTGGGTTAAACCAGGCAGTCCCTCCTTAGATCTGTTGGTCTGCACCAGGCATCCCTCCTTAGATCTATTGGGCTGCATCAGGCATCCCTTCTTAGATCTGTTGAGCTGCACCAGGCATCCCTCCTTAGAAATGTTGTCCTGCACCAGGCATCCCTCCTTAGATCAACTGAGCTGCATCAGGCATCTCTCCTTAGATCTGTTGAGCTGCATCAGGCATCCCTCCTTAGATCTGTTGAGTTGTATCAGGCATCCCTCCTTAGATCTGTTGAGCTGCACCAGGCAGGGCCTCCTTAGAAATGTTGTCCTGCACCAGGCATCCCTCCTTAGTTCAACTGGGTTAAACCAGGCAGTCCCTCCTTAGATCTGTTGGTCTGCACCAGGCATCCCTCCTTAGATCTGTTGAGCTGCACCAGACATCCCTCCTTAGATCTATTGAGCTACATCAGGAATCCCTCCTTCGATTCGTTGAGCTGCACCAGGCAGGGCTCCTTAGAAATGTTTAGCTGTATTAGGCATCCCTCCTTAGATCTGTTGATCTGCACCAGGCATCCCTCCTTAGAAATGTTGTCCAGCACCAGGCATCCCCCCTTAGATCAAATCGACTAAACCAGACAGTCCCTCCTTAGATCTGTTGAGCTGCACCAGGCATCCCTCCTTAGATCTGTTGAGCTGCACCAGGCAGGGCCTCCTTAGAAATGTTGTCCTGCACTAGGCATCCCTCCTTAGTTCAATTGGGTTAAACCAGGCAGTCCCTCCTTAGATCTGTTGGTCTGCACCAGGCATCCCTCCTTAGATCTGTTGAGCTGCACCAGACATCCCTCCTTAGATCTATTGAGCTACATCAGGAATCCCTCCTTCGATTCGTTGAGCTGCACCAGGCAGGGCTCCTTAGAAATGTTTAGCTGCAATAGGCATCCCTCCTTAGATCTGTTGATCTGCACCAGGCATCCCTCCTTAGAAATGTTGTCCAGCACCAGGCATCCCCCCTTAGATCAAATCGACTAAACCAGACAGTCCCTCCTTAGATCTGTTGAGCTGCACCAGGCATCCCTCCTTAGATCTGTTGAGCTGCACCAGGCAGGGCCTCCTTAGAAATGTTGTCCTGCACTAGGCATCCCTCCTTAGTTCAATTGGGTTAAACCAGGCAGTCCCTCCTTAGATCTGTTGGTCTGCACCAGGCATCCCTCCTTAGATCTGTTGAGCTGCACCAGACATCCCTCCTTAGATCTATTGAGCTACATCAGGAATCCCTCCTTCGATTCGTTGAGCTGCACCAGGCAGGGCTCCTTAGAAATGTTTAGCTGCAATAGGCATCCCTCCTTAGATCTGTTGATCTGCACCAGGCATCCCTCCTTAGAAATGTTGTCCAGCACCAGGCATCCCCCCTTAGATCAAATCGACTAAACCAGACAGTCCCTCCTTAGATCTGTTGAGCTGCACCAGGCATCCCTCCTTAGATCTGTTGAGCTGCATCAGGCATCCCTCCTTAGATCTGTTGAGCTGCACCAGGCAGGGCCGCCTTAGAAATATTGGCCTGCACCAGGCATCCCTCCTTAGATCAATTGGGCTAAACCAGGCAGTCCCTCCTTAGATCTGTTGGTCTGCACCAGGCAATCCCTCCTTAGATCTATTGGACTGCTCCGGGATGGGTTTTGAAATAAGGCGGTAGCACCACATAGCTATACATGTGTTCTTGCTCGTCATATTGTCGTATTTGGTTTAATCGAAGACTAATGGTTTTTAATGTTGAACCAGACACGTCTTACACTTTGATGAAATTGTCTGTCAAAAATGATTCATTGCATGCGTCTGGTGGTGTTCCCACAGCACCAGCCCCTCTGACTCCGAATACAATCACTCCCGGGCCACTGGCTGGTTACTGAACCACTGACCTGGCGCTGCTCCTCAAACACACACTTTTCTCTGTGTCATCCTGGCAAGACTATTAACTGTAATTTCGTAACAAGCTAACTTTAATTGAAATTCAATCACCCCGATTTCTTTTGTAATCCAGTAAAACATTGACCACGACCCCCTAGATAATTAACCTGAGGCTAAGCCCCTTGTGCTGCTGTGTTGTACAAACTCCTCAATGTGTATACCCTCATCAGGACTCGTACACGACTAACCAAGACATAACTGACCACACAATTCTCCAGAAGACCCCATTCCAAGATCTAATATTCCCATTCACTTAAAGCGTAATCGATGGAATGGAGTGGGCATTAGAGTCCCGATTTCTCTTTCAGCGATTGCCACAGAAAGGAAATTTCATTGATAAGGATAATTCTGGTATTGTCTGGGCTAACAGAAGGTTTCGCCTTGGTGTCAGCACTCATCTCCTTCAATTTATCAACTTCAGCCCTCTCCAGCACGCGCTTTCTCATCGCAATGCGCGTCCACAGGAGTCGGTTCAGATCTCGCAGAGGCAAGTCCCGTGTCAGTGTTGCAGCCAGTGCCATCATCACGTTACGCAGCGACTGTGTTCACAGAAAGTTTTGTATGATTACCAGCCAAAATAAACCATGGCTGCGGTACCAAGAGTGCATTCAGTGAAGTTTGAAAATATATGGTTTCATCGTATAATGGATAGTGTTGTCGATGCAATAAACCAATCCGAAAACCTTGGTATCACGATCCGAAAAATATGCAAATGAGCCAAGCAGGAACTTTTAATCTCCATACATCGATTCAATGTCTGCTTGTTCAATACACCATTGACTAACGTTCCCAGTAGTTTAGATCGGGGTTCTCCGAGGATGATTATGCACACAAACATTGCTGCTAATCATTTGGCACTATGATAAATAGATCCGTTCACTCAAACACGATATTCATACGCGGTTTCTAAAGTTATTTTTTCTTCCTATTAAAGTATTATATTTATGATATGGAAGCATACTTACCTAATAATCTCTGGTTTAGGAATCTAACTGGGCCCGGTTGGTAAATAGTTTCACTAGTCATTTGTTGGATTGAGTTGGCTTTACCTTTATATTTTAACTGAACAGAAGGACATGCATGTACTATTGCCCTATCCTTTATTTCACTGAAAAGGTAAATGAAATGTGACCTTGAAATTATTAGCGGAAGGTAAACCGAACTGAGTTTGACCTAAACCTTGCACGCCTTGCTGACATCACGTGAGTGTGTTTTGCTGCTGTTATCATGGTGTCCACTAACAAAAGTCCATCCTAACCAACGTCAGAACGTCCAAAACATATATACCTCGCCTGTCTATAACACAAATGCTTAAATCAACAGGGTAGACATAAATTATTTTATGGGCTTCAATGCCATTATTCTGCGCTTTGAGTGACGAATATGTCCTTACACCACTGTCAAACTTTAGCCATCGTCGACAAGTTTATTCATGGCAAACATCAGTTTCAGTTCTTTGCCGAGAAATGGCTGAGCGTGACGATCACCTCTTTAAGTTGAAAACAGATAGTAATAATGTTCAACAAATGTATTGTATTGTCATGAAACATATTTGTACATTTGCACGCAACTCAGTTAAGAGTTTCCATTAATGTCATACTTTATTTGGACGAATATGCAAGGAACAGCTACGATAATATTTCCGTTTTAAATTGATTTCTTATATTACTAAATGCCTCTATTCATAAAGTTTAATTTGTGTGAGCGTTTGGCTAAGCAGATCATCGTGTGACCACGCGAGGCTTCAACGGTAATATTTACACAGGTATCTTTAACTTGATATTATTATAGAGACTTATAATACATAAATCGAATTATTAAACACCCAAGGACAACACGGTTTTCATAGTGCATTCTCTTCTGCATTCTAAAGTGAAACTGCGACTGAAGTAGATACCCTTGCAGCTACACCTGACGTGTGTCTGATCTATATGAAGCGGTCGGTCCATACGCAAACAGACAACCCTCAACGGTACCCCTCTTCCACTTCTTAGCCACTGTAGGTGTGGAAACGTTTCCACAAGCAGTTGTATGTGTTTGTCTTGCCAAGCAAAAGAGAGTTCTGAAAGTCAAGTGTTTGTACAATACGATAAAGATAACACGACTCCTGCACCACTGGCCATTTAGACAGAGTCTCATCTTCTCAAATTGCAGAGTTCAAAGTAATAACCATTGCTTATCCATCGATCGGCGTGCATTAGTACAGTACATACGTGCAAACCCCTCAATATCTGTACCTCTAACATTTCAATATCATTTAATTGGCCATATGGGATGTGGTCGCAAAAAGGAGCACAAACGAAATGTCTGTAAGCGACTGGCAGGAAATATCTCATGCCTAGAGACACTTACATAAGGCCTAATACCATTAGCTTTACAGTTGGATATGCTTGCCTATTGCGTGAGATACTTGAAGAAAGTAGCCTTTGTGACTTCTGTAACAACCAGTTTGAAGAGCGCAGTTAACCTGGCGGAACCGACACTTAAAACGTTTTTCGCTGGTCGCATAGGGCTTCACCTTTGCGTGACTTACAGCGAAACATTGCTGATTGTGCGCAGAAGTTCTAGAATTTTGCATCTGTATCCAGAAATAGATAGGAATAAATGTACTGCTTCGATCTACTCACGGTCGAAAATGGGTTTCAAGAGCTTTGAAGAAGTAATTGGTAAGTTACCGTGGTATGACAAGCCCAACGATCGATTTAATGTCGGGGAGGAAGGTGTCATCCCCTTTCCGAACGTGCCCAACTCGCTGGGGCTTCATTACCTCGCTGTCCCGTCACGCTAATGGCGGTAGCAACAACGGCTTAGCTGAATTTCAATTGCCCACAAACGGACACAAGGTGACGCCCCACCAGCATCTTCCGACTCTCCTTAAATACCTGTCCAGTGATCATAGTAATTGGATTATCTTATTACCCACTAAGCTGGAATGTTGCCCCCTGGTGGTGAATGGAGGCGTGCATGTGGACCGTCAACCTGATATATTGTTTGGAATTGCTCGGATACTTCATGCTTTAGTAGTGTTCCACGCCATTCCCATATGACTGACTTACCGTCAAAATATCATCTGGTTAAGAAATGGACATGGGACAGCGTGTCACTGAGCTTTAGAAGAAGATTCAGTTCCTCGAACGTCACATGGTTATCTCCATCAATTTCCTTTTGGTTTTTGTGGCTTATTTTTTGTTTTCTTGAGAGACACTTGACACAACTTCGTGACTTTGTATTTGTTGAATATTCAATGTACTTCACTAAGATGGTGTTATCTAACATCTGCCTAGGGTCATGTGAAACAAGTCACTAGTGTCATGAAACAGGTTGAATCTTATTAAGAAAGATCAATATAGGAACTGATGAATCGTAAACATATAAACACCCAAGATACGATTACTGTGTTTTAGAGAGGTAAATGTCAAATACAATGTATGTGTCGCGACAACAGAGGGTTGATGGTTGACTAGGTAGAAGGAAATGATTGACGACTCAAATGTCGTTATTTACAAAGTATCAAAAGGATTTGACGAACACGCATTCACATACGAACACACAAAACTGGCATATTATTATAAGAAACTGAATACTCGCAGCAAAGTTACATATGGACACACGAGTTGGGCGTGCCCCTCACCCCGCCCGTCTGTCCAGGCGGCAGGGAGAATCGCCACGGCAGAATATATGTGGTCCGACATCGCACATATGCACAGCGTCTACAACGCTGTCTCCGGAAGCTCGGGGCGGATATTTCTGTCTGGGTTAAATTAAATACGCAATTTGTGCAGCAGAGAAAATTGCTTGCTATTTTCAAACATTTAGTTGTGTTGTGTTGTTCTGAATCGTCTACGTGTTACATGTGAATGCGTTTTTGTGTTCGGCAACACGTACACTTTACACACAATTTAAGTTCTAAACATGTTTCGACATGTTGAAATTCTTAATATGTTTAAACGTTTTTTTAAAATTCTAACCATGTTTAGATTGTGGGGAAGTTGTGTTTAGGTGGTGTTTAGGCCGTGAGACGATAGTTGATTTCATGTGTTCAAACCCTATACCCTACACCAAATGAGTATTCCGTTTTGGATTTAGACACATTCCGAAACATGGTTAGATCTAAACATGTCCTGTATGTGTTTACATTTTTAAACCCATATTTTACAGTGTACACTAGATCATGCGGAGAAATAACGCGAGACCTGAACCTTATATACTGATCAATGTTCAAGTTTTCTGAAGTGGTAAATCTCACTTGTTATGACTAACTAATACTGTGTCTCTTTATGGTATCACAATATCTACATCAACATACAACAGGTTGCAGTGATGAAAGCAGAAGACTGGGTATTGAGTGTCTCGTGACATCATCTGGGAAAACCATCACTTTCATCACAAAGTGATGAGATCTATAACTCAAGTTCAATGCCTGTACACACCAAGTACTTTGCTTGTGTTTGTTTGGTTCTTTGTTTAACGCCACACTCAACAATATTCAAGCTATACGATGACGGTCTGTAAATAATCGAGTCTGGACCAGGCAATCCAGTGACTGACATCATGAGCACGATCTATGCAATTGGGATGCGGTGACATCAACCAAATCAGCTAGTCTGACCACCCGATCCCGTTAGTTGCCTCTAACGACAAGCATAGTCACCTTTTTCGGCAAGCATGGGTTGCTGAAGACCTGTTCTACCCCGGATCTACGCGGGTAAGTACATTTCTTCTGCCAGGACTGATCAAACAGTTATATTACTCACAGCGGTCCTCACAGCCACCCATCTACACTGTAAGACATGTTTAGGAATGTGTTTTAAATCCTAAACGGAAGCACTAAACCAGCATTGTGAGACTATATTAAGACACATATTTATAATAATGAAAACACATACAAGACATGTTAATATGTTTCGGAATGTGACTAAATCCAAAACGGGATACACATTTGGTGATCTCTGTCTAAACACGTTTAGAGTCTTAACACATGAAATGAGCTATCGTGTCACAACCTAAACACCACCTCAACCCAATCTCCATAATCTAAACATGTTTAGAATTTGAACACGTTTAAACATGTTAAGATTTTACAGGTTTAGTGTTTGAACATGTTTACGACAAAATGCATATCATTATATATCGTCCAAATAATCTAAACATGCTTAGAATTTAAAGATGCTGAATTAAATGCATATCATTTGGCTTTATGTAAAATATGTATAATACACGAAAGTATAATTATATATATTTAAATTAGATGTGCAATCTGATTCACAGGCAGTCGCATACTTCATATACCATCAGAATTTACAACCAACGTCGTATAATCAATATAAGAATGTAAAAATAAACCAAGCTACGTTAATGGTAACAAGGAAAATTGACATTTGTCAACAGTCTCCATAGCACAGCTGGTAGGAAGAAGGTTCGTATCGTGTGTTGTGTTCATAAATGTGTTGTTGCTATATGACTAATAAGCATTTCTCTCATAGAAGAGACGGAAGCTGAAAGTATATATCTCATACGATGAAAGTCCCTTAACGTTTTTCAGTTATCCGCACCCTACTTCTGTGTCCCTATTAAACGTTAAAAACACTCACAGAAAGCGCCCAGTTGTACCTACAATGAATTTCAATTGGGATACACGGGTCTTTCCCATCCATATTTAGACCCCACACGCGTTTAGTTGTCAAACACATTCCTACACATGTTTTGACCAAAACATGTCAAATTATAGGACAAGGGACGTGTTCAAGTGTTTTAGGGTCTGAACACATATTTGCAGTGTACATTTCAACCTGGTGCATAAGTCCGAGCATCAGTATATTGTTTTGTTAAATTCCCTGTCAAGTGAGAGATCACGATGGCGTCGGTAGCCCTTCACTGACCCATGCCAACCAAGCACTCCCCAAAAAGAGGTATCAGACGAAGGTTGTTTTAGTACCGTCATCCTATTGTTGACGGTGGACATTTTGGCCGGCTGGAGGTTGTGAGTGTCACCACTGGTCATCTGACCTTTTGTTCCTCACTGGGTCAAGATCCCACTTACCATATATATTAATTACTGCCCAGCGTACTTAGGGATGAGACAGGCCAGGCAGTCGGTCATCAGAATCCTCCTAATCACAATTCTCAGTGCTAAGTGGTTTGGCTATGTGTCTTGAGGCTTGTGTCTGCAACTAGAACAATTTATTCCAGAGTTCTGTCTCCTCTAGCAGCATACAGTAGGGTGTGTCGGTGGCGTGATTGCTGCTTATGTACGTGGAAGTCAGAACTTACCCGATGAATGTTTTTAAAGAAAATTAGGTCTCGCGTCAGAAGGACACCAACTGTTGCACGTTTGTGTTTTAATAGACCACTTTCTCTCTGAATGCACAAGTATTCTGTATTGAAGAATATGTTTGAATGACAAGTATTGCCGCTCACCTCGTCACAATGATCCTGTATTCGGTCCTGTACATAATTGAGTTTGGCCCAGATAATCCGGAGGTTGAAATCATGGGCATCGATCTACGCAGATGGTATACGATGGCAGCATGGGGTGCTGAATCTATACTTTTAATTTATCTACTATTATATGAGCATCAGGGCTGAACATTTTTGCAAAGGTCTTCATGATGTAGTTTGTTTGTTTGTCATTTAACCCCACAATCAGCAATATTCCAGCTATATGACAGCGGTCTGTAAATAATCGTGTCTGGACCAGACAATCCAGTGACTAACACCATGAGCATCGAACCATGCACTTGGGATACGATGGCATGCATCAACCACCCGATCCCGATGACATGCACCAACCAAGTCAGGGTGCCTGACCACCAGATCCCGATGACATGCACCAACCAAGTCAGGGAGCCTGACCACCCGATCCCGATGACATGCACCAACCAAGTCAGGGAGCCTGACCACCCGATCCCGATGACATGCACCAACCAAGTCAGGGAGCCTGACCACCCGATCCCGAGGACATGCACCAACCAAGTCAGGGAGCCTGACCACCCGATCCCGATGACATGCACCAACCAAGTCAGGGAGCCTGACCACCCGATCCCGAGGACATGCACCAACCAAGTCAGGGAGCCTGACCTCCAGATCCCGAGGACATGCACCAACCAAGTCAGGGAGCCTGACCACCCGATCCCGATGACATGCACCAACCAAGTCAGGGAGCCTGACCATGATGTAAAAGGTGAGGGTGATCAAACAGGAATCTCAGCCTTCAGATTATTTTCATAGGGCTGTAGACCAGGTCTCATCGCTGTGTTGCAGCAGCTTTGCCAGATGTAACATTACAGTCACAATCACGCTTCTCTATCAGATGGTGCAGCGACTCGGGGCATCAGATAATGAGTATACCTGACCGAGAGCCTTGAGGAGTGTTAGCGGTAATCACAAGGACAGCAAGCCCCCCGCCACACACCCTACACACATGTTGTAATCTCGAATATTTGGATTCCATTTGATTGTTCAAAGCAGTTAAAATAGGTTGTGTTTTCCATCGATAACAGCAGGCCCACACATGCCCCATGGAGTGATATGTGTGTTTGCAAACTAGATGTGTTTGCAAGGGGAACTATATCCAAATTACTGTTTTGCTGTGATTGAATTTAGCCCACAACAGAACATTTACTGTTGGGATTACAAAACATCAGAAGCTGGAAGTATTATTTTTTATTTGATTGGGTTAAAGTGAAAATCTTTATTTGTATTTAATCAGATTATGGGGAAGCACCAGGGCGGGCTTCTCAATCACATTGTTCGAAAGTGAATGATCTCCCTTGAAGGCCGCCGTCTTGTCTTAAAAACGTTTCCCTTGCAGAAAGACCCCATGAGACCGGGCGATGGATCACGTCACACACACTTTACTGTTCAGATAGTTGATTATCATTGTCACGATGTGCACTTCCACACACTTCTTCTTCCAATAACAAATATTGATGGCCATTATCATTGATATTAAACAGTGTAAAGTAAAGCCTAGGTTTCGATAGTTTTCTCAAAATCCTTATGCTTTTGAAATAAAGTGTAGTTTTAATACCCTCTGTGTGCAAATTGCAGACGTCTATGGTCGACGTCGACACACCATTTCGGATGTGTAGGATACATATAGCAGAAGTAGCACCTGGACCGAGTAGGTATGACAGATGTAGTTGCAGTATCAACTGTTCCGGGTATATATGATAACTGTAAAAGCAGTAGCACCTGGTCCGTGTATGGGATTAATAGCGGATCAGCAGCATTAGAGTATACAGTATATATAAGTGTGTGGGTATAAGATGAGTGTAGATGCATTAACACATGGACCGAGTGTATAGGATAAGTAAAGGTGCAGCAGCACCTGGATCGGGTGCATAGGATAAATATAGGTGCAGCACCTCCTGGACCAGCTGCATAGGATAAGTGTAGATGCAGCAGCACCTACTCCGGGTGTATAGGATAAGTGTAGATGCAGCAGCGCCTACTCCGGGTGTATAGGATAAGTGTAGATGCAGCAGCACCTACTGCGGGTGTATAGGATAAGCATGGGTGTAGCAGCACCTGGACCGAGTGTATAGGATACGTATAGGTGTAATACCTCCTGGACTGGCTGTATAGGATAAGTGTAGATGCAGCACCTACTCCGGGTGTATAGGATAAGTATGGGTGTAGCAGCACCTGGACCGGGTGTATAGGATAAATATAGGTGAAACACGTCCTTGGCCGGGTGTTGAGGATAAGTGTAGATGCATTAACACCTGGACCGAGTGTATAGGATAAGTATGGGTGTAGCAGCACCTGAACCGGGTGTTTAGGATAAGTGTAGGTATAGCAGCACCTGGACCGGGTGTTATGGATAAATATAGGTGCAGCAGTGCCTGGACCGGGGTTTTAGAATAAATATAGGTGCAGCAGCACCTGGATCGGGTGTTATGGATACATATAGGTGCAGCAGCACCTGGACCGGGTGTTTAGGATAAGTGTAGGTGTAGCAGCACCTGGACCGGCTGTATAGGATAAATATAGTTGCAGCACCTCCTGGACCGGGGTTTTAGAATAAATATAGGTGCAGCAGCACCTGGATCGGGTGTTATGGATACATATAGGTGCAGCAGCACCTGGACCGGGTGTTTAGGATAAGTGTAGGTGTAGCAGCACCTGGACCGGCTGTATAGGATAAATATAGTTGCAGCACCTCCTGGACCGGGGTTTTAGAATAAATATAGGTGCATAGGATAAATATAGGTGCAGCACCTCCTGGACCGGGTGCATTGGATAAGTACAGGTTTAGCACCTCCTGGGCTGGGTGTATAGGATAAGTGTAGGTGCAGCAGCACCTCGACCGGGTGCATAGGATAAATATAGGTGCAGCACCTCCTGGACCGGGTGCATAGGATAAGTATGAGTGTAGCAGCACCTGGACCAAGTGTATAGGATAAAGATAGGTGTAGCACCTCCTGGACCGGGTGTATAGGATAGGTGTAGATGCAGCAGCACCTAGACCGGATGTATAGGGTAAGTGTAGGTGCAGCAGCACCTGGACCGGGTGTTAGGATAGGTGTAGGTGTAGGTGCAGCAGCACCTAGTCCGGGTGTTTAGGATAAGTGTAGGTGCAGCAGCACCTGGACCGGGTGTATAGGAAGCACCTGGACCGGGTGTTTAGAATAAATATAGGTGCAGCAGCACCTGGACCGGGTGCATAGGATAAATATAGGTGTAGCACCTCCTGGACCGGGTGTATAGGATAGGTGTAGATGTAGCAGCACCTGGACCGGGTGTTTAGAATAAATATAGGTGCAGCAGCACCTGGACCGGGTGCATAGGATAAATATAGATGCAGCACCTCCTGGACAGGGGGAATAGGATAAGTATAGGTGTAATACCTCCTGGACTGGGTGTATAGGATAAGTGAAGATGCAGCAGCACCTAGTCCGGGTGTATAGGATAAGTATGGGTGTTGCAGCAACTGGACCGGGTGTTTAGGATAGGTGTCGGTGCAGCAGTACCTAGTCCGGGTGTATAGGCTCAGTGTAGTTGTAGCAGCACCTGGACCGGGTGTATAGGATAGGTGTAGTTGTAGCAGCACTTACACCGGGTGTTTAGGATCAGTGTAGTTGTGGCAGCACCTGGACCGGGTGTATAGGATCAGTGTAGTTGTAGCAGCACCTGGACCGGGTGTATAGGATCAGTGTAGTTGTAGCAGCACCTGGACCGGGTGTATAGGATCAGTGTAGTTGTAGCAGCACCTGGACCGGGTGTATAGGATCAGTGTAGTTGTAGCAGCACCTGGACCGGGTGTATAGGATCAGTGTAGTTGTAGCAGCCCCTGGACCGGGTGTATAGGATCAGTGTAGTTGTTGCAGCACCTGGACCGGGTGTATAGGAACAGTGTAGTTGTAGCAGCACCTGGACCGGGTGTATAGGATCAGTGTAGTTGTAGCAGCACCTGGACCGGGTGTATAGGATCAGTGTAGTTGTAGCAGCACCTGAACCGTGTGTATAGGATCAGTGTAGTTGTAGCAGCACCTGGACCGGGTGTATAGGATCAGTGTAGTTGTAGCGCACCTCATGGACGGGGTGTATAGGATCAGTGTAGTTGTAGCGCACCTCCTGGACGGGTTGTATAGGATCAGTGTAGGTGCAGCACCTGGGCCGGGTGTTTAGGATAGGTGTCGGTGCAGCAGTACCTAGTCCGGGTGTATAGGATCAGTGTAGTTGTAGCGCACCTCATGGACGGGGTGTATAGGATCAGTGTAGTTGTAGCGCACCTCCTGGACGGGGTGTATAGGATCAGTGTAGGTGCAGCACCTGGGCCGGGTGTTTAGGATAGGTGTCGGTGCAGCAGTACCTAGTCCGGGTGTATAGGATCAGTGTAGTTGTAGCAGCACCTGGACCGGGTGTATAGGATCAGTGTAGTTGTAGCAGCACCTGGACCGGGTGTATAGGATCAGTGTAGTTGTGGCAGCACCTGGACCGGGTGTATAGGATACGTGTAGGTGTAGCGCACCTCCTGGACCGGGTGTATAGGATACGTGTAGGTGTAGCGCACCTCCTGGACGGGGTGTTTAGGATAAGTGTAGGTGTAGCAGCACCTGGGCCCGGTGTTTAGGATAGGTGTCGGTGCAGCAGTACCTAGTCCGGGTGTATAGGATCAGTGTATATCTTTCATCTGGAGACTACGCGTTCGTTTTTCCTGGCGTGGGAAATTAACCAGCGTCTTGTTAGGATTCGGCCTTTCCTTGTGAACGACTAATATGGTCTGTGGCGAATAAAAGGATTTATGGTGACAATCCATCACATGCTATATGATACACGTCCGTGTTGCTGTACCTAGCCGGTTGTACATTGGCTGTCATGGTAGAATTAATTACACCAATGGTTGTGATTAATGTGCTGGTTAACCACGTCAAATGTCGCCCGTGTTTGCTGCTGGTATTTACACGAATCGGTACATAAGTGGTGTTAAAAAAATCAAAACCTTTCCCTGTAAAACCTCAGTTAACTGTGGTTCCCCCATTCACACAGACCGAAGCCTAACCGACAGTTTCAGTCTCAGGCAATGTCTTCTTGATGGTAGTGTTATTGCTGAATTCTTCGCCGTCCTTTTGTTGGTAGTGTTATTGTTTCAGTTTGAGGAAATGTCTTCTTAATGTTAGTGTCATTGTTCAATTCTTGCCTGTCTTTTTGTTTGTAGTTTTATTCATTCAGTCTGAGGCAATGTCTTCTTGGTGGTAGTGTCATTGTTCAATTCTTACCTGTCTTTTTGTTGGTAGTGTTACTGTTTCAGTTTGACGCAATGTCTTCTTGATGGTAGTGTTATTGTTCAATTCTTCCTCGTCTTTTTGTTGGTTGTTGTATTGTTTCAGTCTGAGGCAATGTCTTCTTGATGGTAGTGTCATTGTTCAATTCTTGCCTGTCCTTTTGTTGGTTGTTGTTTTGTTTCAGTCTGAGGCAATGTCTTCTTGATGGTAGTGTTATTGTTCAATTCTTGCTTGCCTTTTTGTTTGTAGTGTTATTGTTTCAGTTTGAGGCAATGTCTTCTTAATGGTAGTGTCATTGTTCAATTCTTGTTCGTCTTTTTGTTGGTAGTGTTATTGTTTCAGTCTTGGACAATGTCTTCTTGATGGTAGCGTTATTGTTCAATTCTTGTCCGTCTTGTTATTACTTGTTTCATTGTTTCAGTCTGAGGCAATGTCTTCTTGATGGTAGTGTCATTGTTCAATCCTTGCCTGTCCTTTTGATGGTTGTTGTTTTGTTTCAGTCTGAGGCAATGTCTTCTTGATGGTAGTGTTATTGTTCAATTCTTGCTTGCCTTATTGTTGGTAGTGTTATTGTTTCAGTCTTGGACAATGTCTTCTTGATGGTAGCGTTATTGTTCAATTCTTGCCCGCCTTTATATTACTTGTTTCATTGTTTCAGTCTCAGGCAATGTCTTCTTGATTGTAGCGTCATTGTTCAATTCTTGCCAGTCTTTTTGTTAGTTGTTGTATTGTTTCAGTTTGATGCAATGTCTTCTGGATGGTAGTGTTTGTTGTTCAATTCTTGCCTGTCCTGTTGTTGGTTGTTGTTTTGTTTCACTCTCAGGCAACATCTCTTTGATGGTAGTATAATTGTTCAATTCTTGCCCGTCTTTTGTTAGTAGTGTTATTGTTTCAGTCTGAGGCAATATCTTCTTGATGATAGTGTTATTGTTCAATTCTTGCCTGTCCTTTTGTTTGTTGTTGTATTATTTCAGTCTCAGGCAATGTCTTCTTGATAGTAGTGATATTGTTCAATTCTTGCCCTTCCTTTTGTTGGTAGTGTTATTGTTTTAGTTTGAAGCAATGTCTTTTGATGGTAGTGCGATTGTTCAATTCTTGTCCGTCTTTTTGTTGGTAGTGTTATTGTTTCAGTGTCTGAGGCAATGTCTTCTTGATGGTAGTGTCATTGTTCAATTCTTGTCCGTCTTTTTGTTAGTTGTTGTATTGTTTCAGTTTGATGCAATGTCTTCTTGATGGTAGTGTTTGTTGTTCAATTCTTGCCTGTCCTGTTGTTGGTACTTGTTTTGTTTCAGTCTCAGGCAACGTCTCTTTGATGGTAGTTTAATTGTTCACTTCTTGCCCGTCTTTTGTTAGACATGTTATTGTTTCAGTCTGAGGCAATATCTTCTTGATGATAGTGTTATTGTTAAATTCTTGCCTGCCTTTTGTTGGTAGTGTTATTGTTTCAGTTTGAGGCAATGTCTTCTTGATGGTAGTGCGATTGCTCAATTCTTGCCCGTCTTTTTGTTGGTAGTGTTATTGTTTCAGTCTGAGGCAATGTCTTCTTGATGGTAGTGCGATTGTTCAATTCCTGTCCGTCTTTTTGTTGGTAGTGTTATTGTTTCAGTCTCAGGCAATGTCTTTTGATGGTAGTGCGATTGTTCAGTTCTTCCCCGTCTTTTGTTTTGGTTGTGTTTTTGTTTCAGTCTGAGGCAAAGTCTTCTTTGTAGTAGTGTTTTTGTTCAGTTCTTGTCCGTCTTTTTGTTGGTAGTGTTATTGTTTCAGTTTGAGGCAATGTATTTTGATGGTAGTGCGATTGCTCAATTCTTCCCCATCCTTTTGTTGGTAGTTTTATTCATTCAGTCTGAGGCAATGTATTTTGATGGTAGTGTTATTGTTCAATTCTTGCCCGTCTGTTTGTTGGTAGTGTTATTGTTTCAGTTTGAGGCAATGTATTTTGATGGTAGTGCGATTGCTCAATTCTTCCCCATCCTTTTGTTGGTAGTGTTATTGTTTCAGTCTGAGGCAATGTCTTCTCGATGGTAGTGTTATTGTATCAGTCTGAGGCAATGTCTTCTTGATGGTAGTGTTATTGTTTCAGTTTGAGGCAATGTCTTCTTGATGCCTGCCTTTTTGTTGGTAGTGTTATTGTTTCAATCTCAGGCAATGTCTTCTTGATAGTAGTGATATTGTTCAATTCTTGCCTGTCCTTTTGTTGGTAGCGTTATTGTTTCAGTCTGGGGCAATGTCTTCTTGATGGTAGAGCGATTGTTCAGTTCTTGCCTGTCTTTTTGTTGGTAGTGTTATTGTTTCGGTTTGAGGCAATGTCTTCTTGATGGTAGTGTTATTGTTCAATTCTTGTCCGTCTTTTTGTTAGTTTTTGCATTGTTTCAGTTTGAGGTAATGTCTTCTTGATGGCAGTGTTATTGTTCAATTCGTGCATGTCGTTTTGTTGGTAGTGTTATTGTTTTAGTTTGAGGCAATGTCTTATTGATAGTAGTGTCATTCTTCAATTCTTGTCCGTCTTTTTGTTGGTAGTGTTATTGTTTCAGTCTCAGGCAATGTCTTCTTGATAGTAGTGATATTGTTCAATTCTTGCCTGTCCTTTTGTTGGTAGCGTTATTGTTTCAGTCTCAGGCAATGTCTTATTGATAGTAGTGTCATTCTTCAATTCTTGTCCGTCTTTTTGTTGGTAGCGTTAGTGTTTCAGTCTCAGGCAATGTCTTCTTGATAGTAGTGTCATTGTTTAATTCCTGCCCGTCATTTTTCTTGGTAGTGTTCTTGTTTCAGTTTGAGGCAATGTCTTCTGATGGTAGTGTGATTGTTCATATCTTACCCGACTTTTTTTGGTTGTTTTTTTGTTTCAATTTGAGGCAATGGCTTCTTGATGGTAGTGTCAATTTTCAATTCTTGCCGGTCTTTTTTTAATAGTGTTATGGTTTTAGTCTGAGGCAATGTCTTCTTGGTGGTAGCGTCATTGATCAATTCTTCCCCGTCTTTTCGTTGGTAGTTTAATTGTTCCAGTCTCAGGCAATTTCTTCTTGATGGTAGTGTCATTGTTCAATTCTTCCCCGTGTTTTTGTTGGTAGTGTTATTGTTTCAGTTTGAGGCAATGTCTTCTTGATGGTGGTGTTATTGTTCAATTCTTGCCCGTCTTTTTGTTAGTTTTTGCATTGTTTCAGTTTGATGCAATGTCTTCTTGATGGCAGTGTTATTGTTCAATTCGTGCATGTCGTTTTGTTGGTAGTGTTATTGTTTCAGTCTCAGGCAATGTCTTCTTGATGGTAGTGTCATTGATCAATTCTTCCCCGTCTTTTCGTTGGTAGTTTAATTGTTTCAGTCTCAGGCAATTTCTTCTTGATGGTAGTGTCATTGTTCAATTCTTCCCCGTGTTTTGGTTGGTAGTGTTATTGTTCAATTCTTGCCCGTCTTTTTGTTAGTTTTTGCATTGTTTCAGTTTGATGCAATGTCTTCTTGATGGCAGTGTTATTGTTCAATTCGTGCATGTCGTTTTGTTGGTTGTGTTATTGTTTCAGTCTCAGGCAATGTCTTCTTGATAGTAGTGAAATTGTTCAATTCTTGCCCGTCCTTTTGTTGGTAGCGTTATTGTTTCAGTCTCAGGCAATGTCTTATTGATAGTAGTGTCATTCTTCAATTCTTGTCCGTCTTTTTGTTGGTAGCGTTAGTGTTTCAGTCTCAGGCAATGTCTTCTTGATAGTAGTGTCATTGTTCAATTCTTGTCCGTCTTTTTGTTGGTAGTGTTATTGTTCAATTCTTGTCCGTCTTTTTGTTGGTAGTGTTATTGTTTCAGTCTCAGGTAATGTATTCTTGATGGAAGTGTTATTGTTCAATTCTTGCCTGTTCTTTTGATGGTTGTTGTTTTGTTTCAGTCTGAGGCAATGTCTTCTTGATGGCAGTGTTATTGTTCAATTCTTGTCCGTCTTTTTGTTGGTAGTGTTATTGTTTCAGTCTCAGGTAATGTCTTCTTGATAGTAGTGTCATTGTTTAATTCTTGTCCGTGTTTTTGTTGGTAGCGTTATTGTTTCAATTTGAGGCAATGTCTTCTTGATGGTAGTGTGATTGTTCAGTTTTTACCCGTCTTTTTTTGGTTGTTTTTATGTTTCAATTTGAGGCAATGGCTTCTTGATGGTAGTGTTATTGTTCAAGTCTGTGACGATATCTTCTAATTTGTTACTGTTTCAGTTCTTGTCTATGTCTTGATCGTATTGTTAGTGTTCCGGGTTTTGCCGCTGTCTTCTTGTAGGTAATGTGACTTCATGTTAGTCGTGTTATTCTTCGGTTTTCGGCTGGTTGTTCAATATTTGTTTTGTTCCAGTTCATGATAATTTCGCCACTGCACGTCTCGATCGAGTTTGCTTAAAGTGCTTTGCGTAATGTGCGTAATCGTTGCTTGAACCAATGATAATTAATATACGACCAAACGAGATATAGACTGGGAACCAAACGAAACTGTGCATATGATTTTGTTATATGCACAGTTTCCTTTGGTGCTTATATGATGCCAGTTGCATTACACCAGCTTTAACAAATGTCAGAGCGGCTCATTGGGGGCTGTTATAATTTGATTGATCTGATTAATAGCTTCATCTGGGACTGCAGCAGTACGAGTACTGGTGTGTTGCTGGCCCTTCTCGGCGGTCTCCAGGAAACCTTTTCATAAACGTAGCTCAACAACACTTCGTATTAATATTCAATTGAGCGCAAGAATACATCCCCCAACAAGATGACTGTTCTTCATGCCAGTTATGGATGTCATCAATCACTCAAATTAAACCTGACACCCATGTACAAATACACTCATTGCATATCAATAATTGTGTCGTGCTATGTTCTTAGGACATTGGATATTAATAACGAAAAGTCAAACTGTCGTTGTGCATTTGGTGTCGATTGATCACGGATTGATGTTTTTGTACACAGATTTTGGTAAAAGATACTGTAAAGTGTCTCACTCAGACATGATGGATTGGCCGACCGATATCATCTATCACCATCGCAGGTGAAGAAACACAGCTAGAACTACAGCGTAAAAACGTTAATGATTGTCACCACATGATTTCATTTTATTAAGTAAGTCCCACATTCTGCTAAAACTACCGTAATCGCCTTTCCATTCACTCATCAGTGAATTTGATAAGACTTAGAGTTAACGCCTCCTAACAGATACGTGATGGAATAACACTCGCTTTACGTTTCAGAGCATCTAACGGGGTAGGATCACCTCAGATCACCACACGTCCATAACCTTAACTCGTTGTGACCATCTCAGTTGATAACATGCCTACACACTTTAAACGTCTAGACAACCTCAATTGATAACACGTCCATACACTTAACTGGTAGACACCACATCAGTTGATAACTCGTTCATATACTTAACTGGTCGAGACAACCTCAGTTGATAACACGTCCATACACTGAACTGGTCGAGACAACCTCAGTTGATAACACGTCCATATACTTAACTGGTCGACACCACATCAGTTGATAACACCGTGTAAGACCACGTAAGCATACTTGTACATGTACTTGACTTGAACACTTAAGATTTTGACACGTACGAGAAGGGACCACTTCAGCCGATAACACGTACCTGCAATTGACTAGAAGGGGCCATTTCGGCTTATAACACGTACTTGCAATTGACTGATCGGGACTATTTAAACCCATAATACGTACTTGGAATTGACTGGTGGGTACCACTTCGGCTTTTTACACGTACTTGTAATTGATTGGTCGGGACCACTTTAACCTATAACACGTACTTGTAATTGATTGGTCGGGACCACTTCAACCGATAACACGTACTTGTAATTGATTGGTCGGGACCACTTCAACCGATAACACGCACTTGTAATTGGTTGGTCGGGACCACTTCAACCGATAACACGCACTTATAATTGATTGGTCGGGACCACTTCAACCGATAACAAGTACTTGTAATTGATTGGTCGGGACCACTTTAACCGATAAACACGTACTTGTAATTATTTGGTCGGGACCACTTCAACATTTAACACGTACTTGTAATTGATTGGTCGGGACCACCTTAACTTATAACACATACTTGTAATTGATTGGTCAGGAGAACTTCAACCGATAACACATTCTTGTAATTGATTGGTCGGGACCACTTCAAACGATAACACGTACTTGTAATTGATTGGTCGGGACCACCTTAACTGATAACACATACTTGTAATTGATTGGTCAGGAGAACTTCAACCGATAACACGTACTTGTAATTTATTGGTCGGGGCCACTTCAACCGATAACACGTACTTGTAATTGATTGGTCGGGACCACTTCAACCGATAACACGCACTCGTAATTGACTATTAAGGACCGCTACAGCTGACAACACGTCCAAACACTTGACATATGAGCTAAACTTATTTTCAGTTGCCCTTGTAGCAATCAACCCAACATTGCTAAGTCGCCGAATTTGCCGGTATATTCAGTGCGGAGAACAATGGATGGACTTGTATCCGCCATCGATGTCGGGGATGTAGTGCCCGTTCTTGCCAGGGTTTGTTTCCCTATGGGCCCTCAGATTATGACACGTACGATAATGAGTACTGATAACAAGGTCAACGGTTAATTAGCAACATCAAATTATCGTAGTTTTCTCCTTATCAAATTGTTAGATATGAAACAAGTGTATCTAAACAAATACAGTGTTTACACAATGTGTGTTACCATAGGACGTTTTGACAAGGTAGATGATTCCGACTAGCAACATTGCGCGTGATGTATGGTGAAGCTACTTGCAGTGTGTTATTTTCCAGATACGGCTTCTGGTATCCGAATCTTGTTGTTCCTTAAGAGCCCTCCTAACAAAAAGTTTAATGTGTTTTATTTTACGAAAGCAAACGTGACGTCAGATAGATATCTGGATAAGCACTTTTCAATAATAAATCAAGTGAATGTCATCAGTAGGTATACTGTCATTTGAAATCACATTCTAGAATATTGTTAAGATAATTCAATAACACGAATCACCTCCGTGATATCATGACAAGTATATCATTCGATAACATTGACAAGCGGGTATCAATAAATTAATCAACACATTACGTCTGCACGTACAGTTTCTTTCATGTAGGCTTGTCTGTGTCCTGTCTCCTCAAACAAATGTTGTTTTACTGCATGTAATCAAATTCACCGCTGTTGAAGTATACTTGTGTAGCCTACGTGGCGTCTATGCTGAAGTGTGGGTCGTGTTTATTACCTCAAACACTGACCATACTCCGTCTGCAGCTGAGGGGCATGTCATGCTTGCAGCCTGGAAGTAATCAAGTTGGCTGTCTGACAGGCCAGTGTTGTTTGTGTATTGACACATCGACACAGTTGACACTGTCCATGGCATGCGATATACATGCTTAAAACTCAGTAGTTATGTCAGCGTGTAGCTTTCCTCTAGTGATGTGTACGTTGTTATGTGTATGTGAATATACTCAGTAGTTATGTCAGCGTGTAGCTTTTCTCTAGTGATGTGTACGTTATTATGTGTATGTGAATATACTCAGTAGTTATGTCAGCGTGTAGCTTTTCTCTAGTGATGTGTACGTTATTATGTGTATGTGAATATACTCAGTAGTTATGTCAGCGTGTAGCTTTCCTCTAGTGCTGCGTACGTTATTATGTGTATGTGAACATACTCAGTAGTTATGTCAGCGTGTAGCTTTTCTCTAGTGCTGTGTACGTTATTCAGTGTATGTGAATATACTCAGTAGTTATGTCAGCGTGTAGCTTTCCTCTAGTGCTGCGTACGTTATTATGTGTATGTGAATATACTCAGTAGTTATGTCAGCGTGTAGCTTTCCTCTGGTGCTGTGTACGTTATTCAGTGTATGCGAATATACTCAGTAGTTATGTCAGCGTGTAGCTTTCCTCTAGTGATGTGTACGTTATTATGTGTATGTGAATATACTCAGTAGTTATGTCAGCGTGTAGCTTTCCTCTGGTGTTGTGTACGTTATTCAGTGTATGCGAATATACTCAGTAGTTATGTCAGCGTGTAGCTTTCCTCTGGTGATGTGTACGTTATTCAGTGTATGTGAATATACTCAGTAGTTATGTCAGCGTGTAGCTTTCCTCTAGTGATGTGTACGTTATTCAGTGTATGTGAATATACTCAGTAGTTATGTCAGCGTGTTGCTTTCCTCTGGTGCTGTGTACTTTATTCAGTGTATGCGAATATACTCAGTAGTTATGTCAGCGTGTAGCTTTCCTCTGGTGTTGTGTATGTTATTAAGTGTATGTGAATATACTCAGTAGTTATGTCGGCGTGTTGCTTTCCTCTGGTGCTGTGTACGCTATTAAGTGTATGCGAATATACTCAGTAGTTATGTCAGCGTGTTGCTTTCCCCTAGTGATGTGTACGTTATTCAGTGTACAGTAAAGTACGGTTATAACGAACTCAAAGGGACCACTAATTTTAGTTTGTTATCAGCACATGTACAGCATGTATATAACAAATGGTCGGGACCAAACAATACGTTCGTTATGCCCGTCAGTTCTTTACAGGGTTTTTTCCTCCAGTGCTGTGTATGCTGTTCAGTGTATGGGAATATATTCAAAGCGTTGCTAAACATCCGACAACCATAACGAAGTTATGTCCAATATGGTACAATATAAATTATGTCTACCAGAATGGACATCTTGATTACCTTAGTGCTTGTGTCACAATAGCCAGATCCCTGTCACCACTACACCTTCAGTGTACTTAAATAATCCTCTCCTGTTAATATCATTGGCTTCATCACAATGTTATCTTAATCCTATCCCATCGGCGTCGTCATTATATTGTTACCCTTGTACATTCATCCTATCTCATCGGTTCGTCATTATATTGTTAATATCTTTGTACATTAATCAAAATGTCACTGCCTTTGTCATTATGTTGTTATCTCTGTACATGAATCCCACCTTATGTAAATATCATGATTTATATATACTGAGCATTCACCTGATGAAGGAGCAAGAAGTAGCTCTGAAACGTCGTACAAAGAATTTAACAAACTTGCTATTATGTATTCATGTTCTCCCAACTTCTAAATCAATGTCTGAATTATGCTATGTCCAACTAAGTAATGTTCTACACTTACAATATAAATTCATGTTCTTTCAGCTTGATTACTGTAGTTGGTTTTCGTGCCATTTACTTAACAGTATCTATTTGATCTCCGTGTAATTCTCTCACAGGTAGTCCAAGGTGTGATGAAAGGTCGCTGTTATGAATAGTGCCTTCTCCGAGGTCCGCGCGACATCAGCCAATCGATGGTGACATCTACTGCAGTGACTACGTGTGACTGTTAAACCGTCAGTGCAAGTTGAAAAAGTAGATAGAGGGCATGAATCCTTATAGATTTTCCCCCGATCTTGTTTCAAGCATTCTGTAATTGTGATTGAAAACCTCAAATTGCAGTGTCTAACAGAAACCGTATCTTGATTACGCCAAATAAATCTCTTGACACATTGAACTGAATCAAGTGCTTGATTAAATCGAAGACGGGCGTGAATAAAACCGTCCTTTGGTCAATGCATAAGTCACGTCTCATTGCGTCAGTTTAAATCAGTTCATCCCGTTGTAGTTACCCCCGGGAAACGTTCATCGTCTCGCTAAATGTTGCTAACCATAACCTTTGTGTTGCTGGGCTGAAATGTCCGTGAAGGAAATAGACACTATAGAAGATAGCGACGTCGTAATTAACTCAAATATTGATATAAAACTGCCAAGTAGAAGTAAGAGGGTAATAGTAAACGTCAGTAACACAATGGCTACTAGTGGATTAGTAATAATGATAATAGCTTTAGTGGTAGAGGTAGTTGTTGTAAGGAGTTAGTAATTTGGGATGTAGTAGACGTCGTGGTCTTGTCTCTTGTGGATGTATGGACACTCATTGAGTATTTGGATACATTTAAGATGATTATAGGAGTCTAGCGAGATTAGCTTTCTGAGATTGTATTACTGGTGAGAAAAGCGAAATGTATTCGGTTATACGAGGAATGTGGGGTGATTATACTACCGCTTCCCCTTCTTCGGTACACACCATGCCCCGGCGGAGGAGGAGCCTGACACTGATACTGCTGTAATCAACTTGTATCATACATAGATCACTTGGAACACTACTCATCCTGTTTCATTTACTGTCATGATCAAAGAACAAATTACGCTGCGCACTGTATATTTGTACGCCTTCTGTTGGCGTCTTCTGTTATCAATCAGCCATTTTCTTCTTTCTGTTGTTACTATGTCAATCAAGTATTATCCTTTGCTGTTGTTGGTAATCCAAGTCATGTATTTCCTCATTTTGTTAATCCATATTAGATGCATATAATCTGTTCTGTGCTGACTTACTTCACTCTTGCTTGACAACGGAAAAAGGATCTGAACTGAAACGTCGCATCATAACAGTATGAAGAAGTTGTAATCATAAAACATCTTGCCTTTAAAGTAATGTTAAGTGCTGATTCACAGCATATGTTCCCTCCCCTCTCTGACTGGTGAACTTGCTGTCTGGCCACTACCCACACATGTCCCGGTTTCAGTACCTGGGGTGGCGTAGTGACACCAGGTAACCAGTCGTAATACCTGATCCACGTCAAGCGCCAGGAGCACCAGCAGCAGGACACAGAGCACACCCACGCTGATACTCCCCACGGCTGTCACAGACTTCCGGTGGTCAGGGGCAGACATCATCCGGCGCCTGGTGGTCGAGAGGTTGGCTCTATCCACAGCTAGGTGTTGCTTGATTGACCGTAGGCGCTCCTCTGTTATGTTAGACGGCCGACAGTGGCATGTACACAACATGGTGCCTGGAAAATGTCAACACAAAATTTTGGGAAATCGGCATTTGAGTCAGTCAGCTCGATATGGAAAGGAAGCCAGAAGAGACACATGTCAAAGACATTTACCACTTTGGTAAACCGAAGCATGGTACTAACAAACCAATAATCATATTCAGAGTAAATCTAAGATTTGGATTCACGTTCAGCTGATGTTGGCTGAGCTGAGAGACCCAACTCTGCAAATAGAATTGCTGCGCAACCGTGCCTCTATCAGCATTTAAAGTCAAATATGTATTCGTTAATATTCAACTTCCATATAACAGTTGGTATTTTTCATGAATGCAACAGTAAAGCTTACCTGATGGATTGTTTGGGACATCGCTGAACGCCCCGGATGTAGTAGTCGTTGCCACTAGGCCGTGTGTGATAACATCTTGTTGAGAGTAAGCTGAACTGATCAGTTTGGGGTCCCCCTGCGACAAGGGAGGTAATTTAGTGGTTCCCTGTGTCATTTTTTCTGATAGGGAAAGCGTGCCAGTTACGTGTTCAGTTGCGGTATTGGGAGGCGGGAACGACAGCGGTGGGGATCTGCTGCTCGTCATCCATATGTGCGATGTGCTTGAGTAGAGTGTGCTTGCATAGTTGTCACTTGGAAACACAAGGTTGAAGCTCGGGGAAATGTCTGAAGATTCTGATACGTGTGACCTTACATTACTATTATCTACATTAAGTACAGTGATCAATCCTTGGAGGGTGGTTCCGACCACAGAGACAGCAGTGGGAATGTGGTCACTCACTCCAACCGTCGCCATGGCGCTGAAGTCGAAACTAGGCGTGTCCAACATACTACTATGGGCATTGGTCGTTGACGACTGTACCGCAGTGCTGTGCGTCAATGGCGTGACGTTGCTGAAGATGGTGGTAGAGGTGGCAGAGAAGAACACCTGGTCACTAGTGCATGGATTTTCTGGCTTCAATCGAGAATCGGGCCGACCAGCGGATGATGAGGAAATGTTCACTGTTAAAAGTGAGATAGCACAACTTTAGGTGACTTCATCACGTGATTACAATAAAACAAGGATCCACAGCAATCAGTGAAAGAGGTCGTTGTAAGGACCGGTAGTACGGAAACCCGAGTACAGGGGGCACCCAGCTGACACAAGAAGGCACCCACGTTCCCAGCAGAGTTGCCAAATTTAGCGAAAGGTACCCAGCAGAGTGAAATCTCGCTTTGCATTCCAGATTACCTAAACAGTTTTATGCCGCCGTCATGGTCAGTCATGTTTCTTAAAGATTAAACTTTGCTGGCTACGTTTCGCTACACGCCGATCTTGTACGGGAAACGAGGGTATCTTCTTGTGGTGGGTGGGTACCCACCTGTATACGGGACCCAGTAACCTTGGTGATCCCCTGCAGTACCCGTCCACACACCATTTCCTCTAAAATAGTAGACTGAATTGTCTTGGAATGTAGAATAATGTAACTCCTGCTTCTGGAGAGTGAAAAGACACACACACACACACACACACATACACACACACACACACACACACACACACACACACACACACACACACACACACACACACACACACACACACACCACACACACACACACACACACACACACACACACACACACACACACACACACACACACACACACACACACACCTTCCATACAAGTGTTATTATATTACTGGCGCTGGTTACATTTTCACACGGAAATGATATTCTTACCAGGATTTGAAATTAAAGTTCAGTTTCTAATAACAAATGACGTTTACGCAATATCTACAGAAACGCAATTCATAACACAAGCATAATTCTCTGCACAAAGAAAAAATGACCTGAAGACTGAGTTAGTTCAATGCCAATAGATCTTGTCAATAAAGTTAGAAAATGAGATGAAATCATGAACTACCGCCCGTGTTTTACAATGTTCTATGACGACACCCGCAGGGTTCAAGAAGTGGGCATCTACTTACAACTGAAGCATCGTTTGACGTTCACCTCCATGTCCGTGTTGGCTGCGAAGGAAGGAGACTTGTCAGGTTCGTACAGGCTCGGCTTCATGTTAACGAAGCACTCGCGTGTCACGTTGTTAAAGCTGTAGGCTGCACAGATGAGGTCAAAGTGCGCAGTGTGCAATTCATACGTCATACAGTAGCTGCCACATACGGCACTGCTGACCCTCGTCCCGGAGTGACCTTTGCCGGACGCCAGGTCATGACCACTGGTTTTCTCATACCGACATTGATCTGGGACAACAATAGCATCCCGATGAGGAACACACATATATAGAACATTTATACCGACACTGACTTGGGAGAACAATAGCATCTCTTTGAGGAACACACATATATAGAACATTTATACCGACATTGACTTGGGAGAACAATAGCATATCCTTGAGGAACACACATATATAGAACATTTATACCGACATTGACTTGGGAGAACAATAGCATATCCTTGAGGAACACACATATATAGAACATTTATACCGACACTGACTTGGGAGAACAATAGCATCTCTTTGAGGAACACACATATTTAGAACATTTATACCGACATTGACTTGGGAGAACAATAGCATATCCTTGAGGAACACACATATATAGAACATTTATACCGACATTGACTTGGGAGAACAATAGCATCCCGATGAGGAACACACATATAAAGGACATTTATACAGACATTGACTTGGGAGAACAATAGCATCCCGATGAGGAACACACATATAAAGGACCATACCGACATCAACCTGGGACAACAATAGCATCCTGATGAGGAACACAAATATAAAGGACATTTATACAGACATTGACTTGGGAGAACAATAGCATCCCGATGAGGAACACACATATAAAGGACATTTATACAGACATTGACTTGGGAGAACAATAGCATCCCGATGAGGAACACACATATAAAGGACCATACCGACATCAACCTGGGAGAACAATAGCATCCCGATGAGGAACACACATATAAAGGACATTTATACAGACATTGACTTGGGAGAACAATAGCATCCCGATGAGGAACACACATATAAAGGACATTTATACAGACATTGACTTGGGAGAACAATAGCATCCCGATGAGGAACACACATATAAAGGACATTTATACAGACATTGACCTGGGAGAACAATAACATCCCGATGAGGAACACACATATAAAGGACCATACCGACATCAACCTGGGACAACAATAGCATCCCGATGAGGAACACACATATAAAGGACATTTATACAGACATTGACTTGGGAGAACAATAGCATCCCGATGAGGAACACACATATAAAGGACATTTATACAGACATTGACCTGGGAGAACAATAACATCCCGATGAGGAACACACATATAAAGGACCATACCGACATCAACCTGGGAGAACAATAGCATCCCGATGAGGAACACACATATAAAGGACATTTATACAGACATTGACCTGGGAGAACAATAGCATCCCGATGAGGAACACAAATATAAAGGACCATACCGACATCAACCTGGGACAACAATAGCATCCCGATGAGGAACACACATATATAGAACATTTATACAGACATTGACTTGGGAGAACAATAGCATCCCGATGAGGAACACACATATAAAGGACATTTATACAGACATTGACTTGGGAGAACAATAGCATCCCGATGAGGAACACACATATAAAGGACATTTATACAGACATTGACTTGGGAGAACAATAGCATCCCGATGAGGAACACACATATAAAGGACCATACCGACATTAACCTGGGACAACAATAGCATCCTGATGAGGAACACACATATAAAGGACATTTATACAGACATTGACTTGGGAGAACAATAGCATCCCGATGAGGAACACACATATAAAGGACCATACCGACATCAACCTGGGACAACAATAGCATCCTGATGAGGAACACACATATAAAGGACATTTATACAGACATTGACTTGGGAGAACAATAGCATCCCGATGAGGAACACACATATAAAGGACCATACCGACATCAACCTGGGACAACAATAGCATCCTGATGAGGAACACACATATAAAGGACAAAGATGTTTTGCGACATTGACCTGGAACAACAATACCACCCAAATGAGGAACACACAGAATAAGACACTGTGATTCCCTCGTACGTCGCGTAGTGTTTTGGTCAGTACCTAACTTACCAATATGCCCTTCACAGATGAACTGATGAAGCACGTTACACTTTTGCCATGCGAAGGTATCACCATGCACCTCTGCACACAACTTGTCTGCGCTATAAGTCGCATTTTGCCAGGGCGTGAGTTGAGCGAGGCTACAGTCTGTCCACATGGTGGTCGGAGTGGATCCTGATGTTCTATAGGCACCTAACCACAGGGGACCCGTCCTGAAAGAGACAAGGGTGAAACAACACACATACAATAGTTGCTGCATAGAAATGAAAAAGGGTGTAATCGCATGGAGAAAACGTAGATAAGTGAGTCATGGATGAACGTATTTCGAACAGTATTTCAGTTATGTCAAGACGTGTCAGCTTAATGAGGTTTTGTTGTTGTTGTTTGTTTTGTTTGTTTGTTGTTGTTTTTTGTTGTTTTGTTGTTTTTTGTTGTTGTTGTTGTTTGTTTTGTTGTTGTTGTTTGTTTTGTTGTGTGTGTTGTTTTTTTTTGGGGGGGGGGGTTCAAAGCCATGCCAGTCTCAGGCGTTTACCACTCTGGGTATAACCACGGCCCATGATCAAATTGAATCTTGGATTTGAACCAGCGATCACCGACTCCTGGCATAACTACCAGATGTGACCTACATGGCGGTAAGGATAACATGTATTACACATATAGTTGATGTGAATGAATAGCTCCACACTGTTACAGCTAATTAAATCACACAGGTAAAACTAGTCCTTGATAGAATAAGCAAGGATATATGAGATTTAAGACTCTCTGACGATTCCAGTGGGATTGTAATAATTTGTTTATAATCTGTCAAGTAAAATACAACATAATACAGAACACGTCCCATTTTAATTCTGGAAACCCATTTCCAAAGATAAAATAACAAAATTCAAGTTTTTTCATGGGTATATGCTAAGCAAGAAAAAATGAAACAGACATGTTTCAAAAACTCACAAGTTAAACTACGTCGCCCATGGACAAATACTATACTTACAAATAACCTTGATCAGTGAGCTCGTTTATCATGTCCGTCACATCGCTGTATTTATCAGCATTGTTGATGTGGAGTAGACGTTCCCCTCGGTCTGAACACACGGTGAAGGCTTCGTTCCACGACATGGGTTCCGAGAAGAAGGTGAACCAGCCGCGAGCTGAGCTGTGTACTGAGACGCAACATAACCCATATTGTTACTAGATGGTGAGCTGTGTACTGAGACGCAACATAAACCCATATGGTTACTAGATGGTGAGCAGTGTACTTGGACGCAACATAAACCCATATTGATACTAGATGGTGAGCAGTGTACTTGGACGCAACATAAACCCATATTGATACTAGATGGTGAGCAGCGTACTTCGACGCAACATAAACCCATATTGATACTAGATTGTGAGCAGCGAACTTCGACGCAACATAACCCATATTGTTACTAGATGGTGAGCTGTGTACTTGAACAAAACATACACCCATATTGTTACTAGATGGTGAGCTGTGTAGTGAGACGCAACATAAACCCATATTGATACTAGATTGTGATCTGTGTACTGAGACGCAACATAAACCCATATTGATACTAGATGGTGCGCTGTCTCTTGAGACGCAACATAAACCCATATTGATACTAGATGGTGAGCTGTGTACTGAGACACAACATAAACCCATATTGATACTAAATCGTGAGCAGTGTACTTCGACGCAACATAAACCCATATTGATACTAGATTGTGAGCAGCGAACTTCGACGCAACAAAACCCATATTGATACTTAATGATGAGATGTGTACTTGGACAAAACATACACCCATATTGTAACTAGATGGTGAGCTGTGTACTGAGACGCAACATAAACCCATATTGATACTAAATGGTGAGCTGTGTACTTGGACAAAACATACACCCATATTGATACTAGATGGTGAGCTGTGTTCTTGGACAAAACATACACCTATATTGATACAAGATGGTGAGCAGTGTACTGAGACGCAACATAAACCCATATTGATACTAGATGGTGAGCTGTGTTCTTGGACAAAACATAAACACCATATTGATACTAGATGGTGAGCTGTGTACTAAGACGCAACATAAACCCATATTGATACTAGATGGTGAGCTGTGTGCTGAGACACAACATAAAGCCATATTGATACTAAATGGTGAGCTGTGTACTTGAACAAAACATACACCCATATTGATACTAGATGGTGAGCTGTGTACTTGGACAAAACAAACACCCATATTGATACTAGATGGTGAACTGTGTACTGAGACGCAACATAAACCAATATTGATACTAGATAGTGAGCTGTGTACTTGGACAAAACATACACCCATATTGATACAAGATGGTGCGCTGTGTCTTGAGACGCAACATAAACCCATATTGATACTAGATGGTGCGCTGTGTACTGAGACGCAACATAAACCCATATTGTTACAAGATGGTGAGCTGTGTCTTGAGACGCAACATCAACCCATATTGATACAAGATGGTGAGCTGTGTACTGAGACACAACATAAACCCATATTGATACTAGATGGTGCGCTGTGTACTGAGACGCAACATAAACCCATATTGATACAAGATGGTGCGCTGTGTCTTGAGACGCAACATAAACCCATATTGATGCTAGATGGTGCGCTGTGTACTGAGACACAACATAAACCCATATTGTTACTAGATGGTGCGATGCGTCTTGAGACACAACATAAAGCCATATTGATACTAAATGGTGAGCTGTGTACTTGAACAAAACATACACCCATATTGATACTAGATGGTGAGCTGTGTACTTGGACAAAACAAACACCCATATTGATACTAGATGGTGAGCTGTGTACTGAGACGCAACATAAACCCATATTGATACTAGATAGTGAGCTGTGTACTTGGACAAAACATACACCCATATTGATACTAGATGGTGCGCTGTGTCTTGAGACGCAACATAAACCCATATTGATACTAGATGGTGCGCTGTGTACTGAGACGCAACATAAACCCATATTGATACAAGATGGTGAGCTGTGTCTTGAGACGCAACATAAACCCATATTGATGCTAGATGGTGCGCTGTGTACTGAGACACAACATAAACCCATATTGTTACTAGATGGTGCGATGCGTCTTGAGACGCAACATAAACCCATATGGATACAAGATGGTGAGCAGTGTACTGAGACACAACATAAACCCATATTGATACTAGATGGTGCGCTGTGTCTTGAGACGCAACATCAACCCATATTGATACTAGATGGTGAGCTGTGTACTGAGACGCAACATAAACCCATATTGATACTAGATGGTGAGCTGTGTACTGAGACGCAACATAAACCCATATTGATACTAGATGGTGCGCTGTGTCTTGAGACGCAACATAAACCCATATTGATACTAGATGGTGCGCTGTGTCTTGAGACGCAACATAAACCCATGTTGATACAAGATGGTGCGCTGTGTACTTGGACAAAACATACACCCATATTGATACAAGATGGTGCGCTGTGTCTTGAGACGCAACATAAACCCATATTGATGCTAGATGGTGCGCTGTGTACTGAGACACAACATAAACCCATATTGTTACTAGATGGTGCGCTGTGTCTTGAGACGCAACATAAACCCATATTGATACAAGATGGTGAGCAGTGTACTGAGACACAACATAAACCCATATTGATACTAGACGGTGCGCTGTGTCTTGAGACGCAACATAAACCCATATTGATACTAGATGGTGCGCTGTGTACTGAGACGCAACATAAACCCATATTGTTACTAGATGGTGAGCTGTGTCTTGAGACGCAACATAAACCCATATTGATACAAGATGGTGAGCAGTGTACTGAGACACAACATAAACCCATATTGATACTAGATGGTGCGCTGTGTCTTGAGACGCAACATAAACCCATATTGATACTAGATGGTGAGCTGTGTACTTGGACAAAACATACACCCATATTGATACTAGATGGTGCGCTGTGTACTGAGACGCAACATACTCCCATATTGATACTAGATGGTGCGCTGTGTCTTGAGACGCAACATAAACCCATATTGATACTAGATGGTGAGCTGTGTCTTGAGACGCAACATAAACCCATGTTGATACTAGACGGTGAGCTGTGTCTTGAGACGCAACATAAACCCATAACATAAACGTACCATTGATTGATGAATACATCCTTGACACGGGCATGTTAGGTGTAAAATACTTACCACTTGCTAGAGACATCAGGATGTAGAGAGTCCACTGCATCACCTAGCACAAGGAACGGTTCGTTGAAAATATACAAATTGTTTGGAGGTTTTCTTAGATCTGTGTTGCAACGTTAATTCGCGTTTACTAAAACTACACATTACCATCCTGAAAATAATGGAACGTCAATATGTCGGAATTGCAATCGTGGTAGATTCATAAAATCGGCTATATTTAGTGATGGTTTTACGCAACTTTTAACAAACCACCAACAATGTGGCGGCTTCACCAATTGCTGTGATGTTTCTGTCGTTTGTTTGCAATACCACATCGTCAAAACAGAGATTACTACACGAGTGTCTATTAGATACCATTTATCTTACAACGAGTTGCTTCAAAACGTATCTAACGGGGGAAAGGGGGAGTGGTATATCTGACAGGCACGAGTGTAGTCATCTGTTTCTTACACATCCTAAAACCGCATCATTTTAGCATCGAATCCATGCATATTTGGTCTATACCAATGGGCGCAGTGGCGCATTCACACATAACACAACGGTCATGAATGATCCGGCTTATTGCTTACTACTCATACCCAGCGTGACCCTCCACAAACAGGGTCAGCCATACGTGGATCATCAAGGCGGCGACGAAAATGCAAACTGGATAAAATAAGGTCCAAGAACAATGTTATTCTAATATGATTTCTTTGCACATGGGGTACCTGCACTTATGTAAACATTTAGGTTAAATATCCTGTTTTCTTGAATTTCCTGTTTTCGAAAGCAGCATTTTGAGCCATTCTTCTTATGATAGAGTTTATTAGGCTGCGCTGGCGTTTGAACCAGATGAATTTGCTGGATGGTTCACTTGTGTTTGTGGCTATATAGATGGGTTTATCTGTCTGAATACAGCTAGCAGACACGCAGTGGACACATTCGGCACTAAAGTGACAAATTTTGTGTCTGTGACCACTTTCCGTGTTTGAATGAGTTGCAGTGAAAATCTGGACAACAGAATTTTCAACTCCCACGGTTGTTGTTTGACTGGTGTAAATATCTAACAACAAAAAGTCCAGATTGAGTTGTTCAGCACTTTGTGGACTTGCTGGTTTTTTAATAAACTTTACCTCAAACTTTTGTTATTTTTAGTTTATTAATTACAATCACTTGAATCTGGTGCAAGGTTTCTTTTGCCGTTCAGTTTAGAAACGACGCAACACTTATTTGGGGATTGAAGCAAAGTAAAATGATCTGGACATCACTGGAACGTTGACCAGACACAGGTGCTCAAGCTAAAGTAAATATCACCAGCAGAAATGTTCTACTTGGATATCAACTAACATATAATGATCCATGAAATTATTTTTGTTCACATAAAGATACAAGGCATACTCCATCGGTCCATATATTCCAGCAGTAATTAAGCAGTATTATTTCACCTCCTTGCTTGACAACGGTACAAGGATCTATACCGAAACGTCGCCTATACAGTATCAAAGAAGTTGTTATCCATATATTGTGTTTACTTTGCCATCCGTCAGCTTCTAAATAATGCCTATCAAACAATACAATATGAAGTCCATTACTATGATTATCTATAACAAACGTTAATTCGGCAATCATTCTCATATTTTATGTATATCTTAAGTATAGTTCTGTCAAAATTATGTATGTGTGTGTGTTTGTGTGTGTGTCTGACTCATTGTCTGAGTATATATGTGGTAGATAACTACAACACACATCAGAACGCACAATTGTTAACTATATATACAGTTTAACACAGAGAGAATTGTTGCATAAATATGTATATTACTGCTTGAGCCTATACTATAATTGGATATCTAGTCTCCCCTGGCGGGAAAGTTAAACTCTATTTTACAAGCACTTCAGCATTAAATTTAATTCCCGGGGACAGATTAATCGAAAGGAATTATAAGAAACGAGTTGTTTTTAAATAATATTTACAACGCATTTCATTTCTATTTTCCAAGGAATAAGGTTAAGTGTTAATGACGCTCTCAAATGTCGTATGTGTGACTTAGGGTGGAAACATATATCTAATCAATCTGTATTTTGTAATTGTCATCCCGCAATCGGACGAGCACATATTCGGCTTAAACTCCAAATCTGTTGACTGACAAAATAATTCTTTGGTCATTGCAAACAATACAAACAGTGGCTGATAATACTGACAATTATTTGTCAATATATGATCTATATGTAAATCATTAATTATTTCAGTTCAATTTAGCCTTTAAAGTTTCAGTTTTAAGATTGATGGAAGCATGGGGTGGTTTTATGAACAAAATAAAAATATGAATTGCGACTATTCTGTAGTAGTCTGTGAATCTTGCTTATTTACTACACTACAAGAAAATAAACGCAGGCGTATATACAAACTACAAGTGATGATTTCATAGGTAATGCCTTAGATCATAGAAAGGAAATATGGCAATATTCTGTGACATTAGTAACGCTTTCGATCGTGTTTGGCACAAAGGTTTGTTACATAAATTAAGCAAGTGCGGGATAAAAGGGACTCTCTTGAAGATTGTTCTAAGGTAACTTAACTGGTAGAAAGCAACATACAGTTATTAATTGACACAAATCGAATGTTAAACCTGTACTTGCCGGTGATCCTCAAGGTTCAGTGTTTGGGCACTTATTATTTTTAGTTTTAGTATTCATTAATGATATCGTCTGTGACATCCAATGTAATGTAAAATTGTTTGCTGATGATAATTCGCTATATGTCATTATTGATGATCCATTATCAACAAGTATTTCAGTTAATCATGATTTGGAACGTATTTCTCAATGGGCTAAAACTTGAAAAGTAAAATTTAATCCCGATAAAACAGAAGCAATTCAATTTTCAAGAAAACGTAACGTCACTGTCCTGCCTGATCTGTTCATGAATGATGTAAAAATAAGAATGTTAATAGCCACAATCATTTCGGGCTAACTTTACAGAGTCATGGACATTGGCATAGCCATATTGAAAATCTAACTTCCAAGGTTAGCCCATTGGTAAATTTCTTTCGTAGTCTGAAATATCGTTTGAACAGACACAGTCTACATACGCTCTATTGTTCATTCATATTACCCTTGTTTGATTACTGTGACCATATAAGCAATAATTGCACCAAGGGTCACAGCAATAATTGTAGCAATAATTGCACCAAGGGTCACAAGCCATACAAAATTATATAACGAAACCGGTCTATCCTCCTTGGCTGAGAGACGACATTTTCACAAATTATGCATTTTTTTATAAAATGAAAAGTGGGACAGCGCAAAATTATTTATGTGATAAAACCTTGGATCGCCCACATTATGAAACACGTAACATAAACGAACTGAATTATTTTTAAAAAGTCATTTTTACCTTCCACAGTCTCCGCCTGGAATGTACTAGATTCTATTTTGAGAGAAGTCGCTTCATTATCTCAGTTTTTAAAAAAATGTATAAGTGTATTAAATCAGAAGTGCCTGGCATATTTAAAAATATTGGTTCACGCGCAAATCAGATAATCCACTTTAAGTTAAGACTAGGATGTAGTGATCTGAACGGTCACAACTTTGAAAGATATGTTAGCGATAATGCTGAATGTTCATGTGTTTTTTCAACGAAAGTGCTTTACACTACCTATTTACTTGCCCAAATTATACTGAGATTAGATCTGAAAGCTATTGTTATGTTAATGGATATGACCTACGAACCGTCCTGTTTGGTAACGTCAGCCTAGACAAAGAAATCCTGCTGAATACTGACTCTGTACATCATTTCTTCTCTATGAGCAAAAGATGTGTCTAAACATGCACTCTTATATAAATCTCCCTAACAACTGTTAACCCTTGATGTACCACATATGACTTCATACCAGGTCTATGGTACTGTATAATCATACTACTGCTGCTTGTTTGCATTGTGTTGGGGAGAGATATTTATATAGGCTCTGCCTGTTTATCAATCCCCTTTCACTGTACCAAGTGGAAATAAATATTGTTTAAAAAAAACTAAATGATATAGAAATATGAATGTATATGTAACATATTTATTTACAAGATGTTGAAAAAATCTAATTATAAGGGCAAAATAGCGGTGAGAATTATAAGAATGGATCACTGAAAATCAGCAAAAACCTTCTAATGTTTGGAAATATCGCTTTCTCGCCCTATCGCTTTCTCTCATGCCTTACCATAGTCATATGAAAGAATCGGGTGTTCCTTAACTTCTTTTAAATAGTATATACTGTAAATCTTAAATTAATGTTATAGTTAATTATAAATGCAAAGAAATGAGAGTGGACTTAATTAATTAAACTTTGCATTTATGTCTCAGAAATGACTGTGGATAAGACGGCCTAACTGCACACTTAGAATAGCGGAAACACCAACTTGAGTATAGAACGAAACAACTATTGAGAACAGTTCAACCACTAGACATTACATAATGGACATCCGGAAGTGATACCATTGCTGGGGTGAGGACTTCCAGTTTGATGACATCTACTCCGCAAACAGAATAAACATTGATATAACCTAAGTGTTGTTTTTAGGAAAACACTATTATTTTTGAGGAAGTACACTACTCAGCGCTAATAAGCAGTGTTATTTGCTGTTTGTTTTGATAACTGGACCTGGGGGCGGGCGATGCCATAAAACTCCTAAATAGGGCCATAAGTCAATCAATTACTTTTTACGCAACAATCCGTGGATTGTTATAAAATCACCTACGTCTGAACTGTTAAATTATGTTTATGCAGACAGTGAGAAAAATTAAAAATTCCCTCCAAATATATAATTTGAAATGTGACTGGAAAATTCTCAGCTCTCTTTTATGATTAAAACCCACCTCAGCCTCCGCCCACTGAGGTCAGGTTTAACAATTCATTAATTTTGTTTTACGAATATACTTTTTATTGTAAAGAAACACATAACACATGCAAATCGTCGGCTTTCGTCCTAACAAAACCTCAACATCGCCACATTTATGGAACTGCAACATCTGGAGGTACAGGTAAGTTGTGAAACTGGTTGTAAAATTTGGATGATTATTTGATAATCAGAAAGTAAATATAATTAGCAATTGTTGTGCAAACAATGTGTGTATGATAAGAAGGCACTGACCTGTGTCTGCCGCATGACGCACAGATGGTGGACGGAGAGAATAAAGACTCGCCACGTACCACACCTGAACAACTTGTGAGGGAAATGTCAAACTAGTGTAAACAACAAAGTGACGCTAGACCACATGGGGATGTTTTTTAAGATAAACATCAAACAACTAACAAACGTATGCACGCGTAGTCTGCCATACAGCACTTTATATTGCATAGTGGAAAGCATGCAGTTAAAATCAATGAATATCAATCTGGGAGTACCGTGCGAGGCAGCTATCAACTGGCATCACTCGAAAAAAACAACCACCAGTTGGCGAAGGAATATCATCAATCTTTTTAACCTATTATTGTATCGAACTACATTATACATCTAGGCCAGGCTGTAGAGGATGTTCCCAGTGAGTTGAACTAGGTAGGATATGTAGATAGTGGTGTGGAGGATGCGCGTTTGGAGTTTTGGGAGTCTGGACTACTTTTTGAAACGGGTATGGTCTATTTATATTTGCAGTGACATCTGACACTGGGAGGAAGGTGACAGTATTGAACATGGAAAGGTGTATCTATTTCATGGCCTGGCATTCCAGTTGCCCCCCACTTATCCTGTTGCTTCGTTTGTTTCTTTTCTTTACGGATGTTAAACTACGTATCGTATACATGGACATTCTATGCATATCTTCAAAATGAAGACCTCCCCACACATTTCCTTAGCGACTGCGTTTTTTGCCTGATCAGTTTTTCAAATATTCAAATGGCAACTGAACACTCGCGTGTGCTTAATCTGCGCAGACGATCACAACAGTACAGGTGGGAGAGTTTCCCTGTCTAGGGTCTCACACTTCTATTACTTCCAAAGACGATTTCTATGAAAAATCCATCACACATACGCACGCATGCACGCGCACATACACACATTATATAAGTGCAATAATCTTGAACGCCACGTTACGTTAATACCCATATCACGTGCACCTCACCGCACCAGACGAAACATACACGTAGTGGATGAACACTACGTTCACCACGCCACCTCAACCCCCGAACTCTTCCTTTGCACGTGAAACGCGTCCTGTCCCAAGTTTTTGCTTTTGGGCCTTCGTTTACTGAACATACATCCTTGTGTTAATCACAGCATCACAGCATGTTAATCACAGACTTCAAAAAGCCATGCGAGCTATCTAGGAAAGTTCAAGTTATAAAGCCCATGTGTTCCTTGTTCGCTTTATGGTCCGCGAACACGATTCAACTGTGTCGTTGAAAGAACATGTACTAAAATGTATTTCATCTAATCAAGCGAAATACATTCGCCTTGGCAATAACATTCCACCTCAAAGCTGTGTAAGCACACGTCTGGCAAATGTAATCTCAAAGAGTATTTACGGAATTGGTTCGTTAGATGACTAGTTTGTGTTTGGTGTTTGATGGTGACTGACACGTGCTGGCCTCCCAGTCACTGACTGGGAAGATCGAAGTTTGTACACTTAATTAACTAGACTTCTGATCAATACAACCTGATGACGTTCAGTTATAGTTCATTGGACCGACCGTTTGATCAACAAACAGAAAACCCGACATGACTGTTGTCCTTCGTTACCATGGGGATGATTACACAAGCATCCATTTAAGTTATTAAATATAGCGATGAACAAACCGACACCGACGACACCCTCCAGTTGTAGCCCCCTATATAACGGACGGGACACACGTGGGAATACAAATACAGCCTGCCGCCACAAGTTGCACTTTTGTTTATCCAAATCGTACGACATGTTTGGGTATGTAATAACCTTTACAACATGCCCTGGTCAGATGGTTGATAAAACGATTATAGTTCTCAGATTGTTGGGAGTCCAATGCAGGTCCAGTTAAATCGTTCAGATTACACATTCATATTTGAGGAAGTAAATCCAATTATAACTCTTGGTAAAACAATGACGAATATGCGGCTTACTGTGTTAGATATACTTTAATGTACTCCTGGATGTATAGTACAGCAGTCATGTTCAACATTTGATTTCAGCATTGGATACGTATAGCTATGTACGAATACTTAAAATAGCGCGTAAAGCATTGCTTTTATCATATAATGGGCAGGTTTCTCGGCAGGATAAAGCCAACGGATAAAAACGATATCCGTTGGGGTCATATGCGGATAGAGATGCAAATATCAAAGGTCAAGTAGGACTACTTTCACTGTTTATAAACAAACATGGCGTCGCCCTCGTCATTCGGCGATCGAGTCAGAATTAACCATCGGGAATCTGGATAAACTACAGGGACTGTCAACAACGTCTGACCGTGGCCGTGACGTCTCATAGACTAGGGTTGAGTAGCTTCCCTTTGACAAAGGGCAGTTACTCTAGCGGACAGACCGATGGACTGCCGCGAAAGGCAATTAAAAACAACGGTTGTTTTGTGTATATGTTGCTTCGCCACTGTATAAGAAACAGATTTCAGTTGGAACTATATTTGCTACTGTCACTGTCCGACTGACACATCACTTACCCTCTGACGTAATAAATATTAATGCGCGCATTCCAGGAAAACTCGCAATGTTCGGTAATGTTTGTGAGAGAGCGAAAGCGATTTTAAACCACAGAATTAAAGAATGACATTATATGATAAAGAGGTTATTACGCTTGTGTGTTTGGGGATATATATCCTGGTAAATATCCTGTATTAGGAATTAACACTATGTATTTAGCTCGCCAAGGCTCGCTAAATACAATGTTTATTTCTAATGCAGGATATTTACCATCCCAAAACACACTCGCGTGATAACCTCTATATATCTTATCGTAATTGATTGGGATAATAATAAATATGAGAAAAACACAGCTTATATTATAATAAACTATGATTTATATGTTAACCAAGCATCGGTATCCATGGATGAATGGTTTTCTCATTTACTGCATTATTTAAAGGCGAGCGTAATGATGATGAATCATGTTGGCAGTTAGATTATAACTGTGACTTTGCCTTTGATGAAATGAAATTAGCATTGTTATTAAAAACTTCCAAGTCATCTGGTGAAGATAATTTACTACCTGAATTCTTCAAGCGCTCAATGGATGTAGTGTTGCCATACTATTAAACTGTTGTTTAACATATTGTTTGACTCATCTATTTTTCCAGACAGCTGGAATACGGCAGTGAATGTACCCGTGTATAAGTAAGGTGATTCTAAAGAGCCTAACTATAGAGGAATATCTCTTCTCAGCACATTTAGCAAATTGTATGCATCTATATTCAATAACATATTAACATTCTGGGTTGATTCTTATGACACAATTATGGCGTCACAAGCAGGTTTTAGGCAAGGGTATAGCACTGTTGATAACATGTTCATCCTCCGAGCTATTATTCAGCGTTATTTTCAAGAAAGAAAGGTGAGCTTTATGGCATATTCGTTGATTTCAAAAAGGCTTTTGATCTTGTTGACAGAGCTATGGTTTGTACTGAAATGTAAGAGGCATTTCGCCGAAAATACTTAATGCTGTCACATCCATCTACATGTGTGTAAAGGGCCGAGTACGCGAATACAAGATTTTGATTGTCCATTTGGTGAAAGACAAGGGTGTGTGTTTATTAATGAGTCAGCTTTAGAAATCGGATCAAACTTTGAACATGGGATACAGATGCATCTGGATATTATACAACTATTTCTATTATTATTTGCAGATGACGAAGTGCTACTTGCAGATTCTGTATATGGTTTACAAAAACATTTTGGAATGTTTCTATGAAAGTCACCAGAAATCTGTGAACTTAGAAAAAAACGAAAATTGTTGTTTTTAAAAATGGTGGTATACTATCCAAACATAAAAAATGGTATTTGTATGGCACTATTTCATTCTAGAAATATTTGGGTGTTTTTTTCGCAAGATTTTTATCACGGTCTCAACGTGTTGGTAATGCTGCTATACAAGCGAAGAAGATTATTTGTCGTGTATTCAAATCCTTGTATATGATTAAGCCACTGCCAAATGATCTATGTTTTAAAATTGTTGATACCAGGATTAGTCCTATCTTACTTTATGGTTCAGCAATATGGGGACTGGATACTCACAAAGAAATCGAAACAATTTACATCCTTGCTTGTAAACGCTTTTATGCGTAAAAAAATCGTCCTGTAGTTAGCGGTGGACGTTGACGATATCCTATGTATATATTCACATATAAAAGGGTTGTCAAATACGGGTGTTATGAATATGCCTGACACCAGATATGTGTAGAAATATTTCTACTAGTTTTAGATTGTGTGAATGGAAAGACTACCCGGGCTTCAAAAAATAAAGATATTTTATACATGTTTGGTTTCGGATATGTCTGGTAACAAGAACGTGTATATAATGTTTCTAGTTTTATATCTGAGTTTTTATATAGACTGAAATCATCCTACGAGCAAGATTGGCATGCAGCACTTTTTCCTTTTCTAAATTGGTAATCTACGCTTCTTTCAAAATATCCTTTGGCCTTGAATTCTATATTAAAGAAATTTCCATTTCAAAATTCCGTGCTGCATTAGTTCAACTTAGATGTTCTTCACACCAGCTCGGAATTGAAACTGGTAGATATGTTAAAGAAGTAAAATCAGATAGACTATGTCATGTATGCAAACACAGATACATAAAGGATGAATACCATCTTGTACTCCTGTTCTATGGCAATCTCAGGAGTGTTTACTCGTATATATCCCAAAATACTACTTATATCTAACATTACATAAATTTAACTTACTAAAGTCTTTAGACAATCCAGAAACTGTTACAAATCTTGCAATCTCGTATATAAATCAATGCAACTGAGACAATCAATTGGGTGAACAGTGTATAATAATGTATCTTTGTATGTATGCTGTCACTCTCTCAAGCAATGATGTAACTGTAGACTGGGCCTATGGCCTCCACTACTTTATGAATAAAGATTGAGTTGATGTTACCAAGCTTACATTGGTTATTTGTTGAGACTCTAGGGTCTGTGTTTTCCTGCAGTCGAGGTATGTCCGTATCACCGCCCACAAACACTGCATTCAAACCCTCGTAACAACATTTGTCCCTGTACAGTTCTGTGTGTCTGACCAAAGTTACAAAATAATGGCTACACCAACAGGAGGTGTTGTGACTGACAAGCTCCCAGCGTACCTGCTATGACTGGGTGGGTGGAGTGCCTGGATCCTACTGTACGGTGTAGAAGACTTCCTTCTGGTGGCGTAAAAAGTACCCCGCGGTAGGAATGCCCTCATCATCGGTTGCATAGTGCTTGCCAGGAAGTTCTTTCTTTCAGTTTGGGAAGAGGTGGAAATCTGACCGTGTCAAATATGGTGAATGGAGCGGATGTTCAATGAGTTCAAGGCCAGCGTCATGCATTGCAGCCATGGTGACTACAGACTTGTGCACAAGTGAATTGTCAGTGAAACACCACACCTTTAGTCAGTTATCCACGACGTTTAGCCTTGATATTACCATGCAGTTGCCTGAGGAGATAAGCATTATGCTTGCCATTAATGGTGTGACATTTCGTGGGGTAGTCCACCAGTAGCTAGGATTCTTTTGGAATATCAGAAAACCGGAGGCATCACCTCGCTAGCTGAACAGTGTTTGCCTTCTTTTTCGAAGATGACTTTAGATGTTTCTAGATGCGTCTTTGACCATCCATATTATCAGGTTTTGTTGTAACATTTTCAGGTGTCGGGTGTTGGGTAGGGTCATGGTTTTTTTCTTTATTTTTAGATTTGTTATTCATTCCAAATTCAACCTATGGAAAATATGTTAAAATGTTCTCACTGTTAACTAAAACATTATAACTGTAAAGATGAAAAATAAAACAATGAAAATTGCACTATAATGATGCATTTTTATATAATAAAAGATCATTTGTTAGGACCCGCGATGTAAGGAGGTATTACCTGACATTTATAGATAAACAAGGGTATTGAGGGTCGTGCCCAGAGGGGCGTTATGATTGGAAAGGATACGCTGAATGTTTGCTGTATACATTAAACAGAAAAAAAGATAGAATTTCAGTGCACTTTAGAAACACATTGAAACAATTAGGTATTTTGAATAAATGAAGTTTTAAAGAAATCTATTGAAGTAGATTGCACTATAACAAAACCCCTGAACGTCGTGGAGCTTTTGTCCTCAAAAACGTTTTAAAAATAGTGACCATATATAGGCGACAGCCATGCCAACAATTGAGTGTCCTTGATTGTGCTAGTGGCTTTTGGCAAATACCACTCCATCCAGATACGAAACACAAGTCGTTTTATTACAGCCGATGGTGGTTTTTTAATGGAATCGCCTCCGTCTCGCCCCCCAAAAATGTTCCTATGACATTACAGCAAACAATTTCAGGCGCTAAAAGAAATGAATTGGCTTTACATATTGTCTAAGGGCGTACGTTTCGGTAGCTCATGGTGGGGACGGAAGACGAAACTCAGGGGTGAAGTTTAAGACGACAGCAGCCATGTTTATTGTTGCATGTCGAAATGGTACAGGTTGATAATAATGTGACATAACGCAGGGACTAAGTGGCCAATGTTCCCGGGTGTGGAGACCCGCCCTGTCACTTACACAAATCGATCTCTGCCGCGTCTCTCTGATTGACTTACTAACTTAAATTAGGAATTTAACGTGCGCTTTCCGACATGTGCGTACAGTCAAGTCTCGTTAATCCGACATCGTTGGTTGCACATGCTTGTGTCGGATTAACGAGTATGTCGGATTAACGAAATTAAGTGATTTGTGATCGAAAATCGGACATCTTCACGATAGATAATAACCGTGTGTACCTTGTAATAAAATCATTAAAAACGAAATATTTATATCGTAATAAAATCATTAAAAACTAAATATTTATATTGTTATGTTGTTTATTCATTCATTCCTTAATTTATAATTAATGACATTGCAATAATAATAATAATTTTCCCATTTATACGTAACAATAGAGACATTACTCACTGAAAATATCACATCAACCACACACGTTTCCTCGTGTAAATGCAAGTGCTACTGTCTTAACAACTTGCTTCATCTACTTAAAATAGTCTGTCAGTGTTTTCTGTTTCTCACATTTTGAAGGCACATTTCTCAAAGTCCCCTGTTCGCTTGACGTCTAGGGCTTGTGGTTCTTCAGCATCAACATTGTCCAGGTGTAATTTCATTTGCTGTTTCTTATAATAAAGCTTGAAATTCTTTATGATTCGTGCATCTAGTGGCTGAAAGTGCGATGTGGTGTTTGGTGGCAAAAAGTGACCTTTACATTAGTTGTGTCGACAGTAGCATGGGATGGGGCGTTTTCCAACAGCAATACCACGTGGCGTCGCTCCAATCGCATTTGCCGATCCAAGATCAGTAGCCAGGCTTTGAATATTAATGAAGTCATCCATGCTTTCTTCTTTACATACCAGTCGACCATGTTTTATATACCTGTTCGTATTTTAAACTGGCTTCATGCACATTTATCTCGCTTCAATTTGTTAACTACATTTGTATAGCTTTGTACATTTAAGAATTGACCTTCACTTTGTGTGAGTTCATTGGAGTATGAAGCTTCATAGAATGAGGGCCAATTAACGGCGGAGCTTGCGACAACGTTCCTACAATGTTTGGCCCTCACTCTATGAAGGTTCATACTCCAATGAACTCACACAAAGTGAAAGTAAATTTTATAATGTTTTTATCACAATGTCTTACCCCAAAGGATGTAGGCCAAGATCTAAACACAATTTAATTTTTTTGTTTAGTACGCGTGACTTCATGTTTACACTGACAGCCATACAACAACCAGCTACATCGCGGTGTAAAATAGTTCCTCAAAAAGAGAGGTGACATGGGCGTATGGATGCACAACTTGCTCTTCAGAAACATCCTACGCAGCACATGTATTCAAATCATATCCTCATTAGATGAGAAAGGTCTGTAAAGAACTACCTCAGTAAGTCAGTCACAATGACAGCGCGTCATAATACATATGCATCAAGTACAAGACGTCAAAATGGCCGACACGATAAACGCGTGACGGGAGAGATTTCCGAAGTTGTTAATGAACCTGTGGCGGTTAGATGTGTTAGTCATCATTGATCAACTGGCCGATCATTGAAAGGTGAATAAAGATGCGCCAAACAGACACTAAGGTAAATTCATAGATTGCTGGAGACGGTCAATGTCAACCTAATCACGGATCGAGTCGATACTACGATAGTTTAGATGTGCATTTCTTCGTTTGTTCATTAGGATAGGCCGCAGCGAGGATATTCGTGAACAATCATGCAGTCACGCTCTCTGACATTTCTCAACGTATACTGACACGCTGAGACCAAGAGTTAAGGTTCTAAATGATCAGAAAGAACGTTTATGTATGTTTTCGTGGTAGGGAATTCCCAGGGGTTTCCCCAGGAATGTTGAAGTAGTCCGTCAGTGTTTACGTCATTTCAAGAACACGGTCTCGTGAAAAACGTATGAACATCAAATTGTTCGTTCGTTCGTTCGTTCGGGGATTTAACGTGAGCTTTCCGCGTGTAATAAATTACATTTAGCGTATCTCGCACACGGGGAAGCACTTATACTAAATAGGAAAAAAAGCGTAATGAATAAATAAGAAGTGCGACCCCAAAAAATGTAAATGAAGTAAACCTAAAAAAGTTAAACTAGGGGGGTGGGTTTGGCTTGGTGGGGGAGGGGTCTGTAAAAAAGTAATAATAAAGTGGAAAAGTTGGGCTTGGGGGGGTGGGGGAGGGTTTTGCGTGGGAAGGCACGGCGTCGGCTGGCGAGCTGAGGTGGCAAGGAAGTTACTGTTTCTGCCCAGCCAGGAGCCTCCTGGCTAGGTCGAACTTCCGTTCTCATGCTGGTAGCAGGGGTTAGGGTGTACCTTGTGCTGCTCCAGTATGAGATCTGCCTGTTCTGCAAGGTGGACACGGTCGTCTACCTCAACCTCTTGATCCGGGACTGGGTCAGTCTGGACTTGGCTGGAGTTGAGGGACGGGCCTGGTGGTGTGGCGGTCTGGGTTTCCGTGGTCTTGCTGGGTGGTGGTGATGGGAGGGGTGGAGAGTCGGGGGAGAAGATACTTCTCCTCTTCCTCTTCTTCCTTCCGTGGCCAGTCCCTTCCGGCGTGCGAAAGGGCTCCTCCCCTCTGGATTCGAGGGGAGCGAGTTCCAGTGCAGCTGTCGTGGGCGGATGGGTGGTGGGAAGGCTCTCCTGGATCTCCATGGGGGCGACTGGTGGAGCCTTCTTCACTTTGGGCAGCCTGGCCTTCTGTACCGGGCGTGGTGCAGCAGGGGTAGGGGCCGGGGTCTTCTTCACCTTAGGCTTGGTTTTGGCCGGAGCTTTGACCAGAGATGGAGAGGGTAGAGGAGTTGGACTTGTTGGAAGTCCGGAGGGAGTCGTTCCCAACCCTGAAAGCCAGCAAGGATGGCAACTAACTCCCTCGGAAGAGATAGAGCGATATCTCTCATGGTAAGGGCTTGGGTTGCGAGCAAGGAAGGACACGTCTGCGCGGGGCGAGTGTCCAAGCCGAGATGAGTCAAATTGTTACTTACTTACTTTGGAGATTTAACGTGCGCTTTCCGACTGATGCGTATTTCGCACACGGGCCCGGCCAGGCCATTTAATGTGTTTCCGAAAGGGGCGAAAGTGGTCTGTGCAACCCAAGAGGGGGGTTAAGGGGATGCTTATATAGAATTTGGGAATTTTGAGATTTGGAATAGATGCCGATGGGGTAGGGGAGGAGAACTAAGGGAGCTGGGTATGGTGGATGTTTGTGTGTTTATGTAATTTTGATTTGGTAGGTTATTGTGTTTTTAGATGCGTTTTATTAGTTCCGTTTTGATTAAGAATACGCCTAAGGCCTTGAAGTTTTCTAGTTTATTTTGTGGGTTTAGTATTGCTTCTAGAGTGAGAGCCTTGTTTAGATTGAGGGTGGTTTTGTAATGCGGTTCTATGTGTAAGGTAGTGTGTGCAGTGGATGAGTGCGTGTTCTGGGGTTTCTAGTTGTTTACAGTGTGGGCAGTTACCTGTAGTGTGTTTTTTAAATTTTTTAGGTGGTTATTTAGGTTGGTGTGTCCTGTTTGGAGTTTAGTGATTACTCTGTCGATTTGTTTTGATGGATGGAGAATTTTTGGTCTGGTTAGTGGTTTGCTGAGCACTTTTTTGATTTGGCTATTTGAGTTTAGATATAGATTATGCCATTTTTTGTGATTTTTTGCTTGTTAACGCTTTTAATTTCTGATTTTGAGATGGGTAAGTTTAAGCTTATTTCTGGGATTTTGAGGGATAGTTTAGCTGCCTTATCGGCGTTTTCATTACCGTATATTCCTACGTGGGCGGGTATCCACAAGAAGGTTATTTGTTTGCCTGCGTTAGTTAGGTCGTTGGAGCTTTTAAGTATTTGATTTATTAATTTAGGCCGGTTTTTGGTATTTTTGTTTTGGAGGGCTTGCAGTCCACTTAGGTAGTCGGTAAGTATTAGGTTTTTTTTGTGGTTTTTGGATTCTTGATTATGGAGGGCTGAGGCCATGCCCATTAGTTCAGGCGTTTCTTTTAAGTTGCAATGGGGGCATTTACTGGTTTAGTGTTAGTAGTTGTGTACATTACCCGAGAACCGCTCCTGGCTTCTGATTGGTCGAGAGGATCACGTGACCTCTGTGACGTCACATCCGGTCACGTGACCTGCGCATGCGCGCGGGGCATGATGGGACTTGCGTGCGCATCCAAGATGGCGTCCCATCCGTTTCCGGTGGCGCGCGCATCCAAGATGGCGTCGCATCCGTGTCCGGTGGCGCGCGCCTTCAAGATGGCGTCGCCTCCGTGTCCGGTGGCGTGCGCCTTCAAGATGGCGTCGCCTCCGTGTCCGGTGGCGTGCGCCTCCAAGAGGGCGTCGCCTCCGTTTCCGGGGAGGAGATGAATGGGGAAAAACCCGGAGAAGCGCACGTACAAGGTGAACAAGATCGACAGGGTTGTTGTTGTGGTGTGGTTCTAAAAATAGAAATAGAAAAGGCGGTGGGGGTGAAGGGAGGGAGGGAGGGGGGAGGGAGGGAGGGGAGGGAGGAGGAGGAGGAGGGGTGGGTTCACGGTGTGGTGGAGGGTGGATTGGAGCGTCGTCAAAGCAAAGGAGGAAAAGCTGTCTTTCGGGAGAGATGAAAAGGGCCGTTGGAAAACAAACTGGAAACTGGAAACGACAGGAAACGGCAGGAACACTGGAACACTGGAACACTGGAAAAACTGCAAACGATGGGAAACGGGTAAAAACAGTGGGGCAGCATGGCCCATGCGTTAGTCACTTTGTTCAGATGATCTAACTTCTCCATCCTCTACTTCCATCTCATCCTCGGACGGAAGGTGTCGTCGACGCTTTGAAACGTGTTTTCGTGAGGGGCTTCTGTTCCGTTTTCTTTTCTCTACACGAGGTGTGATGCCTACACGGAGTTGTGTGAGGCATTCTTTTAGGTCGAGGACATCGACATGCATGTCTTCGATGAGATGAAGGACATGTGTCACGGGTGCCACGGGGGTCACGGGGGTCACGGGGGTCACGGTTGCCACGGATGCCACGGGTGTCGACGTGGACGGTGTTGCTAACGTTTTCTTTCGACTGGGTTCTGGGCAATCTGCAGCGAAATGGCCCAGGGCTCGACAGTTGTAACAGCGGTCCAGGCGATGGGGAGTCTTCTTTCGACGGGGTTCTGGGCAATCTGCAGCGAAATGACCCAGGGCTTCACAGTTGTAACAGGGGGCCAGGTTCTGCTTCTCCTGCATCTCTAGACTGCTCAGCTTCGGACAGACATAGTGACGGTGACCTTGATCGTGACACTGGAGGCATGTCACTTCAGGGCAGTACAGGTAACTGTGACTGTCGGTCTGGCACTTCATACAACTGTATCGAGCTGACATGATGGGTTTCATAGAATGCAGTGTGTGTGAGTGGCTTCGCTCTTGTTTTGTTTTTATAGGAGAGGCACTGACACCCTGCTTCCTGATTGGTTCCCCAGGCAGCTCCCCCGATTGGTTCGTTCCGGGGCCCGGCCTGCACCTCGGTTTTCCAAAACGGACCGACCCCTGTGTTTCTTTTCCATAGGAAATGGATTTTACCATGGGAGAGAAAGCACAACCCCGGTTCGGCCAATCAGAGCCCCGCCTGGTCCGAGCGCGGTCTCTGATTGGTCGACTACCCAGGCTTCCGATTGGTCCGATTTCGATCCGGTTTTTATCGGGGTGTGCATTTCGATCCTGTTTTGTTTTTTCTTCATCCTACAGACAACATAACACGACTATGAGTTTTTAAAACAAATTTAATCCCCCTGATCACATGAACCAACACAACAAAACAAAAGTCACAGGATGAGGGGGGTCATCCCTGTGATTTTTGTGAACACGAGGGGTGACCACGAGGGGTGACCACGAGGGTAGGAACGTCTGACCACTTTGAAAAAAAACAAAAAAACGTTGTCACTTGGGGTGTACAAGACACTCGACTCTTCTCTTCCGTGCTTCTTGGGACACCAAACGTCTGTATTTTTCGTTCACTTCTCCATCAGGACAAAACACGCACAAGTATTCGCAGGGGACTTTGTCGTGCTTCAGATGTTCTTTCCAGGGTTGGTCTGTGGCTTCCAATTGGCGGAGTGCCACACCGCAGCAATAACAGGTCACACAGTCCCCTCGTCCTGGATAGAAATAGCCAGCCATGGCCATGTCATAAGGGGTCTGGGTCATCTGTTTAGGCCACGTTTGAAAAGACCTCAGACGTTCTTGAAATGAATCATAGTGGGGATGAGAAGGATGACACAAGGTGTAAGAAGGAAAAGGTCTCTCCAGAACGTCACCGAGTCGACACCTGTCGTCCATCAAGAGTGTGTCGTCCATCAAGAGTGGACGTTTTCTCGCTTCTGGTTCTCTCGCCTTTTCACACACCCACTCGGAATCGGTGACGACATCTCGGGAGGATGACATGGCATTCATAGAACGTCTTTGCTCCATGATGACTGTGACTTCACTGAAAGAAGGTCTGAGGGTTCGCCTGCTTTTATGAAACTCTCCACCCTACTCCCTTCAACGGAAGGTCATGACCTTAGCTTCCACCTCCTCCACCTCATGACGTGACGTCATCCTGTGTTTGGGTTGACGGACACACGGCATGAGGCATGACATGATCCATGACATGACATGGCACACGGTGGGTGTGGGGATGATCGATGCGTACTGGAATGACTGACACCAGGCAGCTGATCTTTCAAGCATAGCCTTTCTCTTTTATCTATTTTTATTTTAATTTTACACTTTGGTGTGCACGGACATGACAGACGCACATACAGACAGACAGACAGACGGACAGACGACGTAAACGACATCTCAACTCAACTTCTACCCTCGGTTCGGCACTCTATTGGAGTTGAGGTCAATCAAGACACAAAGAGTCAGTTCAATCAATCACTGTTTAATCATGAAAAAACCAATCACAACCAGATACAATGGAAATACGAAAAGTCAATGGAGGAGGGAGTGCTTTGCATGTCCCTACAACAACAACAACAACAACAACATCAATAACGCGACAACGTTTTCCTCTTCCATCTTCAAGCTCTTCTGTCTTCAATCCCATAAGAGGTGGTCCTCCCTCAACCATGTGAGAGGTCCATCCGTTCAACACGTACAGTCTATGGCCTCCCTGAAACAGACATGACACATCACTTGATCACGGTTGCAGCTTACGTGTTGTAAAGTTCTTCGGGTGAAGAGGAGGATCACCATAAGATGTGATCCTCAGATGCGATAGGCATGTCATCATGTGTCACTATGCTGTCATAGGTCAACATACTACAAGTATAGTCTATGAGCTCCAGACCACAGGCATGGCACATCACTTGCCCGCTGTTGCAACTGATGTACCTTAACATGTTGTTGTGTCGGCGAACACGACATTCGCGTTGTAGGGGAGTGAGTTGAGCTTCTCCATAAGGATCCAGGTCAACATTGTCATCATCATCATCATCGTCGCAAACCATGGGCGTACCTGAGGAGTAGACATGAACCTCTTCCGGTGATGCTGGTGACCATGAAGCCTCAAGCAGGGGGAGCGTGTCCAGATCCATGGATGGGAGAGTGGCCAGCTTGAGCGCTTCATGATCATCGAGGTCACCCGTCGCCATCGTCACAGGGGCATTCGGTGAATAGGTGGGCTCCCGAGGGGTTTGTTCCCACCACTGTTCTAGCACGGTCTGGGCTGAACTGACATCAGGGGTCCTGTCAATCAAAGGACAGAGTCCATTCATCATAGGCATAGGTATAGTCATCATCAACATCGCTATCATCATCATCATCATCATCAACATCAACATCACATCAAGAACGACTGAGACAAAGAAGAGCAGGGTACTTACAGTTGTTCTTGAGGAGAGATCTTCAGAGATAATTTCTTCCGTGATCGTCTTTTTGCAGACGCTGCAGGTGTTGCAGGTTTCAAAAAGGATGTCCCCATTGTTTCGGTGTCTGTTGTCGCTGTTGCAGTGGTTGCTGTGGCTGCTGTGGTGGTGGTGGTGGGGACTGGCGCTGTGGTGGTGATGGTGGTGGTGGTGGGTGTTGCTGCTGCTGTTGGGGTCACCATGGCTGTGGGTTTGCTCGTCTTTTTCTTCTGGATCTTCTTAATCGTCCTCTTCGATGTGCCTTTCTCGGGTTCAGTCAGCTTCCTCATCTTTGAACGTATCTGTTCGCACATCAGGTTGTCGCCCTTCGCACGTAACTTGGCGTACGCGTCGTCGGTCTTCATCTTTAAACACAGCAAGTCGTACACTTCACCCCACAGTTCAGCAGTCATGTCACCGTTCCCATCTCCACTGCTTCCTTGGCCACTCATGTCGCTTCGTGTCTTGTCATTCAACCGTTTCGACATGATGTTGTTCGGATGTTCTGTTCGTTGTTTTTTCTTTCCAAGTCTTCACGGATGTGTGTCAACACTTGATGGTACTCTCTCCAAACACGTGTTTCTTCCAGATAAAACGCCAACAGCCAACACAACGTGAGGAACATCAATCAGAGGGACGATGTTGTTGCTTGGTCCGTTCAGTGAAAAGTGAGGACCGGAGAGCGTCGGTCGTATTAAAAGCCACGGAGGTCCTGCTTTCTGATTGGTCCGTTCCGGTGTCGGACTTTCACCTTGGTTTTCCAAAATGGACCGACCCTTGTGTTTCTTTTCCATAGGGTTAGTCTTGTAGCGTGAGAGAGAAAGCACAACCTCGGTTCGACCAATCAGAGCCCACCCTGGTCCGAGTGCGGCCTCTGATTGGTCGACAACCCAGGCTTCGGATTGGTCAGATTTCGATCCGTTTTTTTCTGTAGGGGTCCATGTCGATTCGGTTTCGATCCGCTGTTATGAAATTGTTTTTAGTGAAAGTCGTCTCTGTACCCAAAGGGGAGCGTATCTACAGGCAGCCCTGTGGTTTCGTCGCTTGTCGTACACGGTACGATAGTCTTTTCGGGAGGGTCGGGTCACAATTGCGTTTTCGTGACGAGGTCCTTTTCGAATGATCTGATGAGGGTAATGCAAACTGATTTTCTCCTCGTCTTTCCCAGGCCGTTGTCCCAGTATCAGTCCTTTCATGGTGTCAAAGTTGAGATGGTGTTGGTTTCGGTAATTCAAAGTGAACCCTCGCACTTTGCAGGTCGTGCGCGTTCCATCGGGTCTGGGGTTCATTAACTCGTAGCCATAGTTTTTGGGACCTCCCGACACAAACGTCTTGATGGTGTTTCCGTCCAGTTCATCCGTAAACTCACCCAACGAATGGCCCAGCTCTGGATTTTCATCGTGGGGTCGATGAATGTAAATGACGGTGTCCGTGTCAAAATACAAGACCCTGCGGCCCACCAGGGCAAGGGTCTCGTACAGCTTGAGACGTGCTTGGGCTACCCAAGCGGCGATGGCGACGTTGAAATGAGAATGAGGGGTTTGGTATTCTTTCCGATGGGTATAGGTCACTTCCACCATGTGTTCGTTGACAACGGTCACATCCTCGATGGTATTGCGGTCATCCCTCCACAAGGCAAAGTACTGTACAGGATCGCTGATATAGACGTTCTGACTGTAGTCTACCCGTTGTCCAAACTTGCCCCAGAGCGAATTCAGTTGCATCTTGGCAATCGTGCGACGTCCTGGATTTTTTTCGATGCGATCCTTGTCCAACCCAATGCCTTCTTTGTCATAGATTTCCTGGATGTAAGCATCGTGATCCGTACATCCCTCGGGGTATCCGCTGGCTTCGAGCTTCTCCTTGAAATGCCGATCGATGTAAGTGTCAAAGAGTCCCACTTGCTGGGTGTCGGGGTCATGCTGTGCAAAAGTGTCAAAATGCCAAACGTCGTAGATCTGAAGCACCCGGTAGTCATACTTCTTCACGGCTTCCTGAAGTTCTACGGTGGCGTACGTCCCGACCCATGACCTCTCTTCGTCCGTGTGCTGGCAGGGGGAGTCTGACCGGGCATCGGCACACGTACGGCACAAAGGACAGAGCAGTTTGCCACCCGATCTGTAAGGCAGTAGCGGGTGGTAGAGGCGTTTCGGGGGTAGGACACGGCATTGGATCAGGCCTTTCAGTTCAAACAACGTGTCCACAGGGGGTTGATGGAGAAGGGTCGGGTGTCCCGTGGGAAACGCTCCGGTCTTACAAATGTAGGGGTAAAGGGAACAAATATCGATGTACTTGATGGTTTCACCATCTTGGGCTTCGTAGCATAATCGCGTCGCATTGGTGCGTCCTCCATAGAAAGCGTCGCGAGGGTTGAGCGGCCCGGGGACGTGGATACAGCGGGGTCCCTGCAAGAAAGCACGCAGAGCGGAGTCCTCCCGTTGCATTTTCGTAAACTCGTGCTCCCACAGGGTGAAGATCCGTTTCACCTCAGGGTGTTGACTCAGCAGACTCAAGCGGTAGCGGGTGTCGGTGTAACGGGCTCCCAACGACGTGCCAAGGACGGGATGTGGTTCTCCACGTTGGGTCTTGTGACAGGTCTGGCACCCATGCCAGAAACAGCCCAGGAACTCGTAGATGGTGCCTGTCGCTGGATCGTAGCCATCCACGCTGTACCGATGGTGGCCCTCTCCACACGTGAACTCTTGTTCACCTCCATTCCTGGCGTGCTGGAGGTGCAGATGGGGGTCCGTTTCCATCAGATAGTGGAGCCAGTGCATACAGGCCTGGGAATAGTTTCTCTTGGGTTGGTAGCCTTGAGGTGGAAGAATGGCGATGGTTTTGGGTTTCAGGTCGTGTTTTCGAAAGGATTTCATGGTGAAGGCAGCAGCTGTCATCACTTCCACAAAGGGATCCATGCCCACCGAGTGGATGGCGTTCTGTCGGAAGTCGGCGCATCCCCGTCTCAAAATGTCCACATCACTCTGACAGTAAGCTAAAAGTTCTCCTTGTAAGTCGAACAAAGCTCCTTCTTGCACTTTTTGAGTATGCCACTGGAGGAAGGCGGTGCGTTCCGCGGGAGACATGCCATCGGGATCGTACGTGACGGCTGGTGGATAGGGACCTCTGTAGGTCTGGTTGACTCCCGTATTGAAAAAGTGCGGAAAGTACCCTTTCTTCATTTCTTTCAGCCCAAAGCTCTTGGGAAAGGCTTTCAGGGGGTAAGGGATGAAATTTAAGCTGTCTTCGAAACACAACCGTCCCAGGGTCATCTGCAAAATGTGTTGGCCATGTCGGATCTTGGTGGGGAGTGTCACCAGGAGGGGGGACAGACCCTTCAGGATTAAGTGTAAATCATACGATCGTGCATTGTGGGCCATCACATAAATGCGATCCTCCTTCGGGACTGTATGGCAAGTGGTGTTCTTGTTCTTTGGCTTCTTTGTTTTCTCCACTTCCATGGCCTCTTCCTCATCCCCCTCTTCCCCCTCCTCCGCCTCCTGCTGGGGTGATGCATGTCGATGACGTTTGGAAGCGTACTTTCTTGAGGGGGTGTCATCCCGTTTTCTTTTTTTCCCCAGACGGTCTGTTGTCCCCTTGCGTGTGCTGCCCTCTTCTTCCTCTGGGTGGGGCTTCTTCCTGGGTTTTTCAGCCAACGTGGTCAACCACACACACACATCATGTCGCGTGGTGGGGCCTCGAAACACGATCTCACGGCTGGGACCATATCCTTCTTCTCTCCATGGACAGTGTTCGCACAAGTCCTTGCTGACTTCACTGATGCACCGTCCACATCCCAGTTGCACCACGCACAAATTTGGAATGTGTTCCCCCGTGTCTTGCATGCATTCAAAATCATAGAAGGCGTATCGTACATTGTCTCGTACGTGATGTTGTTCCTCTTCCCCCTCCTTCTCCGCTTCCTCTTCCCCCTCCCCCTCCTCCCCTTCCCCCTCCTCCTCGTTTTCTTCACGGAGAGGCGTCATGTAACAGCGATGGTCTGGGGTCATGGGTTCTCGGCACACCAAGCAGGGATGGTCTTCGTCGAAGCACTCGTGGTGAACCATGGGGGTCTCCAAGATGCGGACCAGATGAAAACAGGTCGGGCACCTGTGAATCGATTGGCAGGCGCTGGGTTTTCCCTCTGACGGTGACTGGAGATGTCAAGTGTAACACGATGGATTGGGGAACCAACGTTGACATGTCAAGCAAGGGATCCCGTGCTCTTCCAGGGACTTGCAATAGGTACAGTGGAGGCAGCGGTGACAGCGGTATTCCTTGGTGCAGGGATGTTTTTCGGGATGATCGTAACGTTTGTCGCAGCGTTCGCAGTAATGGTTAGAGCCATAAAAAGCGGGCATGGACGTGATGACATCGTAGTGCTGATCATGATGGTATAGATGCAGCACCGTGGCGTGGGGTGGAGCCTCATCACACTTGTACAACAGTCTCTGGTCCACCTCTTGACTGTAGACTTTCAGTTGATAATTCAGGGGGACCAAGGCGCGTCCCACGCGTGCGAGGTCGTCCAGGCCCTGACAGGGGCCTTCAGACAGGCCAAGGCGTCGAAACAAGTCCCGTGCCCGTATGCCTTGAACGTCGACGCGATTCGTTCTCGTCAGTCTCACTCGCTCGGCGGTCCATTCTGGGGTCAAAGGGAGGGGTTTCTGGGCATAATGTTGTGCCACCACCAGGGCCCGTGCCAAACAGGATTGATCTTGGTTGTTGATCCGTACAATGCACTGTTTGCGTGTTAAAAAGGCTTCGAGTCCAATCACGTGTTTCAGTTGATGACCGCCACTGCCCGATCCTAGCCTGTCGGGATCTGAGACGTGTACTAAAGTCACCACCATGGTGGCATCGATGTTCAGGTCTTTGTTGGACTGTTGGACTTTTTCCACGGCATGCAAAATATCGAGCCCATGGAGATCTTCAAAGCGACGAAAGGGAATCCGTATGGAGGTGTTCAAAGCGGGATGATCGATACCTAGACCAATACGATCTCCCTTCTGGCCTGACATCTGTTCATAAAAGTCATCGATGACCCTGTCAAATAAAACTGGCAGTTCCATGGGAACGCGTTCCGGTGGTACGGTGTCCAAGTAGTCTGGGTTGAAAGTCAAACGATAGGTATGGTTAGCGGGTCTTAATCGTCTGGAGCGGGTGATGTCTTGCCTCTCCAAACGATAGGGCGTACTTGGGTTGCTCGTCATGATAGCGATGCGTATCTGATGAACGTCTGTACTCTAAGAGGGACTGAACGTCTGATGGATGGATAACCCTTCCCCAAAACAGGATCGAAATCGGACCAATCCGAAGCCTGGGTTGTCGACCAATCATAAGACAGCACCGACCAATCAGAAGACAGCACCCGAGCCGAGTTGTGCTTTCTCTCCCATGGTAAAATCCATTTCCTATGGAAAAGAAACACAGGGGTCGGGTCGTTTAAGAAAACCGAGGTGGGAACCAGGCCCCGGAACGAACCAATCCGTGCGTTGCGTTTTGGACCAACCAGGAAGCAGCCATTTTCGATCCGGTTCTGCTCCTATAAAACAAGTGTGGATTCGAGTGGGTCAGTGTATTTGACATAAAATGATCAAGAATGGCTGAAACAAAGAAGAGTGGTACGGCGACGCGTGGCGAAGATGGGGTGATGGATAGTACAGATACTCGTGGATGTTGGGGTAAGAGTCATGCCGAGGATGCGGTGTCACTGCTCAGTCAAACGCCATCGCACTATTATCTACGCTTTGAAAGAAGGCTCGCTTCGTTTGAGGCGTGGCCAACGCAAATGTATCAGACTGCTGAAGAGATGGCCCATGCGGGGTTTGTCTACACTCAGATGGCCGATGGTGTGTGCTGTTTCAAATGTGGGTTGCGGCTGAGACAATGGGCACCCCACGACGATCCTTGGGGGGCACATCACAAGTGGTCCCCAGACTGCGATTACCTCAAGCTCACCGGCCTGTTGAAACACCAGAAACAGAGGTACACGAATGACGTAGCGCAGCCGGCTGCCTAGGAGGACGTTTCCCGTGTCCTGCGTTCCTGTTCAAGTTCCCATTCAAGTTCCCGTTCAAGTTCCCGTTTGTCTACTGCTGTTGTTGTTGTGGTTGGTTCAGTCTGTTTCCGCTTCCTGTTTCCAACAAGCTTTTCTTTGTTGGACCCACAAGTGGTGCCACGGTGGGCACCCCGATGACATACCCAGATGGTTACAAGTACCGCTTCGACGATCCTTGTCTTGTCATGAAGCTTGGACATGATCGTTCTTCTTGGACAGCAGCAGCAGAAAAGTTTTTCTTCCCCAAAACGGCCCTTTTCAGGGCCACCCATCTCACCCAAAAGACAACTTTCCTCCTTTGCTTTGCTAAACCCCACCCCTCAAAAAAAAACAAAGAACCCACACCCTCCCCCCTAGACCTCTTGGAGGCACACGTCTAAAAATACAATACATAGATATATATCAATAGATCAATAGAGACACGTAGTACACCACGTCAAACATCACGTGTGCATGAAAACACGTGTCACAGTACGTCTGTCGACTTACACGGATGTCAACACCTCGGTATCCTTCAATAATAATAATAATAATAAAAATAATAATTTGAAAACACACACACACATGACACAACGTTTGCATGGCAACACACAAAGTACATGACGTTCACATCGCGACACGAAGTCCATGACGTGTGCAAACGTCACGCAGGTGTATCGATCTTTCTCTATTCATCTCCATACGACACCCATGGTTGTAGTCACACACACACACACACACACAGGACACCACGTTTTGCTTGACAACACGCTATTCTATGCATCAACGTCAACGTCTGTTTGAAGACATCCACACTCACACATACACACATGACACTCCGATTGGCATGGGAGTGACACAACGTACATCGCGTAGGCATTCCCACGTTCATGTCTACCTATGAAGGTCCACCTTTCCTTTAGCATTCAGACGACCGTCTACCTAAAACAATACCAAGGCTACCCAAGGAAAAAAACGGATCGAAATCGGACCAATCGGAAGCCTGGGTTGCCGACCAATCAGAGGCGGCGCTCGGACCAGGCGGGACCCTGATTGGCCGAACCGGGGTTGTGCTTTCTCTCCCATGTTAAAATCCATTTCCTATGGAAAAGAAACACAGGGGTCGGGTCGTTTTGGAAAACCGAGGTGCGGGCGAGGCCCCGGAACGAACCAATCGGAGCTGCGGCCTGGCGAACCAACCAGGAAGCAGGGTGTCAGTGCCTCCCCTATAAAACAAGAGTGGATTCGAGTGGGTCAGTGTCACTTGTAAAATTTATTCGAAAAATCAAGAATGGCTGAAAACTGGGATCTGGAGCTCGCCTCAGTGGTGCACCCTTTGCCACTGTGCAAAGGGTGTCGCTCGGAGTTGGAGAAGAAAGAAGAAGAAGTACCGCCATTGCCATCGCTACCTCCATGGCAATGCGGTAAATGCCAAGGGTGCTTACCTGTGTACGCCCTTGGCACAAGGGCACGGGATGGTACTTTCGAATGTGTGTACTGTAAGACCATCCTCAAGGACACCTACGTGCGGCGGTTAACGCACACCAGTAGGTGTCCTGTCAGACGGGAAATGAAAATCCACCCGTGCCTTTGCACCATGGGATGCACATGCATGTGAACATCTCCCGAAAGACAGCTTTTCCTCCTTTGCTTTGACGACCCTCCAACCCACCCTCCACCACACCGTGAACCCACCCCGCCTCCTCCTCCTCCTCTCCTCCCCCCCACCCTTCCCTCCCTCCCTCCCTTCACCCCCACCGCCTTTTCTATTTCTATTTTTAGAACCACACCACAACAACAACCCTGTCGTGAACTCTTGTTCACCTCCATTCCTGGCGTGCTGGAGGTGCAGATGGGGGTCCGTTTCCATCAGATAGTGGAGCCAGTGCATACAGGCCTGGGAATAGTTTCTCTTGGGTTGGTAGCCTTGAGGTGGAAGAATGGCGATGGTTTTGGGTTTCAGGTCGTGTTTTCGAAAGGATTTCATGGTGAAGGCAGCAGCTGTCATCACTTCCACAAAGGGATCCATGCCCACCGAGTGGATGGCGTTCTGTCGGAAGTCGGCGCATCCCCGTCTCAAAATGTCCACATCGCTCTGACAGTAAGCTAAAAGTTCTCCTTGTAAGTCGAACAAAGCTCCTTCTTGCACTTATTGAGTATGCCACTGGAGGAAGGCGGTGCGTTCCGCGGGAGACATGCCATCGGGATCGTACGTGACGGCTGGTGGATAGGGACCTCTGTAGGTCTGGTTGACTCCCGTATTGAAAAAGTGCGGAAAGTACCCTTTCTTCATTTCTTTCAGCCCAAAGCTCTTGGGAAAGGCTTTCAGGGGGTAAGGGATGAAATTTAAGCTGTCTTCGAAACACAACCGTCCCAGGGTCATCTGCAAAATGTGTTGGCCATGTCGGATCTTGGTGGGGAGTGTCACCAGGAGGGGGGACAGACCCTTCAGGATTAAGTGTAAATCATACGATCGTGCATTGTGGGCCATCACATAAATGCGATCCTCCTTCGGGACTGTATGGCAAGTGGTGTTCTTGTTCTTTGGCTTCTTTGTTTTCTCCACTTCCATGGCCTCTTCCTCATCCCCCTCTTCCCCCTCCTCCGCCTCCTGCTGGGGTGATGCATGTCGTTGACGTTTGGAAGCGTACTTTCTTGAGGGGGTGTCATCCCGTTTTCTTTTTTTCCCCAGACGGTCTGTTGTCCCCTTGCGTGTGCTGCCCTCTTCTTCCTCTGGGTGGGGCTTCTTCCTGGGTTTTTCAGCCAACGTGGTCAACCACACACACACATCATGTCGCGTGGTGGGGCCTCGAAACACGATCTCACGGCTGGGACCATATCCTTCTTCTCTCCATGGACAGTGTTCGCACAAGTCCTTGCTGACTTCACTGATGCACCGTCCACATCCCAGTTGCACCACGCACAAATTTGAAATGTGTTCCCCCGTGTCTTGCATGCATTCAAAATCATAGAAGGCGTATCGTACATTGTCTCGTACGTGATGTTGTTCCTCTTCCCCCTCCTTCTCCGCTTCCTCTTCCCCCTCCCCCTCCTCCCCCTCCCCCTCCTCCTCGTTTTCTTCACGGAGAGGCGTCATGTAACAGCGATGGTCTGGGGTCATGGGTTCTCGGCACACCAAGCAGGGATGGTCTTCGTCGAAGCACTCGTGGTGAACCATGGGGGTCTCCAAGATGCGGACCAGATGAAAACAGGTCGGGCACCTGTGAATCGATTGGCAGGCGCTGGGTTTTCCCTCTGACGGTGACTGGAGATGTCGAGTGTAACACGATGGATTGGGGAACCAACGTTGACATGTCAAGCAAGGGATCCCGTGCTCTTCCAGGGACTTGCAATAGGTACAGTGGAGGCAGCGGTGACAGCGGTATTCCTTGGTGCAGGGATGTTTTTCGGGATGATCGTAACGTTTGTCGCAGCGTTCGCAGTAATGGTTAGAGCCATAAAAAGCGGGCATGGACGTGATGACATCGTAGTGCTGATCATGATGGTATAGATGCAGCACCGTGGCGTGGGGTGGAGCCTCATCACACTTGTACAACAGTCTCTGGTCCACCTCTTGACTGTAGACTTTCAGTTGATAATTCAGGGGGACCAAGGCGCGTCCCACGCGTGTGAGGTCGTCCAGGCCCTGACAGGGGCCTTCAGACAGGCCAAGGCGTCGAAACAAGTCCCGTGCCCGTATGCCTTGAACGTCGACGCGATTCGTTCTCGTCAGTCTCACTCGCTCGGCGGTCCATTCTGGGGTCAAAGGGAGGGGTTTCTGGGCATAATGTTGTGCCACCACCAGGGCCCGTGCCAAACAGGATTGATCTTGGTTGTTGATCCGTACAATGCACTGTTTGCGTGTTAAAAAGGCTTCGAGTCCAATCACGTGTTTCAGTTGATGACCGCCACTGCCCGATCCTAGCCTGTCGGGATCTGAGACGTGTACTAAAGTCACCACCATGGTGGCATCGATGTTCAGGTCTTTGTTGGACTGTTGGACTTTTTCCACGGCATGCAAAATATCGAGCCCATGGAGATCTTCAAAGCGACGAAAGGGAATCCGTATGGAGGTGTTCAAAGCGGGATGATCGATACCTAGACCAATACGATCTCCCTTCTGGCCTGACATCTGTTCATAAAAGTCATCGATGACCCTGTCAAATAAAACTGGCAGTTCCATGGGAACGCGTTCCGGTGGTACGGTGTCCAAGTAGTCTGGGTTGAAAGTCAAACGATAGGTATGGTTAGCGGGTCTTAATCGTCTGGAGCGGGTGATGTCTTGCCTCTCCAAACGATAGGGCGTACTTGGGTTGCTCGTCATGATAGCGATGCGTATCTGATGAACGTCTGTACTCTAAGAGGGACTGAACGTCTGATGGATGGATAACCCTTCCCCAAAACAGGATCGAAATCGGACCAATCCGAAGCCTGGGTTGTCGACCAATCATAAGACAGCACCGACCAATCAGAAGACAGCACCCGAGCCGAGTTGTGCTTTCTCTCCCATGGTAAAATCCATTTCCTATGGAAAAGAAACACAGGGGTCGGGTCGTTTAAGAAAACCGAGGTGGGAACCAGGCCCCGGAACGAACCAATCCGTGCGTTGCGTTTTGGACCAACCAGGAAGCAGCCATTTTCGATCCGGTTCTGCTCCTATAAAACAAGTGTGGATTCGAGTGGGTCAGTGTATTTGACATAAAATGATCAAGAATGGCTGAAACAAAGAAGAGTGGTACGGCGACGCGTGGCGAAGATGGGGTGATGGATAGTACAGATACTCGTGGATGTTGGGGTAAGAGTCATGCCGAGGATGCGGTGTCACTGCTCAGTCAAACGCCATCGCACTATTATCTACGCTTTGAAAGAAGGCTCGCTTCGTTTGAGGCGTGGCCAACGCAAATGTATCAGACTGCTGAAGAGATGGCCCATGCGGGGTTTGTCTACACTCAGATGGCCGATGGTGTGTGCTGTTTCAAATGTGGGTTGCGGCTGAGACAATGGGCACCCCACGACGATCCTTGGGGGGCACATCACAAGTGGTCCCCAGACTGCGATTACCTCAAGCTCACCGGCCTGTTGAAACACCAGAAACAGAGGTACACGAATGACGTAGCGCAGCCGGCTGCCTAGGAGGACGTTTCCCGTGTCCTGCGTTCCTGTTCAAGTTCCCATTCAAGTTCCCGTTCAAGTTCCCGTTTGTCTACTGCTGTTGTTGTTGTGGTTGGTTCAGTCTGTTTCCGCTTCCTGTTTCCAACAAGCTTTTCTTTGTTGGACCCACAAGTGGTGCCACGGTGGGCACCCCGATGACATACCCAGATGGTTACAAGTACCGCTTCGACGATCCTTGTCTTGTCATGAAGCTTGGACATGATCGTTCTTCTTGGACAGCAGCAGCAGAAAAGTTTTTCTTCCCCAAAACGGCCCTTTTCAGGGCCACCCATCTCACCCAAAAGACAACTTTCCTCCTTTGCTTTGCTAAACCCCACCCCTCAAAAAAAAACAAAGAACCCACACCCTCCCCCCTAGACCTCTTGGAGGCACACGTCTAAAAATACAATACATAGATATATATCAATAGATCAATAGAGACACGTAGTACACCACGTCAAACATCACGTGTGCATGAAAACACGTGTCACAGTACGTCTGTCGACTTACACGGATGTCAACACCTCGGTATCCTTCAATAATAATAATAATAATAATAATTTGAAAACACACACACACATGACACAACGTTTGCATGGCAACACACAAAGTACATGACGTTCACATCGCGACACGAAGTCCATGACGTGTGCAAACGTCACGCAGGTGTATCGATCTTTCTCTATTCATCTCCATACGACACCCATGGTTGTAGTCACACACACACACACAGGACACCACGTTTTGCTTGACAACACGCTATTCTATGCATCAACGTCAACGTCTGTTTGAAGACATCCACACTCACACATACACACATGACACTCCGATTGGCATGGGAGTGACACAACGTACATCGCGTAGGCATTCCCACGTTCATGTCTACCTATGAAGGTCCACCTTTCCTTTAGCATTCAGACGACCGTCTACCTAAAACAATACCAAGGCTACCCAAGGAAAAAAACGGATCGAAATCGGACCAATCGGAAGCCTGGGTTGCCGACCAATCAGAGGCGGCGCTCGGACCAGGCGGGACCCTGATTGGCCGAACCGGGGTTGTGCTTTCTCTCCCATGTTAAAATCCATTTCCTATGGAAAAGAAACACAGGGGTCGGGTCGTTTTGGAAAACCGAGGTGCGGGCGAGGCCCCGGAACGAACCAATCGGAGCTGCGGCCTGGCGAACCAACCAGGAAGCAGGGTGTCAGTGCCTCCCCTATAAAACAAGAGTGGATTCGAGTGGGTCAGTGTCACTTGTAAAATTTATTCGAAAAATCAAGAATGGCTGAAAACTGGGATCTGGAGCTCGCCTCAGTGGTGCACCCTTTGCCACTGTGCAAAGGGTGTCGCTCGGAGTTGGAGAAGAAAGAAGAAGAAGTACCGCCATTGCCATCGCTACCTCCATGGCAATGCGGTAAATGCCAAGGGTGCTTACCTGTGTACGCCCTTGGCACAAGGGCACGGGATGGTACTTTCGAATGTGTGTACTGTAAGACCATCCTCAAGGACACCTACGTGCGGCGGTTAACGCACACCAGTAGGTGTCCTGTCAGACGGGAAATGAAAATCCACCCGTGCCTTTGCACCATGGGATGCACATGCATGTGAACATCAAAAAGGCCCTTTTCAGGGCCACCCATCTCTCCCGAAAGACAGCTTTTCCTCCTTTGCTTTGACGACCCTCCAACCCACCCTCCACCACACCGTGAACCCACCCCGCCTCCTCCTCCTCCTCTCCTCCCCCCCCCCCCCCCCCCCCTTCCCTCCCTCCCTCCCTTCACCCCCACCGCCTTTTCTATTTCTATTTTTAGAACCACACCACAACAACAACCCTGTCGATCTTGTTCACCTTGTACGTGCGCTTCTCCGGGTTTTTCCCCATCCCTCCTCCTCCCCGGAAACGGAGGCGACGCCCTCTTGGAGGCGCACGCCAACGGACACGGAGGCGACGCCATCTTGAAGGCGCACGCCACCGGACACGGAGGCGACGCCATCTTGAAGGCGCGCGCCACCGGACACGGATGCGACGACATCTTGGATGCGCGCGCCACCGGAAACGGATGGGACGCCATCTTGGATGCGCACGCAAGTCCCATCATGCCCCGCGCGCATGCGCAGGTCACGTGACCGGATGTGACGTCACAGAGGTCACGTGATCCTCTCGACCAATCAGAAGCCAGGAGCGGTTCTCGGGTAATGTACACAACTACTAGTGTTTTTTTAATTTGGTGTAGGTGGGAGTTTAACTTAGTGTGGCCTGTTTGTAGTTTATTTATTTCATTTTTATTTTTTTTATGATGTCAGTCAGGTTTTATAGATAGAGGTAAAACATTCATTATATTATTTAGGGTCACTGTCCCACGTGAATGTATATACGTAAGGTCCCCGACATAAGGAGGTGTTAATTGACATTTGTAGATAGTGCTGGAGATTAAGGGTCTGCCCGGAGGGGGCTTATGATAGGAGGGGATACGCCGAATAGTTGCTGAATATACTAAACAGACAAAGGGCATAGAATGTCGGTGCACTTGGAAACAAGTTGAACCAATTAGGTATTTAGATCAATGAAATTTTAAATAAGGTATTTAGATCAATTAAATTTTAACTAAAAGTATTGAAATGTTTTGCACTATTTTAAATGAAAGTATTGAAATGATTTGCACTATAATTATATTAATATATGTAGATGACATCATAATTCTTGTAACGTTTCCAGAACAATTGAAACCCCAAGACAGTATTCCAAAAGATCAAAGAAGCAGGACTCACTCTAAAACCAAGCAAATGTAAATTCGCGACAAAACTAGACACCTAATTAAGACATATCTTCAGCAAAGATGACATCCCTTTGGATCCTTCAAAAATATATTAAGTCCCAGGGATCCTATCCCCTAAAAATGTCCACGACATACGTCATTTCTTAGGTTTGACCTGTATTATCGCAATCATGTGGCAAACTTCTCTGATATCGCCTCCACTCGATACAATTGCAACCTTCTGAAAAAACACGCATTTTTGCGAATGGTCCAACAATTGCCAACAGGCAATCGAAACGACAAGGCAAGCCCTTACAACAACCCCATCTTTGCCATCCGACCACAACAAACCCTCCATCTTCATAACTGTTGCATGTCCAACTGCAATAGGGTACATTTAGGCCAACTTTATTCCCATTGAATAACTTGTAATGATGTTATTAATTCGTGTCTTTTGACAATACAAGTATCTTCCTTGACATTGGTCCAGTTCAAGGATACCTTGTCCAAGGATACAATACAGTGACTTGTATATGTCCTCTTGAAATAGAAGATTTGAAATGATTTTTAATAAATAAGAGTTACAGACATAATGCCTCTCATGGGCATGTCTCTCTGTCACAGATTATGGCTTTGTAAACGAAATACTCTACATTGATGAAGATGGCCATGTTCAGGTGGCCGAGACTTTTTTATTGAGCCTGAGTTATTTTTTTACAGGCCGATGGAGGCAGATTTTTTTATGTTCACAAAATTATGAGCTGGTAAGAGCTCTCTGAGATGAGTGCAGCCGAGTGCCCTCGCGCGTGAGCCACGGTAGTGCTATAGCGCGTGAATTGAGCTGTTGGTAGAGGGCGAGCCGCGCCCATTAAACTGCTTTGTTGCAAGGCCAAATGGACTTTTTTCAGTTTTGAGTCCATTCTGATACTAGGCCGATTTGACTACAATTCAATAAAATGGGCCGTTATCACCAAAACGGCTGGTGCATTTTGATTGGAATCCAACCCCATTACCATGCCTATCCACAGGAACTCGATGATAGCAGAGACCATATAGTCTATGGTCTCTGATGATAGCGTGTATAACATAATATATTCGTATAGAAAAAAACCACACCCTTTTATACAGACTATATAGAGGGGTGTGATTTGTTTTCTCTATATACACGCTATCATCGAGTTCCGTGTGCCTATCCACGTGAATTCGAAAGTGTGTTCCGATTGCTATGCGATAGAATACGATGATATCCGAATGCACCAGGAAGTCATAACGTAAACAAACATGAGAGACACGGATATAGAACAACGAGTCACGACGTTTGCTTTGTATCACGATTTCTGAATGTATCTAATTCTGGTAACTGATGTCTACTGCTAGTATTGGAATACATTAACTCTCGGCATTGTCAGACTCAGACCAGGTCGAAGTTATTCACGAAGCTGCCAAAGGGAAAGGTAACAGCCCTGAGCACAGACGAAGTGACGATGTCGTTATTATGTTTGTACGTGTTATATGGGACTGTGTGATTCGCCAGGCTGTTGTGTGTGCTGTCTGTGTGTATTTTGCAGGTCGTGTATAAACAGTAATTTCTGGGCAAGAACCGAACGAAACACGACAAACATTACTATTTCTACCAAGAGTCTAAAACAAGATGAAGTTCAAGACCGTGAAAGAAGGGGAGCAAGCTGTTGTCTACAATCACCTTGGAGAGGGGGCCCTTGTGATTGGACCACAGAGAGTAAGTCGGCAAAATGCTTTCTTCCTCCTGTCCTTGCTATACAGCCCTGTCATCAAAGTCTGCACGCCACCAAAGTCTATGCATATGTTAACATGGCGGAATTTCTTAAATTAGCCTCCACAGATATTCACAAAACAAAATGAAATAAGTAATTGCTCATTGAAAACAATTTCCAGATTACCGCCCCAAAACACACAAACATGATAACTTCTTTATCATTTACTGTAAACTACGTTTATAACAAACATGCTTATAACAAACTGACGGATATAATGAACTTATATTTTTGTCCCGGCCATTTGTTGTACATATGCTGTACATATGCTTATAACAAACTACTGTTATAACAAACTACCATTATAACAAACTGAAATTTGTGGTCCCTTTGAGTTTGTTATAACCATAGTTTACTACAATGTCATTCTTAAATTCTGTGCGTGTCTGTACAGTACCTATCGGGTATAACCGTCACGTGCCTGGATGACACATTCCACCCTACATCTCACGCCTCCAGTCAGACATTGGATCTGTTGATGGGTCAACAACAACCACTCCTGATGCAATGCTGCTTCCAATTGGCGTAAATCTTGTACAGGAGGATCTCGTGCCTGTATGTGCTACCCCAGAATATCCCAAACATGTTCAAGGGGGTTCAAATCTGGGCTCATTGCTGGCCAGGGTAGAGTCGTTATTGCATTGGCCCTCATGTAATCCACGACTGCATGCGAACGATGAGGCCTGGCATTGTCATCCATGTACTGAGGTCAAGTAGCAAGAGTGTGGTTGTCAAAATGAGGAATGGCGACTGGGCTCAAAAACGTCCCAGATGCTCTGAGCCCCTGTTAAGTTGTCCCTTATGGTGACCAAATCCAACCTGCAATCATGAGAGATACACACCCAAACCATTACCGAGCCCCCACAGTATACAACAGTCGGTTTAATGTTCCTGGGGGAGTAGGCCGTGTTCCGGTGCCTCCAAACTCTCATTCTTCCATCAGTGACGTGGAGCAGAAAGCGACTTTCGTCTGACCAATGGATCTGTCTCCAAATTCTCAGATTCAAGTTATGTCGCACAGTACACCATGCTAAATGAGGAGCTTTGTGGTGATCTCTCAACAAGGGACGCTTTATGACTCGTCTAGCCCTCAGTCCTGCTGCTTTCAGCCGGCTCCTGACAGTTCTGGTGCTGAAACAATGATCGGGCAACCACAGCTGTTTCAGACAAGCACCGGTACTTGTTAAAAAGGGTTCTCGGTGTATTAGACGAAGAAGGTCCCTGTCTTTGTGATGTGTCGTCACAGGAGGTCTTCCGGATCAAGGATGGTCCTGTACATCACAGGTCTGAGCATGTTTCTCAACTAAACTGCTTATGCCAGTGTGATGATATTGCATATTCCGACCAGTGGCATTCCAAGACATTTGTGCATTATGCTTCCGATTATTTGCCATCTTGTGGCGTTTGATAATCGCCTTCGTGCCATGGTCACACAATGTCATGGAAAAGCTGTTTAAGACCGAGCTTAAGAAAGCAATTTTAACGTTTGGATATACTACTTTTAGAGAAACTCGAGGGTAGCATGCTGCACGGGCATACCAGGCATGGCACGTGAGCTTAACTTTTTTCTTTGTGTATATTTGCATCTTTATCTTTGTATGAACCCAAACATTTTTGTCCATTGGCTTTATCTTCCCGAAAAACCTACCCATTATCATTATATGATCATAACTGTTATATCCACTTGAGTACTGATAAAATGCTCAACCAGTGTTACATCATGAAGTTAAGCCTCTGTGCCGGGGATAATCAGTCACTGTTGGTCCTGCAGATTTATCTGTTCCGGAAGCGCCTGCACCTTCTGGACCGCTACACAGCTGATGCCAACCAGTATCTTGTGATGAAAGACAAGGATGGTGTGGTGAAACACAAGCAGGGGTATGTGTCCACGGTATAGGTTTTCAGCATGCATGTTGCAATAACACCACACCTCCCCATCAGATGTCCATCTAGACATAAACTTGTGCCTTTTGCTATTTAGGAATTTTAGAAATTTTTATCATGTTCCATGACCACAGCTCAGGTTCAAATGAGGGTTTGTTTCTGGGGCATAACTCAAAAGCTGTATACATGAAATAGGATGGGGATATAGGAATGGCATCTTCCCGAGGCAAGAGAGTTAACTGACTTTAAAAGTCCAGTTTCCATCCTTGACGAACTAGGCTGGAATTACTGGGCTCGATCGTAGCGCCACCAGTGGCTATTACCGGTAATGTCCCTCAACTCACGTGAGCACCTTGATTAAAATCATGTAAAGATTTGGAAAATATCTGTTGACGAGTTAGCGGTGGACATGCTTTGCAAATCCTGCAATCGACCAAAATCTGCACGACAGTTTATGAACCGGATTTCGATTTCGGTGCGCGATTTTGATTGGACTATGCATAGACTCGTTAGTCCAGCCAAAATGTAACTCCATAATACCAGCCTAGTTTGGCAAGGGTGGAAAGTGGACTTTTATAGTCAGTTAACTCTCTTGCCCCGAGAAGATGTGCTGTTTGATTTCCAGAGATTTCCCGGTTTTCCCAATGTCCCTGACAAAAACATTCCAGTGGATGAAGGGTTCTTTTCCAGAGTGTTACTCGTGAAGCATTTATCAATTAAGTGGTCAAGGGCTGCCTTTTGTATTTTTGGAATTTCTTATCTATATACATGTATTTACTTTAACTCCAGTGAAGGTTCCAGATGATAACAGCTGTTTCCAATGATCTTCTCATAGTAACACTACTCCAGTTAGATGGCTAGGATGTTCCATCTTTTTAATAAAATTATTGATTATTTTTCAAGCTTTTTCATCATGAATATCCTCTTTTTCAGTTGTGGCAGAATTAGCCACAACTTGTTTTTTCTTCTAATCATATTTTCATTTGAAAACCTATCACCATGAAATGTAGTTTAAGGTTTTGTTGAAATTTGACCATTGTCACTGCAGGTGATTTCTCTACTGCCCAATACACAAACTTTATTGACAATGTTGACGTCAAAGGTATTTATTTCTCCCTTGGCGACTACCCAATGAGAAAGTTGGAGGCCCACATGGTCAAGGTTATGGATCAAATAAACTCACAAAAATGTTTTGGTAACAATTTCTCCAAACGAGTTAATTTATGTATCGTTAAGTACATGCCTTCTTGAATATGGTGCCCTTCTTTAAAAAAAGTATGGGTCAAGATTAGCCACAGGTTGATACTATTGTCAGTTTCTGAGTCATGGGTATGTTTACAGGTATGGAGGTTTATGTTTGCATGTGTCTTATCAAATCACATGCAATGTGTTTGCACATCAATAGTCAAGATCATCTCTGAGGTTATTGTGAAATGTTGTGTCTTTCATTGCCAGTTGGGGTGACTATGCTTGTCATAAGAAGCGACTAACGGGATCGGGTGGCCAGGCTGTCTGACTTGGTTGATGCATGTCATGGATCCCAATTGTGTGGATCCATGCTCATGATGTCAATCACTGGATTGTCTGGTCCAGACTCAATTATTTACAGACCGCCATCATATAGCTGGAATATTGTGGAGTGCAGTGTTAAGGCCAGGCTTTTTTTATTTTTAATATTACAGATTTTTCAGCCCAAAGTCCAGGGTTGGAGGAGGGGGGGGAAAGCCAGACAGCAACATACAAAAAGTTGTTGTACTTAGTTCAGTCAACATGTCATCTTTCAAAGTTTCTTGAGTTGATGCATGTGCCGACATTACTTACTCCTGTTCACCTACTAAGGTTAAAAATAACATCCCCAACACAGTTGTTCGTATCCTGAATGTTAATTAGATGTTTTCTAATGTTTGCAAGGGAATGCAGGCAAATGCAGAATTCCTCTGGCATACTTTATGAACATATTCTGTGCCACTTAAAACACAGACAATTGTCAAGGGAGACTATTCATGTTCGGCTTCAAGATCAACAAAGATCGATTATGTTTCTCTTTACTCGTTTACAATGGTAAATTCATTTTTTTTTATTAAAAGGTGATGATAACAAATAAAATAACTGACTATGCAACTATTGGCGGGGGGAAAAATGGAAATCATATATTTTTTACATTTTCTCAAAAATTAGAGTTGGCGGGTCTGTAATCCAAAAAATATAAAACGCCTGGCCTAAACAACAAACCAACAACACCAACATTGCCACTTACTGGTGTTTTCTTTTTGCTTTGATATAGAATAAAGTGAAGGGGCTACATATAAACACCAATGGCTTGAAGTGTACTTTGGGAAAAAGATCTTCAAATGATCAAGTAGAAAATCTTCATCAAATATCTATTAATACTATTAATTTCATGAACCATGTTGTGCATGGTTAGTATAGAGTATGATTTATCATATGTTCAAAATGTTTGTAAAACTGTTGGCCAGTCGATATTTTTGTATTGATCATGTTGATATTGCCAGACCGTGCGAGGTTTTCTTCAACCCTCTGATTCTCGACTCCATCAAGACAGAAAACGCATGGAAGCTGGATGCCAACCACATGGTAGTGGTCTACAAGAGACTGAAGGACAGCAATGTTCAGCGTCGGGTCATACAGGGCCCGGTAGTGTTTGTTCCCCAGGCAGAAGAGTGGTAAGAAGTTCCGTAGCTGGATCCATTGGATTGACGTACCAAATTTGTATTCATCACAAAAGCATTAGCTGAACCACTAACCCAGCAATACTAAAAGACTGTTGTAGTATTCTCCTCTGCTGTTTGCAGGATGCACACAATCAAGTGGCCCGCTAAGACTATAAGACTGTTGTAGTATTCTCCTCTGCTGTTTGCTGGATGAACACAATCAGTTGGCCCGCTAAGACTGTAAGACTGTTGTAGTATTCTCCTCTGCTGTTTGCAGGATGCACACAATCAAGTGGCCCGCTAAGACTATAAGACCGTTGTAGTATTCTCCTCTGCTGTTTGCAGGATGCACACAATCAAGTGGCCCGCTAAGACTGTAAGACTGTTGTAGTATTCTCCTCTGCTGTTTGCAGGATGCACACAATCAAGTGGCCCCGCTAAGACTATAAGACTGTTGTAGTATTCTCCTCTGCTGTTTGCAGGATGCACACAATCAAGTGGCCCGCTAAGACTATAAGACTGTTGTAGTATTCTCCTCTGCTGTTTGCAGGATGAACACAATCAGTTGGCCCGCTAAGACTATAAGACTGTTGTAGTATTCTCCTCTGCTGTTTGCAGGATGCACACAATCATGTGGCCCGCTAAGACTGTAAGACTGTTGTAGTATTCTCCTCTGCTGTTTGCAGGATGCACACAATCAAGTGGCCCGCTAAGACTATAAGACTGTTGTAGTATTCTCCTCTGCTGTTTGCAGGATGCACACAATCATGTGGCCCGCTAAGACTATAAGACCGTTGTAGTATTCTCCTCTGCTGTTTGCAGGATGCACACAATCATGTGGCCCGCTAAGACTATAAGACTGTTGTAGTATTCTCCTCTGCTGTTTGCAGGATGCACACAATCAAGTGGCCCGCTAAGACTGTAAGACTGTTGTAGTATTCTCCTCTGCTGTTTGCAGGATGCACACAATCAAGTGGCCCGCTAAGACTATAAGACTGTTGTAGTATTCTCCTCTGCTGTTTGCAGGATGCACACATTCAGTTGGCCCGCTAAGACTATAAGACTGTTGTAGTATTCTCCTCTGCTGTTTGCAGGATGCACACATTCAGTTGGCCCGCTAAGCCTATAAGACTGTTGTAGTATTCTCCTCTGCTGTTTGCAGGATGCACACAATCAAGTGCCCGCTAAGACTATAAGACTGTTGTAGTATTCTCCTCTGCTGTTTGCAGGATGCACACATTCAGTTGGCCCGCTAAGCCTATAAGACCGTTGTAGTATTCTCCTCTGCTGTTTGCAGGATGCACACAATCAAGTGGCCCGCTAAGACTATAAGACTGTTGTAGTATTCTCCTCTGCTGTTTGCAGGATGCACACAATCATGTGGCCCGCTAAGACTATAAGACTGTTGTAGTATTCTCCTCTGCTGTTTGCAGGATGCACACAATCAAGTGGCCCGCTAAGACTGTAAGACTGTTGTAGTATTCTCCTCTGCTGTTTGCAGGATGCACACAATCAAGTGGCCCGCTAAGACTGTAAGACTGTTGTAGTATTCTCCTCTGCTGTTTGCAGGATGCACACAATCAAGTGTCCGGCTAAGACTATAAGACTGTTGTAGTATTCTCCTCTGCTGTTTCCAGGATGCATACGTTTAGCTGGCATGGCAGTGACCTGGACAACCAGGGCCGGATGATCCCCGCATACAACAAGTTCACCCAGCTTACAGTCATCCCAGATCAGTTCTATTATAATGTGAGTAGGAGTAGATCCCTCCTAGCAAATCTGTTTTTGCTCTAATGTGACAGTGACGTCAGACGCTGTGCCCCCTGATGTGACAGTGATGTCAGACCCTGTGCCCCCTGATGTGACAGTGATGTCAGACCCTTTGCCCTCTGATGTGACAGTGACATGAGACCCTGTGCCCCCTGTTTTGACAGTGACTTGAGACCCTCAGCCCCCTGATGTGATAGTGACGTGAGACCCTGTGCCCCCTGATGTGACAGTGACGTCAGACCCTGTGCCCCCTGATGTGACAGTGACATGAGACCCTGTGCCCCTTGATGTGACAGTGACATGAGACCCTTTGCCCCCTGATGTTACAGTGACTTGAGACCCTGTCCCTCCTGATGTGACAGTGACGTCAGACCCTGTGCCCCCTGATGTGACAGTGACGTCAGACCCTGTGCCCCCTGATGTGACAGTGACGTCAGACCCTGTGCCCCCTGATGTGACAGTGACATGAGACCCTGTGCCCATTAAAATGACAGTGACGTCAGAACCTGTGCCCCCTGATGTGACAGTGACGTCAGACTCTGTGCCCCCTGATGTGACAGTGACGTCAGACCCTGTGCCCCCTGATGTGACAGTGACATGATATCCTGTGCCCCTTGATGTGACAGTGACATGAGACCCTGTGCCCCCTGATGTGACAGTGACATGAGACCCTGTCCCCCCTGATGTTACAGTGACGTGAGACCCTGTCCCTCCTGATGTGACAGTGACGTGAGACCCTGTGCTCCCCAATGGGACAGTGACGTCAGACCCTGTGCCCCCCAATGTGACAGTGATGTCAGACCCTGTGGCCCCCGATGTGACAGTAACGTCAGACACTGTGCCCCCTGATGTGACAGTGATGTCAAGCCCTGTGCCCCATGATGTGACAGTGATGTCAGACCATGTGCCCCCTAATGTGACAGTGACGTCAGACCCTGTGCCCCCTGATGTGACAGTGACGTGAGACTCTCTGCCCCCTGATGTGACATTGACGTCAGGCCCTGTGCCCCCTAATGTGACAGTGACGTGAAACCCTGTGCCCCCCAATGTGACAGTGACGTCAGACCCTGTGCCCCCTGATGTGACAGTGATGTCAGAAACTGTGCCCCCTGATGTGACAGTGACATGAGACCCTGTGCCCCCCAATGTGACAGTGACGTCAGACCCTGTGCCCCCTGATGTGACAGTGACGTGGGACCCTGTGCCCCCTGATGTGACAGTGACGTCAGACCCTGTGCCCCCTGATGTGACAGTGATGTCAGACCCAGTGCCCCCCAATGTGACAGTGACGTCAGACCCTGTGCCCCCCATGATGTGACAGTGATGTCAGACCCTGTGCCCCCTGATGTGACAGTGACATCAGACCCTTTGCCCCCTGATGTGACATTGATGTGTGACCCTGTGCCCCCTGATGTGACAGTGACGTCAGACCCTTCGCCCCCTGATGTTACAGTGATGTCAGACCCTGTGCCCCCCAATGTGACATTGACGTCAGAAACTGTGCCCCCCAATGTGACAGTGATGTCAGACCCTGTGCCCCCTGATGTGACAGTGACGTCAGACCCTGTGCCCCCCAATGTGACAGTGATGTCAGACCCTGTGCCCCCTGATGTGACAGTGATGTCAGACCCTGTGCCCCCAGATGTGACAGTGACGTCAGACCCTGTGCCCCCTGATGTGACAGTGATGTCAGACCCTGTGGCCCCCGATGTGACAGTGCGTCAGACACTGTGCCCCCTGATGTGACAGTGATGTCAAGCCCTTTGCCTCCTGATGTGACAGTGATGACAACATCCGCTACATTAGAGTGTGTGTTGCAGGTTCGAGATGTGCGGACAAATGATGACACCATGATCACAGTAAAGCTGATGTTGTTCTACTCCATCGTAGATGTTGTGAAGATGGTAGGTGACAACACAACTCTAACAGAGTATGGGGAACGCCTCCAAGGCCTCAATTATCACTTGTCATGAGTTTATGTTTTAATATCTAACATTGAACAAATCTTATAATAAATATTTGATTGATGTCATGGGAATTTCTCATTGCAATATTACCATATATTGCTGTGTATAAGACAAGTGTTTCGACCTAGAAATGAGGGGCTTTCAAGGGGGCATCTTATACACAGGGTTGAAGAGTTTTGATGTTTTTTCCCCCAACACAAAGACATTACTGTGAGCACCTGAAATACCAGAAATACCATGGATACAATAAATACATACTGAAGTACACAAACTAATCATGTAATTACACTGTCTGGTTATAAGAGTGTTCATTGTATATCTGGACTTATGTTTGTAATCTATTTTATTAATTTTATTCAAAATTTCATTCAATATTGTTTACATTCATTTCGGTGAAATTGTATGTGAAGTGATCGGAAGATCGCACAACTCATCGTTATTTACAGCAACCATGGTCAGATTACTGCAGCCTTGAAACAAACTTTAGTGGATAGAGAATGGACACATTTATCATAAATGTCATACATTGACTCGCTGAAAGTCATATTTTTTAAGTTGTTTTTATTGCAAATGTAGGGATTGTGTATGCGCTGGTGATGTGCTTCATTCCGATTCACTTTGTAGATGGGGTATTGAAATTAGCATCGGTCGCCTTATACGTGGGGTCGCTTTATAGACGGCGATATACTGTATACATAATGTATGAAGATTATGTCCTTATCCAATATATTTAAGGCTTAATTGTGTATGATATCTGTAGTACTACAAACTTGTTACCTTTCTAAAATAGTATCATGTCTTTCTGTGTGTGATTGTAATGAAAGCTATTGTATTTGTCTGTGTAATTGAAAGGAATGAAGTTGAACTATAGCCTCATGTACTTGCAGCTTGACACCACCCACGACCCCATTGCTGACCTCATCAAGTAAGTTGTCGTGTCAGCCACGTTTCAATGATGACAGACAACTCTGGACGTAACACACTCAAACAGAGTTGGGGTCATTCTATAGAGGATATTTGATGTGTCTACTGAAATGAGCTCTCATTGAGTGCAGTGGAAAAGAAGATACAGCATATTTTACGAGACACATGAAATGTCTTATTTATTATATATATACTTCATTTGTTGTTGATAGTGTTTACAAAAATTACCAAAAACAATTAAAACATATAATCTAAATTCTCCCTACTGTACACATAGACCTTTTTCACACATTGCTTCCTGCAAACAAATAAGATACATGTATAGTGCCAGTTTTCAAAAATGATTAAAACAATTAATAAACTCCGTAAAATGCTTAAATTAATTTGATTTAATTTACGTACTGCTGAGAGTTTATTTCACACCTTCTGATTTAATGAATACACCTTTTCTGTTTGAGGTCTTTTATCTAACTTACAAGCACATTAAAACGTCAAATTTAGACAACATATATGGCGCCAAACAAAACTGGGAGGTGCAATTGCTAAGCAATGTTTTTTAAGCATGGCTGTTAAAATAGGAAGAGTTTCAAACAAATAAAGTAGAGAAGAGCTTTTATCAATTAGATATTTTACTGGATAACTGTTAACACGGAAATGGAAATGTTCCAAAGCCTGGCAATGCTCTTCACGCACTGGCAGGCAACTTCGTTACCGGTAGTACTGGCAAAGTGTTATTTTCACTGCAGTGAAGATATCCCAGTCCTGTCACTGCTGTGAAAATATCACTTTTCTAAACTTTAGATATCTGTCTCTCACACTAAGAATATTACAAAGTTTGCATGTCCCTTTATGTGACGAGTTCTTGTCCAAGTTGAAGTTCTAGTTTCATATATTTCAGTTAGAAAAATATATATTATGTGTACTATGACTTTAAGTATATACTAGCCAGATGAACTGTTCCTCAAAGATGTGGGACTGCTGTGTTTATTGGATCCTTTTCTTCTTTCAGCGCAGTATGTGCAGATGTCATTGCCTTTGTTGGAAAGCTCAGGTACTTGCTCAACTTCTAATGTTACTGCAGTCATGTGTTGATCTCCCTGAGGGGACAGGTCAGAATTGGTCCCCAGCAACCTATAGATGGATTACGAGTAAGAGGTCAGACTCGGTTGATTGCATTTTATCACACTAGGATGGCATGGCTTATTCATCATAATATCAATCACTGAGTTGTCTGGTCCTGATTTGATTATTTACAAACTAATGGCTGGAGTAAGCCTGAGCATGATGTTAAACAACAATCAAAGAAACTAATCGTGTTGCTCTTCTCAAGTTTGTTTCACATGTTATGATTGTCTGTTACTTGTTACTCTGTTACACTTAATGAAAATAGTTCATTTATCTTGACTTGATAGTGTCCTATGTTGTGGAATTGCTTTGAATATGTTATGGTTTTAAGTTTTAACCTCCATACGTAATCCTATTTGTTTGTGTTGCAGCTATGGGGCTTTTCTTGAGAAATCTTGCATATTGAATGACCTTGGAACATACACTCAACTGATCCACCGCTCAGAAAGGGTTGGTTTTAACATTGGCAAGGTGGTGTACAGGGGCTACCATTCCAGCGACCAGTTACAGGTATGTGTACATTATACTAGACAGTAACTACTTAACATGGTCTGCATAAGACTTGAACCAGAGTCACCAGGTCTCAACTAGACTCGAACCTGTCTCACATGGTCTGCATAAGACTTGAACCAGAGTCACCAGGTCTCCACTAGACTCGAACCTGTCTCACATGGTCCCCATAAGACGTGAACCAGAGTCACCAGGTCGCCACTAGGCTCGAACCTGTCTCACATGGTCTGCATAAGACGTGAACCAGAGTCACCAGAGTCACCAGGTCTCCACTAGGCTCGAACCTGTCTCACATGGTCTGCATAAGACTTGAACCAGAGTCACCAGAGTCACCAGGTCTCCACTAGGCTCGAACCTGTCTCACATGGTCCCTAAAGACTTGAACCAGTCTCACATGGTCGGTATGAGACTTGAACCTGTCTCACATAGTCAGCATGAGACTTGAACCAGTCTCACAGGTCTCCACTAGACTTGAACCAGTCTCACATATTCAGCACTTTTCTTGAACCAGTCTCACATTGTCAGCACTAGACTTGAATCTGTCTCACATAGTCAGCACTAGACTTGAACCAGTCTCACATACTCAGAACTAGATTTCAATCAGTATCACATGGTCAGAACTAGACTTGAACCAGTCTCACATACCCAGAACTAGACTTGAATCTGTCTCACATGGTAAGAACTAGACTTAGATCAGTCTCACATGGCCAGCACGAGACTTGAACCAGTTTCACATGGGCAGACTTGAACCAGAAAAAAACATTGCTTCATTTATGTCAACACAATAATGTTTCTTGTGATTACACTGCTTCATCAGTATGTGAACCATGCTTGAACCATTTGGCACAGACTATGTCTTAGCTACATAAAATCCAATTGCAGGCAATGCAGAACAATGCCATAGAGTCCCGAACACAGATGAGGCTAGAGGCCGAGGTGGAAGACCAAGAGCAGAAACTGTCCCACTTCAAGCTGTCCAAGGAGCAGGCCAGACTGAAACACAGTAGGTAACTCCGTCCCACTTCAAGCTGTCCAAGGGGTAGGCCAGACTGAAACACAGTAGGTAACTCTGTCCCACTTCAAGCTGTCCAAGGGGTAGGCCAGACTGAAACACAGTAGGTAACTCTGTCCCACTTCAAGCTGTCAAAGGAGCAAGCCAGACTGAAACACAGTAGGTAACTCTGTCCCACTTCAAGCTGTCCAAGGGGTAGGCCAGACTGAAACACAGTAGGTAACTCCGTCCCTTCTCAAGCTGTTCAAGGGGCAGGCCAGACTGAAACACAGTAGGTAACTCCATCCCACTTCAAGCTGTCCAAGGGGCAGGCCAGACTGAAACACAGTAGGTAACTCCGTCCCACTTCAAGCTGTCAAAGGAGCAGGCTAGACTGAAACACAGTAGGTAACGCTGTCCCACTTCAAGCTGTCCAAGGGGTAGGCCAAACTGAAACACAGTAGGTAACTCTGTCCCACTTCAAGCTGTCCAAGGGGTAGGCCAGACTGAAACACAGTAGGTTACTCCGTCCCACTTCAAGCTGTCAAAGGAGCAGGCCAGACTGAAACACAGTAGGTAACTCCATCCCACTTCAAGCTGTCCAAGGAGTAGGCTAGACTGAAACACAGTAGGTAACTCTGTCCCACTTCAAGCTGTCCAAGGGGTAGGCCAGACTGAAACACAGTAGGTTACTCCGTCCCACTTCAAGCTGTCCAAGGAGTAGGCCAGACTGAAACACAGTAGGTAACTCTGTCCCACTTCAAGCTGTCCAAGGGGCAGACCAGACTGAAACACAGTAGGTAACTCCATCCCACTTCAAGCTGTCAAAGGAGCAGGCCAGACTGAAACACAGTAGGTAACTCCATCCCACTTCAAGCTGTCCAAGGGGTAGGCCAGACTGAAACACAGTAGGTAACTCCGTCCCACTTCAAGCTGTCCAAGGGGCAGACCAGACTGAAACACAGTAGGTAACTCCATCCCACTTCAAGCTGTCCAAGGGGTAGGCCAGACTGAAACACAGTAGGTAACTCTGTCCCACTTCAAGCTGTCCAAGGGGCAGACCAGACTGAAACACAGTAGGTAACTCCGTCCCACTTCAAGCTGTCCAAGGGGCAGACCAGACTGAAACACAGTAGGTAACTCTGTCCCACTTCAAGCTGTCCAAGGAGTAGGCTAGTCTGAAACACAGTAGGTAACTCTGTCCCACTTCAAGCTGTCCAAGGAGTAGGCCAGACTGAAACACAGTAGGTAACTCCGTCCCACTTCAAGCTGTCAAAGGAGTAGGCTAGACTGAAACACAGTAGGTAACTCCATCCCACTTCAAGCTGTCCAAGGAGTAGGCCAGACTGAAACACAGTAAGTAACTCCATCCCACTTCAAGCTGTCCAAGGGGCAGACCAGACTGAAACACAGTAGGTAACTCCGTCCTACTTCAAGCTGTCCAAGGGGTAGGCCAGACTGAAACACAGTAGGTAACTCCGTCCCACTTCAAGTTGTCCAAGGAGTAGGCCAGACTGAAACACAGTATGTAACTCCGTCCCACTTCAAGCTGTCCAAGGGGTAGGCCAGACTGAAACACAGTAGGTAATTCCGTCCCTGCTCAAGCTGTTCAAGGGGCAGGCCAGACTGAAACAAAGTAGGTAACTCCATCCCACTTCAAGCTGTCCAAGGGGTAGGCCAGACTGAAACACAGTAGGTAACTCCATCCCACTTCAAGCTGTCCAAGGGGTAGGCCAGACTGAAACACAGTATGTAACTCTGTACCACTTCAAGCTGTCCAAGGGGCAGACCAGACTGAAACACAGTAGGTAACTCTGTCCCACTTCAAGCTGTCCAAGGGGTAGGCCAGACTGAAACACAGTAGGTAACTCCGTCCCTTCTCAAGCTGTTCAAGGGGCAGGCCAGACTGAAACACAGTAGGTAACTCCATCCCACTTCAAGCTGTCCAAGGGGTAGGCCAGACTGAAACACAGTAGGTAACTCCGTCCCACTTCAAGCTGTCCAAGGGGCAGACCAGACTGAAACACAGTATGTAACTCTGTCCCACTTCAAGCTGTCCAAGGGGTAGGCCAGACTGAAACACAGTAGGTAACTCCGTCCCACTTCAAGCTGTCAAAGGAGCAGGCCAGACTGAAACACAGTAGGTAACTCTGTCCCACTTCAAGCTGTCAAAGGAGCAGGCCAGACTGAAACACAGTAGGTAACTCTGTCCCACTTCAAGCTGTCCAAGGAGTAGGCTAGACTGAAACACAGTAGGTAACTCTGTCCCACTTCAAGCTGTCCAAGGGGTAGGCCAGACTGAAACACAGTAGGTAACTCCGTCCCACTTCAAGCTGTCCAAGGAGTAGGCCAGACTGAAACACAGTAGGTAACTCCGTCCCACTTCAAGCTGTCCAAGGGGTAGGCCAGACTGAAACACAGTAGGTAATTCCGTCCCTGCTCAAGCTGTTCAAGGGGCAGGCCAGACTGAAACAAAGTAGGTAACTCCATCCCACTTCAAGCTGTCCAAGGGGTAGGCCAGACTGAAACACAGTAGGTAACTCCATCCCACTTCAAGCTGTCCAAGGGGTAGGCCAGACTGAAACACAGTATGTAACTCTGTACCACTTCAAGCTGTCCAAGGGGCAGACCAGACTGAAACACAGTAGGTAACTCTGTCCCACTTCAAGCTGTCCAAGGGGTAGGCCAGACTGAAACACAGTAGGTAACTCCGTCCCTTCTCAAGCTGTTCAAGGGGCAGGCCAGACTGAAACACAGTAGGTAACTCCATCCCACTTCAAGCTGTCCAAGGGGTAGGCCAGACTGAAACACAGTAGGTAACTCCGTCCCACTTCAAGCTGTCCAAGGGGCAGACCAGACTGAAACACAGTAGGTAACTCTGTCCCACTTCAAGCTGTCCAAGGGGTAGGCCAGACTGAAACACAGTATGTAACTCTGTCCCACTTCAAGCTGTCCAAGGGGTAGGCCAGACTGAAACACAGTAGGTAACTCCGTCCCACTTCAAGCTGTCAAAGGAGCAGGCTAGACTGAAACACAGTAGGTAACTCTGTCCCACTTCAAGCTGTCCAAGGGGTAGGCCAGACTGAAACACAGTAGGTAACTCCGTCCCACTTCAAGCTGTCCAAGGAGTAGGCCAGACTGAAACACAGTAGGTAACTCCGTCCCAATTCAAGCTGTCCAAGGGGTAGGCCAGACTTAAACACAGTAGGTAACTCCGTCCCACTTCAAGCTGTCCAAGGAGTAGGCCAGACTGAAACACAGTAGGTAACTCCGTCCCACTTCAAGCTGTCCAAGGGGTAGGCCAGACTGAAACACAGTAGGTAATTCCGTCCCTGCTCAAGCTGTTCAAGGGGCAGGCCAGACTGAAACAAAGTAGGTAACTCCATCCCACTTCAAGCTGTCCAAGGGGTAGGCCAGACTGAAACACAGTAGGTAACTCCATCCCACTTCAAGCTGTCCAAGGGGTAGGCCAGACTGAAACACAGTATGTAACTCTGTACCACTTCAAGCTGTCCAAGGGGCAGACCAGACTGAAACACAGTAGGTAACTCTGTCCCACTTCAAGCTGTCCAAGGGGTAGGCCAGACTGAAACACAGTAGGTAACTCCGTCCCTTCTCAAGCTGTTCAAGGGGCAGGCCAGACTGAAACACAGTAGGTAACTCCATCCCACTTCAAGCTGTCCAAGGGGTAGGCCAGACTGAAACACAGTAGGTAACTCCGTCCCACTTCAAGCTGTCCAAGGGGCAGACCAGACTGAAACACAGTAGGTAACTCTGTCCCACTTCAAGCTGTCCAAGGGGTAGGCCAGACTGAAACACAGTATGTAACTCTGTCCCACTTCAAGCTGTCCAAGGGGTAGGCCAGACTGAAACACAGTAGGTAACTCCGTCCCACTTCAAGCTGTCAAAGGAGCAGGCTAGACTGAAACACAGTAGGTAACTCTGTCCCACTTCAAGCTGTCCAAGGGGTAGGCCAGACTGAAACACAGTAGGTAACTCCGTCCCACTTCAAGCTGTCCAAGGAGTAGGCCAGACTGAAACACAGTAGGTAACTCCGTCCCAATTCAAGCTGTCCAAGGGGTAGGCCAGACTGAAACACAGTAGGTAACTCCGTCCCTTCTCAAGCTGTTCAAGGGGCAGGCCAGACTGAAACACAGTAGGTAACTCCATCCTACTTCAAGCTGTCCAAGGGGTAGGCCAGACTGAAACACAGTAGGTAACTCTGTACCACTTCAAGCTGTCCAAGGGGCAGACCAGACTGAAACACAGTAGGTAACTCCGTCCCAATTCAAGCTGTCCAAGGGGTAGGCCAGACTGAAACACAGTAGGTAACTCCGTCCCTTCTCAAGCTGTTCAAGGGGCAGGCCAGACTGAAACACAGTAGGTAACTCCATCCCACTTCAAGCTGTCCAAGGGGTAGGCCAGACTGAAACACAGTAGGTAACTCTGCCCCACTTCAAGCTGTCCAAGGGGTAGGCCAGACTGAAACACAGTAGGTAACTCCATCCCACTTCAAGCTGTCCAAGGGGTAGGCTAGACTGAAACACAGTAGGTAACTCCGTCCCACTTCAAGCTGTCCAAGGGGTAGGCCAGACTGAAACACAGTAGGTAACTCCGTCCCACTTCAAGCTGTCCAAGGAGTAGGCCAGACTGAAACACAGTAGGTAACTCCGTCCCACTTCAAGCTGTCCAAGGGGCAGACCAGACTGAAACACAGTAGGTAACTCCGTCCCACTTCAAGCTGTCAAAGGAGCAGGCCAGACTGAAACACAGTAGGTAACTCCATCCCACTTCAAGCTGTCCAAGGAGTAGGCTAGACTGAAACACAGTAGGTAACTCTGTCCCACTTCAAGCTGTCCAAGGGGTAGGCCAAACTGAAACACAGTAGGTAACTCTGTCCCACTTCAAGCTGTCCAAGGGGTAGGCCAGACTGAAACACAGTAGGTAACTCCGTCCCACTTCAAGCTGTCAAAGGAGCAGGCCAGACTGAAACACAGTAGGTAACTCCATCCCACTTCAAGCTGTCCAAGGAGTAGGCTAGACTGAAACACAGTAGGTAACTCTGTCCCACTTCAAGCTGTCCAAGGGGTAGGCCAGACTGAAACACAGTAGGTTACTCCGTCCCACTTCAAGCTGTCCAAGGAGTAGGCCAGACTGAAACACAGTAGGTAACTCTGTCCCACTTCAAGCTGTCCAGGGGCAGACCAGACTGAAACACAGTAGGTAACTCCATCCCACTTCAAGCTGTCAAAGGAGCAGGCCAGACTGAAACACAGTAGGTAACTCCATCCCACTTCAAGCTGTCCAAGGGGTAGGCCAGACTGAAACACAGTAGGTAACTCCGTCCCACTTCAAGCTGTCCAAGGGGCAGACCAGACTGAAACACAGTAGGTAACTCTGTCCCACTTCAAGCTGTCCAAGGGGTAGGCCAGACTGAAACACAGTAGGTAACTCCGTCCCACTTCAAGCTGTCAAAGGAGCAGGCCAGACTGAAACACAGTAGGTAACTCTGTCCCACTTCAAGCTGTCCAAGGAGTAGGCTAGACTGAAACACAGTAGGTAACTCTGTCCCACTTCAAGCTGTCCAAGGGGTAGGCCAGACTGAAACACAGTAGGTAACTCCGTCCCACTTCAAGCTGTCCAAGGAGTAGGCCAGACTGAAACACAGTAGGTAACTCCGTCCCACTTCAAGCTGTCCAAGGGGTAGGCCAGACTGAAACACAGTAGGTAATTCCGTCCCTGCTCAAGCTGTTCAAGGGGCAGGCCAGACTGAAACAAAGTAGGTAACTCCATCCCACTTCAAGCTGTCCAAGGGGTAGGCCAGACTGAAACACAGTAGGTAACTCCATCCCACTTCAAGCTGTCCAAGGGGTAGGCCAGACTGAAACACAGTATGTAACTCTGTACCACTTCAAGCTGTCCAAGGGGCAGACCAGACTGAAACACAGTAGGTAACTCTGTCCCACTTCAAGCTGTCCAAGGGGTAGGCCAGACTGAAACACAGTAGGTAACTCCGTCCCTTCTCAAGCTGTTCAAGGGGCAGGCCAGACTGAAACACAGTAGGTAACTCCATCCCACTTCAAGCTGTCCAAGGGGTAGGCCAGACTGAAACACAGTAGGTAACTCCGTCCCACTTCAAGCTGTCCAAGGGGCAGACCAGACTGAAACACAGTATGTAACTCTGTCCCACTTCAAGCTGTCCAAGGGGTAGGCCAGACTGAAACACAGTAGGTAACTCCGTCCCACTTCAAGCTGTCAAAGGAGCAGGCTAGACTGAAACACAGTAGGTAACTCTGTCCCACTTCAAGCTGTCCAAGGGGTAGGCCAGACTGAAACACAGTAGGTAACTCCGTCCCACTTCAAGCTGTCCAAGGAGTAGGCCAGACTGAAACACAGTAGGTAACTCCGTCCCAATTCAAGCTGTCCAAGGGGTAGGCCAGACTGAAACACAGTAGGTAACTCCGTCCCTTCTCAAGCTGTTCAAGGGGCAGGCCAGACTGAAACACAGTAGGTAACTCCATCCCACTTCAAGCTGTCCAAGGGGTAGGCCAGACTGAAACACAGTAGGTAACTCTGTACCACTTCAAGCTGTCCAAGGGGCAGACCAGACTGAAACACAGTAGGTAACTCCGTCCCAATTCAAGCTGTCCAAGGGGTAGGCCAGACTGAAACACAGTAGGTAACTCCGTCCCTTCTCAAGCTGTTCAAGGGGCAGGCCAGACTGAAACACAGTAGGTAACTCCATCCCACTTCAAGCTGTCCAAGGGGTAGGCCAGACTGAAACACAGTAGGTAACTCTGCCCCACTTCAAGCTGTCCAAGGGGTAGGCCAGACTGAAACACAGTAGGTAACTCCATCCCACTTCAAGCTGTCCAAGGGGTAGGCTAGACTGAAACACAGTAGGTAACTCCGTCCCACTTCAAGCTGTCCAAGGGGTAGGCCAGACTGAAACACAGTAGGTAACTCCGTCCCACTTCAAGCTGTCCAAGGAGTAGGCCAGACTGAAACACAGTAGGTAACTCCGTCCCACTTCAAGCTGTCCAAGGGGCAGACCAGACTGAAACACAGTAGGTAACTCCGTCCCACTTCAAGCTGTCAAAGGAGCAGGCCAGACTGAAACACAGTAGGTAACTCCATCCCACTTCAAGCTGTCCAAGGAGTAGGCTAGACTGAAACACAGTAGGTAACTCTGTCCCACTTCAAGCTGTCCAAGGAGTAGGCTAGACTGAAACACAGTAGGTAACTCCATCCCACTTCAAGCTGTCCAAGGAGTAGGCCAGACTGAAACACAGTAGGTAACTCTGTCCCACTTCAAGCTGTCCAAGGAGTAGGCTAGACTGAAACACAGTAGGTTACTCCATCCCACTTCAAGCTGTCCAAGGAGTAGGCTAGACTGAAACACAGTAGGTAACTCTGTCCCACTTCAAGCTGTCCAAGGAGTAGGCTAGACTGAGACACAGTAGGTAACTCCGTCCCTTCTCAAGCTGTTCAAGGGGCAGGCCAGACTGAAACACAGTAGGTAACTCCATCCCACTTCAAGCTGTCCAAGGGGTAGGCCAGACTGAAACACAGTAGGTAACTCCATCCCACTTCAAGCTGTCAAAGGAGCAGGCCAGACTGAAACACAGTAGGTAACTCCATCCCACTTCAAGCTGTCCAAGGAGTAGGCCAGACTGAAACACAGTAGGTAACTCCATCCCACTTCAAGCTGTCCAAGGGGCAGACCAGACTGAAACACAGTAGGTAACTCCGTCCTACTTCAAGCTGTCAAAGGAGCAGGCCAGACTGAAACACAGTAGGTAACTCCATCCCACTTCAAGCTGTCCAAGGAGTAGGCTAGACTGAAACACAGTAGGTAACTCTGTCCCACTTCAAGCTGTTCAAGGGGTAGGCCAGACTGAAACACAGTAGGTAACTCTGTCCCACTTCAAGCTGTCCAAGGAGCAGACCAGACTGAAACACAGTAGGTAACTCTGTCCCACTTCAAGCTGTCCAAGGAGTAGGCTAGACTGAAACACAGTAGGTAACTCTGTCCCACTTCAAGCTGTCCAAGGAGCAGGCCAGACTGAAACACAGTAGGTAACTCTGTCCCACTTCAAGCTGTCCAAGGGGTAGGCCAGACTGAAACACAGTAGGTAACTCCATCCCACTTCAAGCTGTCCAAGGAGTAGGCCAGACTGAAACACAGTAGGTAACTCCGTCCCACTTCAAGCTGTCCAAGGGGTAGGCCAGACTGAAACACAGTAGGTAACTCCGTCCCTTCTCAAGCTGTTCAAGGGGCAGGCCAGACTGAAACACAGTAGGTAACTCCATCCCACTTCAAGCTGTCCAAGGGGTAGGCCAGACTGAAACACAGTAGGTAACTCTGTCCCACTTCAAGCTGTCCAAGGGGCAGACCAGACTGAAACACAGTAGGTAACTCTGTCCCACTTCAAGCTGTCCAAGGGGTAGGCTAGACTGAAACACAGTAGGTAACTCTGTCCCACTTCAAGCTGTCCAAGGGGTAGGCCAGACTGAAACACAGTAGGTAACTCCATCCCACTTCAGGCTGTCCAAGGGGTAGGCTAGACTGAAACACAGTAGGTAACTCCGTCCCACTTCAAGCTGTCCAAGGGGTAGGCCAGACTGAAACACAGTAGGTAACTCCGTCCCACTTCAAGCTGTCCAAGGAGTAGGCCAGACTGAAACACAGTAGGTAACTCCGTCCCACTTCAAGCTGTCCAAGGGGCAGACCAGACTGAAACACAGTAGGTAACTCCGTCCCACTTCAAGCTGTCAAAGGAGCAGGCCAGACTGAAACACAGTAGGTAACTCCATCCCACTTCAAGCTGTCCAAGGAGTAGGCTAGACTGAAACACAGTAGGTAACTCTGTCCCACTTCAAGCTGTCCAAGGAGTAGGCTAGACTGAAACACAGTAGGTAACTCCATCCCACTTCAAGCTGTCCAAGGAGTAGGCTAGACTGAAACACAGTAGGTAACTCTGTCCCACTTCAAGCTGTCCAAGGAGTAGGCTAGACTGAAACACAGTAGGTTACTCCATCCCACTTCAAGCTGTCCAAGGAGTAGGCTAGACTGAAACACAGTAGGTAACTCTGTCCCACTTCAAGCTGTCCAAGGAGTAGGCTAGACTGAGACACAGTAGGTAACTCCGTCCCTTCTCAAGCTGTTCAAGGGGCAGGCCAGACTGAAACACAGTAGGTAACTCCATCCCACTTCAAGCTGTCCAAGGGGTAGGCCAGACTGAAACACAGTAGGTAACTCCATCCCACTTCAAGCTGTCCAAGGAGTAGGCTAGACTGAAACACAGTAGGTAACTCCGTCCCACTTCAAGCTGTCCAAGGGGCAGACCAGACTGAAACACAGTAGGTAACTCCGTCCCACTTCAAGCTGTCAAAGGAGCAGGCCAGACTGAAACACAGTAGGTAACTCCATCCCACTTCAAGCTGTCCAAGGAGTAGGCCAGACTGAAACACAGTAGGTAACTCCATCCCACTTCAAGCTGTCCAAGGGGCAGACCAGACTGAAACACAGTAGGTAACTCCGTCCTACTACAAGCTGTCAAAGGAGCAGGCCAGACTGAAACACAGTAGGTAACTCCATCCCACTTCAAGCTGTCCAAGGAGTAGGCTAGACTGAAACACAGTAGGTAACTCTGTCCCACTTCAAGCTGTTCAAGGGGTAGGCCAGACTGAAACACAGTAGATAACTCCATCCCACTTCAAGCTGTCCAAGGAGCAGACCAGACTGAAACACAGTAGGTAACTCTGTCCCACTTCAAGCTGTCCAAGGGGTAGGCCAGACTGAAACACAGTAGGTAACTCTGTACCACTTCAAGCTGTCCAAGGGGCAGACCAGACTGAAACACAGTAGGTAACTCTGTCCCACTTCAAGCTGTCCAAGGGGTAGGCCAGACTGAAACACAGTAGGTAACTCTGTCCCACTTCAAGCTGTCCAAGGGGTAGGCCAGACTGAAACACAGTAGGTAACTCCATCCCACTTCAGGCTCTCCAAGGGGTAGGCTAGACTGAAACACAGTAGGTAACTCCGTCCCACTTCAAGCTGTCCAAGGGGTAGGCCAGACTGAAACACAGTAGGTAACTCCGTCCCACTTCAAGCTGTCCAAGGAGTAGGCCAGACTGAAACACAGTAGGTAACTCTGTCCCACTTCAAGCTGTCCAAGGAACAGGCCAGACTGAAACACAGTAGGTAACTCCGTCCCACTTCAAGCTGTCCAAGGGGTAGGCCAGACTGAAACACAGTAGGTAACTCCATCCCACTTCAGGCTGTCCAAGGGGTAGGCCAGACTGAAACACAGTAGGTAACTCCGTCCCACTTCAAGCTGTCAAAGGAGCAGGCCAGACTGAAACACAGTAGGTAACTCCATCCCACTTCAAGCTGTCCAAGGGGCAGACCAGACTGAAACACAGTAGCTAACTCTGTCCCACTTCAAGCTGTCCAAGGGGTAGGCCAGACTGAAACACAGTAGGTAACTCCGTCCCACTTCAAGCTGTCAAAGGAGCAGGCTAGACTGAAACACAGTAGGTAACTCTGTCCCACTTCAAGCTGTCCAAGGGGTAGGCCAGACTGAAACACAGTAGGTAACTCCGTCCCACTTCAAGCTGTCCAAGGAGTAGGCCAGACTGAAACACAGTAGGTAACTCCGTCCCACTTCAAGCTGTCCAAGGGGTAGGCCAGACTGAAACACAGTAGGTAACTCCGTCCCTTCTCAAGCTGTTCAAGGGGCAGGCCAGACTGAAACACAGTAGGTAACTCCGTCCCACTTCAAGCTGTCCAAGGGGTAGGCCAGACTGAAACACAGTAGGTAACTCTGTACCACTTCAAGCTGTCCAAGGGGCAGACCAGACTGAAACACAGTAGGTAACTCTGTCCCACTTCAAGCTGTCCAAGGGGTAGGCCAGACTGAAACACAGTAGGTAACTCTGTCCCACTTCAAGCTGTCCAAGGGGTAGGCCAGACTGAAACACAGTAGGTAACTCCATCCCACTTCAGGCTGTCCAAGGGGTAGGCTAGACTGAAACACAGTAGGTAACTCCGTCCCACTTCAAGCTGTCCAAGGGGTAGGCCAGACTGAAACACAGTAGGTAACTCCGTCCCCCTCCAAGCTGTCCAAGGAGCAGGCCAGACTGAAACACAGTAGGTAACTCTGTCCCACTTCAAGCTGTCCAAGGAACAGGCCAGACTGAAACACAGTAGGTAACTCCGTCCCACTTCAAGCTGTCCAAGGGGTAGGCCAGACTGAAACACAGTAGGTAACTCTGTCCCACTTCAAGCTGTCCAAGGAGTAGGCTAGACTGAAACACAGTAGGTAACTCTGTCCCACTTCAAGCTGTCCAAGGGGTAGGCCAGACTGAAACACAGTAGGTAACTCCGTCCTACTTCAAGCTGTCCAAGGAGTAGGCCAGACTGAAACACAGTAGGTAACTCTGTCCCACTTCAAGCTGTCCAAGGGGCAGACCAGACTGAAACACAGTAGGTAACTCCGTCCCACTTCAAGCTGTCAAAGGAGCAGGCCAGACTGAAACACAGTAGGTAACTCCATCCCACTTCAAGCTGTCCAAGGGGTAGGCCAGACTGAAACACAGTAGGTAACTCCGTCCCACTTCAAGCTGTCCAAGGGATAGGCCAGACTGAAACACAGTAGGTAACTCCGTCCCTTCTCAAGCTGTTCAAGAGGCAGGCCAGACTGAAACACAGTAGGTAACTCCATCCCACTTCAAGCTGTCCAAGGGGTAGGCCAGACTGAAACACAGTAGGTAACTCCATCCCACTTCAAGCTGTCCAAGGGGTAGGCCAGACTGAAACACAGTATGTAACTCTGTACCACTTCAAGCTGTCCAAGGGGCAGACCAGACTGAAACACAGTAGGTAACTCTGTCCCACTTCAAGCTGTCTAAGGGGTAGGCCAGACTTAAACACAGTAGGTAACTCCGTCCCTTCTCAAGCTGTTCAAGGGGCAGGCCAGACTGAAACACAGTAGGTAACTCCATCCCACTTCAAGCTGTCCAAGGGGTAGGCCAGACTGAAACACAGAAGGTAACTCCATCCCACTTCAAGCTGCCGAAGGGGTAGGCCAGACTGAAACACAGTAGGTAACTCTGTACCACTTCAAGCTGTCCAAGGGGCAGACCAGACTGAAACACAGTAGGTAACTCCATCCCACTTCAGGCTGTCCAAGGGGTAGGCTAGACTGAAACACAGTAGGTAACTCCGTCCCACTTCAAGCTGTCCAAGGGGTAGGCCAGACTGAAAGACAGTAGGTAACTCCGTCCCACTTCAAGCTGTCCAAGGAGTAGGCCAGACTGAAACACAGTAGATAACTCTGTCCCACTTCAAGCTGTCCAAGGAACAGGCCAGACTGAAACACAGTAGGTAACTCCGTCCCACTTCAAGCTGTCCAAGGGGTAGGCCAGACTGAAACACAGTAGGTAACTCCGTCCCACTTCAAGCTGTCCAAGGAGAAGGCCAGACTGAAACACAGTAGGTAACCCCATCCCACTTCAAGCTGTCCAAGGAGTAGGCCAGACTGAAACACAGTAGGTAACTCCGTCCCACTTCAAGCTGTTCAAGGGGTAGGCCAGACTGAAACATAGTAGGTAACTCTGTCCCACTTCAAGCTGTCCAAGGAGTAGGCCAGACTGAAACACAGTAGGTAACTCTGTCCCACTTCAAGCTGTCCAAGGGGTAGGCCAGACTGAAACACAGTAGGTAACTCCGTCCCTTCTCAAGCTGTTCAAGGGGCAGGCCAGACTGAAACACAGTAGGTAACTCTGTCCCACTTCAAGCTGTCCAAGGAGTAGGCCAGACTGAAACACAGTAGGTAACTCCGTCCCACTTCAAGCTGTCCAAGGGGTAGGCCAGACTGAAACACAGTAGGTAACTCCGTCCCACTTCAAGCTGTCAAAGGAGCAGGCCAGACTGAAACACAGTAGGTAACTCCATCCCACTTCAAGCTGTCCAAGGGGTAGGCCAGACTGAAACACAGTAGGTAACTCCGCCCCTTCTCAAGCTGTCCAAGGGGTAGGCCAGACTGAAACACAGTAGGTAACTCCGTCCCCCTCCAAGCTGTCCAAGGAGCAGGCCAGACTGAAACACAGTAGGTAACTCTGTCCCACTTCAAGCTGTCCAAGGAACAGGCCAGACTGAAACACAGTAGGTAACTCCGTCCCACTTCAAGCTGTCCAAGGGGTAGGCCAGACTGAAACACAGTAGGTAACTCTGTCCCACTTCAAGCTGTCCAAGGAGTAGGCTAGACTGAAACACAGTAGGTAACTCTGTCCCACTTCAAGCTGTCCAAGGGGTAGGCCAGACTGAAACACAGTAGGTAACTCCGTCCTACTTCAAGCTGTCCAAGGAGTAGGCCAGACTGAAACACAGTAGGTAACTCTGTCCCACTTCAAGCTGTCCAAGGGGCAGACCAGACTGAAACACAGTAGGTAACTCCGTCCCACTTCAAGCTGTCAAAGGAGCAGGCCAGACTGAAACACAGTAGGTAACTCCATCCCACTTCAAGCTGTCCAAGGGGTAGGCCAGACTGAAACACAGTAGGTAACTCCGTCCCACTTCAAGCTGTCCAAGGGATAGGCCAGACTGAAACACAGTAGGTAACTCCGTCCCTTCTCAAGCTGTTCAAGAGGCAGGCCAGACTGAAACACAGTAGGTAACTCCATCCCACTTCAAGCTGTCCAAGGGGTAGGCCAGACTGAAACACAGTAGGTAACTCCATCCCACTTCAAGCTGTCCAAGGGGTAGGCCAGACTGAAACACAGTATGTAACTCTGTACCACTTCAAGCTGTCCAAGGGGCAGACCAGACTGAAACACAGTAGGTAACTCTGTCCCACTTCAAGCTGTCTAAGGGGTAGGCCAGACTTAAACACAGTAGGTAACTCCGTCCCTTCTCAAGCTGTTCAAGGGGCAGGCCAGACTGAAACACAGTAGGTAACTCCATCCCACTTCAAGCTGTCCAAGGGGTAGGCCAGACTGAAACACAGAAGGTAACTCCATCCCACTTCAAGCTGCCGAAGGGGTAGGCCAGACTGAAACACAGTAGGTAACTCTGTACCACTTCAAGCTGTCCAAGGGGCAGACCAGACTGAAACACAGTAGGTAACTCCATCCCACTTCAGGCTGTCCAAGGGGTAGGCTAGACTGAAACACAGTAGGTAACTCCGTCCCACTTCAAGCTGTCCAAGGGGTAGGCCAGACTGAAAGACAGTAGGTAACTCCGTCCCACTTCAAGCTGTCCAAGGAGTAGGCCAGACTGAAACACAGTAGATAACTCTGTCCCACTTCAAGCTGTCCAAGGAACAGGCCAGACTGAAACACAGTAGGTAACTCCGTCCCACTTCAAGCTGTCCAAGGGGTAGGCCAGACTGAAACACAGTAGGTAACTCCGTCCCACTTCAAGCTGTCCAAGGAGAAGGCCAGACTGAAACACAGTAGGTAACCCCATCCCACTTCAAGCTGTCCAAGGAGTAGGCCAGACTGAAACACAGTAGGTAACTCCGTCCCACTTCAAGCTGTTCAAGGGGTAGGCCAGACTGAAACATAGTAGGTAACTCTGTCCCACTTCAAGCTGTCCAAGGAGTAGGCCAGACTGAAACACAGTAGGTAACTCTGTCCCACTTCAAGCTGTCCAAGGGGTAGGCCAGACTGAAACACAGTAGGTAACTCCGTCCCTTCTCAAGCTGTTCAAGGGGCAGGCCAGACTGAAACACAGTAGGTAACTCTGTCCCACTTCAAGCTGTCCAAGGAGTAGGCCAGACTGAAACACAGTAGGTAACTCCGTCCCACTTCAAGCTGTCCAAGGGGTAGGCCAGACTGAAACACAGTAGGTAACTCCGTCCCACTTCAAGCTGTCAAAGGAGCAGGCCAGACTGAAACACAGTAGGTAACTCCATCCCACTTCAAGCTGTCCAAGGGGTAGGCCAGACTGAAACACAGTAGGTAACTCCGCCCCTTCTCAAGCTGTCCAAGGGGTAGGCCAGACTGAAACACAGTAGGTAACTCCGTCCCACTTCAAGCTGTCCAAGGAGCAGGCCAGACTGAAACACAGTAGGTAACTCCATCCCACTTCAAGCTGTCCAAGGGGTAGGCCAGACTGAAACACAGTAGGTATCTCCGTCCCACTTCAAGCTGTCCAAGGGGTAGGCCAGACTGAAACACAGTAGGTAACTCTGTCCCACTTCAAGCTGTCCAAGGAGCAGGCCAGACTGAAACACAGTAGGTAACTCTGTCCCACTTCAAGCTGTCCAAGGGGTAGGCCAGACTGAAACACAGTAGGTAACTCCGTCCCTTCTCAAGCTGTTCAAGGGGCAGGCCAGACTGAAACACAGTAGGTAACTCTGTCCCACTTCAAGCTGTCCAAGGAGTAGGCCAGACTGAAACACAGTAGGTAACTCCGTCCCACTTCAAGCTGTCCAAGGGGTAGGCCAGACTGAAACACAGTAGGTAACTCCGTCCCACTTCAAGCTGTCAAAGGAGCAGGCCAGACTGAAACACAGTAGGTAACTCCATCCCACTTCAAGCTGTCCAAGGGGTAGGCCAGACTGAAACACAGTAGGTAACTCCGCCCCTTCTCAAGCTGTCCAAGGGGTAGGCCAGACTGAAACACAGTAGGTAACTCCGTCCCACTTCAAGCTGTCCAAGGAGCAGGCCAGACTGAAACACAGTAGGTAACTCCATCCCACTTCAAGCTGTCCAAGGGGTAGGCCAGACTGAAACACAGTAGGTAACTCCGTCCCACTTCAAGCTGTCCAAGGGGTAGGCCAGACTGAAACACAGTAGGTAACTCTGTCCCACTTCAAGCTGTCCAAGGAGCAGGCCAGACTGAAACACAGTAGGTAATTCTGTCCCACTTCAAGCTGTCCAAGGGGCAGGCCAGACTGAAACACAGTAGGTAATTCTGTCCCACTTCAAGCTGTTCAAGGAACAGGCCAGGCTGAAACACAGTAGGTAACTCCATCCCACTTCAAGCTGTCCAAGGGGTAGGCCAGACTGAAACACAGTAGGTAACTCTGTACCACTTCAAGCTGTCAAAGGAGCAGGCCAGACTGAAACACAGTAGGTAACTCCATCCCACTTCAAGCTGTCCAAGGGGTAGGCCAGACTGAAACACAGTAGGTAACTCTGTCCCACTTCAAGCTGTCTAAGGGGTAGGCCAGACTTAAACACAGTAGGTAACTCCGTCCCTTCTCAAGCTGTTCAAGGGGCAGGCCAGACTGAAACACAGTAGGTAACTCCATCCCACTTCAAGCTGTCCAAGGGGTAGGCCAGACTGAAACACAGTAGGTAACTCCATCCCACTTCAAGCTGCCGAAGGGGTAGGCCAGACTGAAACACAGTAGGTAACTCTGTACCACTTCAAGCTGTCCAAGGGGTAGGCCAGACTGAAACACAGTAGGTAACTCTGTCCCACTTCAAGCTGTCCAAGGAGCAGGCCAGACTGAAACACAGTAGGTAATTCTGTCCCACTTCAAGCTGTCCAAGGGGCAGGCCAGACTGAAACACAGTAGGTAATTCTGTCCCACTTCAAGCTGTTCAAGGAACAGGCCTGGCTGAAACACAGTAGGTAACTCCATCCCACTTCAAGCTGTCCAAGGGGTAGGCCAGACTGAAACACAGTAGGTAACTCTGTCCCACTTCAAGCTGTCAAAGGAGCAGGCCAGACTGAAACACAGTAGGTAACTCCATCCCACTTCAAGCTGTCCAAGGGGTAGGCCAGACTGAAACACAGTAGGTAACTCCGCCCCTTCTCAAGCTGTCCAAGGGGTAGGCTAGACTGAAACACAGTAGGTAACTCCGTCCCACTTCAAGCTGTCCAAGGAGCAGGCCAGACTGAAACACAGTAGGTAACTCCGTCCCACTTCAAGCTGTCAAAGGAGCAGGCCAGACTGAAACACAGTAGGTAACTCCATCCCACTTCAAGCTGTCCAAGGGGTAGGCCAGACTGAAACACAGTAGGTAACTCCGCCCCTTCTCAAGCTGTCCAAGGGGTAGGCCAGACTGAAACACAGTAGGTAACTCCGTCCCACTTCAAGCTGTCCAAGGAGCAGGCCAGACTGAAACACAGTAGGTAACTCCATCCCACTTCAAGCTGTCCAAGGGGTAGGCCAGACTGAAACACAGTAGGTAACTCCGTCCCACTTCAAGCTGTCCAAGGGGTAGGCCAGACTGAAACACAGTAGGTAACTCTGTCCCACTTCAAGCTGTCCAAGGAGCAGGCCAGACTGAAACACAGTAGGTAATTCTGTCCCACTTCAAGCTGTCCAAGGGGCAGGCCAGACTGAAACACAGTAGGTAATTCTGTCCCACTTCAAGCTGTTCAAGGAACAGGCCAGGCTGAAACACAGTAGGTAACTCCATCCCACTTCAAGCTGTCCAAGGGGTAGGCCAGACTGAAACACAGTAGGTAACTCTGTACCACTTCAAGCTGTCAAAGGAGCAGGCCAGACTGAAACACAGTAGGTAACTCCATCCCACTTCAAGCTGTCCAAGGGGTAGGCCAGACTGAAACACAGTAGGTAACTCTGTCCCACTTCAAGCTGTCTAAGGGGTAGGCCAGACTTAAACACAGTAGGTAACTCCGTCCCTTCTCAAGCTGTTCAAGGGGCAGGCCAGACTGAAACACAGTAGGTAACTCCATCCCACTTCAAGCTGTCCAAGGGGTAGGCCAGACTGAAACACAGTAGGTAACTCCATCCCACTTCAAGCTGCCGAAGGGGTAGGCCAGACTGAAACACAGTAGGTAACTCTGTACCACTTCAAGCTGTCCAAGGGGTAGGCCAGACTGAAACACAGTAGGTAACTCTGTCCCACTTCAAGCTGTCCAAGGAGCAGGCCAGACTGAAACACAGTAGGTAATTCTGTCCCACTTCAAGCTGTCCAAGGGGCAGGCCAGACTGAAACACAGTAGGTAATTCTGTCCCACTTCAAGCTGTTCAAGGAACAGGCCTGGCTGAAACACAGTAGGTAACTCCATCCCACTTCAAGCTGTCCAAGGGGTAGGCCAGACTGAAACACAGTAGGTAACTCTGTCCCACTTCAAGCTGTCAAAGGAGCAGGCCAGACTGAAACACAGTAGGTAACTCCATCCCACTTCAAGCTGTCCAAGGGGTAGGCCAGACTGAAACACAGTAGGTAACTCCGCCCCTTCTCAAGCTGTCCAAGGGGTAGGCTAGACTGAAACACAGTAGGTAACTCCGTCCCACTTCAAGCTGTCCAAGGAGCAGGCCAGACTGAAACACAGTAGGTAACTCCATCCCACTTCAAGCTGTCCAAGGGGTAGGCCAGACTGAAACACAGTAGGTAACTCCGTCCCACTTCAAGCTGTCCAAGGGGTAGGCCAGACTGAAACACAGTAGGTAACTCTGTCCCACTTCAAGCTGTCCAAGGAGCAGGCCAGACTGAAACACAGTAGGTAATTCTGTCCCACTTCAAGCTGTCCAAGGGGCAGGCCAGACTGAAACACAGTAGGTAATTCTGTCCCACTTCAAGCTGTTCAAGGAACAGGCCAGGCTGAAACACGGAGTTAACACAGAAGGTAACTGTGTTTAATGGTCAAGTTTACTCTCACAGAACAGTGTTTAATGGTCAAGTTTACTGTTACAGAACAGTATTTAATGGTCAAGTTTACTGTCACAGAACAGTGTTTAATGGTCAAGTTTACTGTCACAGAACAGTGTTTAATGGTCAAGTTTACTGTCACAGAACAGTGTTTAATGGTCAAGTTTACTCTTACAGAACAGTGTTTAATGGTCAAGTTTACTGTCACAGAACAGTGTTTAATGGTCAAGTTTACTGTCACAGAACACAGTATGCATGAAATGAAGCAGAAGCATCAACAAGAGGTGCAGGAACTGAAACAAACCCATCACTTGGAGTTGGAGCAACTAAAACACACTCAGGATTTGCAAATAAACAGCCAGAAGACCCAAGCTGACCTGGGTAGGTCAGTCTTTAAGTACAACCTCGCCTGGTGCTTCATAATCATGCTTAGCACAAGGCAGGTTTGGGACTCTACTCTTGAAGTAGTACAAATCAAACAACATAAAACTGAAACAGTCAGTGTTTACGCTTCATTTTCTGACCTGTCCCTATTCCTGTGACTGTTGGTTTCAGCAACTCCCTCAACATCCTGCAGATCAGAGTTCCCCTTGTTGTACTGGCTCTGTCAAATGTGTCTGTATCGCAAGACAGGAATAGTTACGTTCATCATACACCGAAGTTAGTCATTTGTGTCTGTACTGGAATTTCAGGCAAGAAACCATGTAAGGATAATGTATTACATCTGACCCAATCATGCCCACATCTTAACTTTAGGAATCCACTGATTGCTTGTGTAGTACAGTTTAATGGTGAGGCTGTGTAATCTGCATGTGATTGTGATGTCTCTGTCTTCAGATCACAAGAGTGCAGCTAACCATCAGAAGCTGCAATACTTGACCCAACTGCAATCCCTGGGGGTCAACCTTGACCAGTATCTGGTCAGTCAGCAGCAGCCTCCCATCAGAGAGGAGATACAAGTCATCAAGATGTAGATGTCATGACATGGTAGATGGTGGTGTTACTCACATCATATTGCTATGTTCTTCATATGGTCATGAGATATGGCTCATATCACACAACACCCATCAATATCTGGCATTCAGTGCATGCATAGTATATCTTCACAAATATATCAAATGTATTATAAATATGTGGTACTTGTTGCTTTTTCCCATTAAATGTGCAACTTATCATGTTTCTGTTCACCTCTCAGTACATAAACATGACTGGACTGTACAGCTAATGGTGACAGCTGACCTGTATGGCCATGGTATAACAGCTGCACTGTAAACTTGGTACATAATAGCTGGATTATATAACCATGGTATAACTGCAGCACTGTCAACTTTGTATAGCAGCTGGATTATATAACCATGGTATAACAGCTGCACTGTAAACTTGGTACATAATAGCTGGATTACATAACCATGGTATAACAGCAGCACTGTTAACTTTGTATAGCAGCTGGATTATATAACCATGGTATAACAGCAGCGGTCAACATTGTATAGCAGCTAGATTACATAACCATTGTATAACAGCAGCACTGTCAACATTGTATAGCAGATGGATTATATAACCATGGTATAACAGCTGGATTGTGAAACGATGGTGTAACAGTTTTGTAAACATGGTATAACAGATGGAATATATAATGATGGTATAACAACAGCACTGTAAACATGGTATAATAGCTTGTATATATAATGATGGTATATCAACAGCACTGTAAACATGGTATAATAGCTTGTATATATAATGATGGTATACCAACAGCACTGTAAACATGGTATAATAGCTGGAAAATATAATGATGGTATAACAACAGCACTGTAAACATGGTATAACAGCTGGAATATATAATGATGGTACAACAACAGCACTGTCAACATGATATAATAGCTGGAATATATAATGATGGTATAACAACAGCACTGTCAACCTGTTATAACAGCTGGAATATATAATGATGGTATAACAACAGCACTGTCAACATGGTATAATAGCTGGAATATATAATGATGGTATAACAACAGCACTGTCAACATGGTATAATAGCTGGAATATAAAATGATGGTATAACAACAGCACTGTAAACATGGTATAACAGCTGGAATATATAATGATGGTATAACAACAGCATTGTCAACATGGTATAACAGCTGGAATATATAATGATGGTATGACAACAGCACTGTAAACATGGTATAACAGCTGGAATATATAATGATGGTATGACAACAGCACTGTAAACATGGTATAACAGCTGGAATATATAATGCTGGTATGATAACAGCACTGTAAACATGGTATAACAGCTGGAATATATAATGCTGGTATGACAACAGCGCTTTTAACATGATATAACAGCTGAAATATATAATGCTGGTATGACAACTGTGCTGTAAACATGGTGTAACATCGTCACTGTATAAATGTGTATAACAGATGCACCAAATGAACATGGTAGACATGAGGAATTGCATGTAGCTTGTGTAATATGTATTATAAATCTTTGATATGCACATGATACAATTGTATTATAAATGTTTCTGTGATGAATTACTTTCCAATATAATCTTTACATCATGAAATCAGTACATCACCAAGTGAATGTGAGTTCCGACCACTAGCCTAAACTGCATTATCCATTAACTGGGAGTAGCCCTGCCTGTGACATTTATGAACAGTTATCAGCAAATGGCAACACCAAGAATGAAGTGTATCAGATTATAACAGGGTTGCAAAGTGGTCAACAAATCTGTACTGTGCACTGGCACTTGCTACTGTCCGCCTCCAGAACCTCCAGTTAGAATGGTTCTTGTGGTCACGGCAATACAAGTCTCTAAAGTGTCATTGACTAGAAAAGTGTATGCAAAGACAGAGCAGCAGGCTCTTCACCAGCATTTCCTAAAGTAGACACAGTTTATGGATAACATTTCTTTAAATACTGTAAAGGCGACGTCTCAGTATAGATCCTTATCCCATTGCCAAGCAATATATGAAAGAAAAGAGAAGGAGATGATCTACATCTGCAGTACATCCTCAAGTAACGAAAGTACAATGCCTTCAGCTTCCCTAATCTGATGCAATGACCCCAGTGTCACAGGCCGAAACATCCCTTGGCCTGGTCTTTCCCTGGGAAGTAATAACCTGGGATTGAGGTGGGGAAGGTTCTGCCTGGGCCCTATCTTTCAGCTCTTGACTCCAACCTTGGCTAGTTCTCCTCATCATGGGCCAATTCTTCTTCAGTGTGGCCAAACCTTCCCCAGGTGTTCAAACATGTATTGACACAAGGAAAGAGGTTCTAATGGCCAAGTTTCTCCCCCCCTTCCCCCCCCCCCCTCCCCCCACTTCACAATTTCTTCAGGAAAACTATACTTTATATATTTCTCATATCTTTTGAAACTTCATCTTCATATATTCATCTTCAAATATTTTAGATATTGTTAAAAAAATGTGAGTTTTCAGTGAATGAATCAATGGTAAGGAAATGGAGGACAGCGAAGCCGTCTCTTGAGGAGCTGCCAAAGACGAAGAAGGCCAGACGAGGATCCGAGACGCCATACAAGCCACTGGAAGATATTCTTTTCCAGTGGATCGGAGAGTTGCGACAGTCAGCGTGCATCGTCACACGCATGATGATTCGACAGCGAGCACTCCATGTTTACCGTACTAGGAAAGAAATGGATCTCCCGAAATCATTCAAGGCTTCGGGAAACTGGTGTTCGCGCTTCTTAAGGCGACACAACCTAGCGCTGAGTCAGAAAACACACATTGCACAGAAACTTCCTGCTGAAGTGGAAACCAAAGTGGGTTTTTTCCATCAATTTGTGATCCGTGAGCGAAAGAAGGTAGACTACGATTTAAGCCAGCTCGGCAATATGGACGAGACTCCCCTCAATTTCGACATGCCAGGATCCAGAACCATCGACACCAAGGGGACTTCGACGGTGACAGTTCGCACATGTGGGGCCGAGAAGCAACACTTCACGGTGGTCTTAACCTGCATGGCCGATGGGACCAAGCTGGACCCAATGCTTATTTTCAAACGGAAAACTATGCCGAAGGACAAGGATGGATGGATGAGTCTCTTGTACTCAAGTGGCTCGAGAACGTATGGATGCAGAGACCAGGTGCTGCCAGAGGATGCAAGTCCCTGCTTGTGTGGGATATGTTTCGTGCCCATTTGTGCGAAGCAGTGAAAAAGAAGTTGGTCGACACCAAAACACGTCAGGCCGTGATCCCCGGTGGATGCACCTCCCTGTTACAGCCACTCGACGTCTGCCTCAACAAACTGTTCAAGGCCAACGTAAGGAGTGCGTGGAATACTTGGATGATTAATGGCGACCACACATATACAAAAACAAATAAACAAAGAAAAGCACCGCTAGGAGTTGTTGCAGAATGGGTGAAGACCGCGTGGACGGACATACCAACGGACATGGTGAAACGCAGTTTTCTTAAATGTGGGATCGCCAATGCTTTGGACGGATCGGAGGACGATTGTTTATATGAAGATCTCGTCAATACAGAATCCGGGAGATCCGACACAACAGAAATAGTTGCAGACATCCCTGATGATTTCGAGGATGAATTGAACGACTACTATGACGACAGAACCGATTCAACAGCATGGGACATTCTCTGTGCCGAAGAATCCGACTCTGAATTTGATGGGTACACCGAGGCAGATCTGTGATCTGTTCTGTTCTGATGAAAGTGTAAATAAGCCAGAAAATACCTTTAACATGTATGATTTTTTGATGTATGTATTTATATTCTGAATGATGTGTGTATGCTTCTGAATTATTCTGAATGATGAATCGGTATTAAACAAATATGTGAATTAATTAAATTAAGAAAAATGGGCGTACGTAAATAAATGGCTCATAACTTGAAATATGTTGTTATGTTATTACTTCATAAATGAATTTTATTTTACGGGCACCAATTTGGTGTTGCACCGTGTAAACACAAAATGGCGACATGTGCTGGAGTTACACACGCGACCAGTCATCGTAGAAAAAAACAACGCAAGATAAACATATTTTTTTTAATATTAAGGTTTGTGCGCGCACTTGTGATGTGTTTCATTCCAGGTCGCCTTATACACGGAGTATAGGATTTTGGGTTGATTTCGAAGGCCTGTACAGGGGGGTCGTCTTATACGTAGGGTCGCCTTATACACAGCGATATACGGTAAAATGTTTCTATTTATATAAGTATGGAATATGAGGATGTAAATGTTAATGTTAAATGATGAGCTTGTATGCTGCAAGTGATATTCATAATTGTTTCTGTTAGTCTTTTGTATTCATTTCACTTGCTATTCTATAATGGTTTAATTGAAATAAACATGGAAATATGATGTAACTCAAATAGAAGATGAGTTCAGTTAGTTTAAATGATTGTAGCACGTTGTGATGAAGGAATAAAACCCTGATTATAGGTTATGAAATATGAGATTCTCAACAAATCAAATGTGAATCAACTAGTCATGTTTTTGTACAAAATTTGTCAAAATAAATAAATGGAAACTGTTGTGATAAAAAGTGTTACCTTCAAACACATGTCATTTGCATTGATATATGATTTAACACTCAGGATATTCCAAGTATTAATTGTAATGTTTACTAAAAAATGGTCATGCAATATTGTTTTCATTGGCTATTGTTATATCACCAATGATGTTATATATGAAACTGTTTTATTCGTATCATCAGGGAGAATGAAGTTACACTGATGATGACGTCATGTAACAGCCATTGTGACATCATGTGACAGTTACATTGGTTATGACCTCATCCAAATGGCGGGGGATGGTGCACAGGTTTTGAGCAGTTACATGGCAACAAAATGTGCTTGTGATGTAATATTTATGTTGTATTTAATGCATGATTGAATTAATGAATAAACTGATCTATTTTAGTTGTTTTCCGTTTGTCTATTGTATATGGATATTGTATCAAAAGGCTAAATTGTAACATGTTTAGATGTGCACTGTCAGGTATGCAGGGTAATTATGGGATATTTTATTTGCTGCTTGTGCACTCGGATTTAAGTACGCAAATATTCCGTTTATCCAATATATTGTCCTTTGCGCCCCATGCAGGTAATTACATAAATGTTGATGTGATCTGAGTTGTTCTGCCAGAATGTCATTTATGTCATCACCAAGGTCTTTGGCCCAGCCTTCCCGGGGAAAGAATTGGCCAGGGTAAGGTTTAGCCTGGCACATAGTACTTCAATTATGACCATGGATAAACTGAAATGCTCATGCTTTCTGTCTTGTTAACGATGTTTAGTCATACTTTTTGTGTGTATGGCCACAAACTTGAATGTGAAGTTGCCCTTCAATTACAAGTAATAGATATTTCATGAACAGAAGCAGGGGCTTTACAGTAGATAAAACATATGTTATCCCCGTATTTAGTTTAAACAACAGGATTATGGCATTTGTTTCAAATTGGAACATCACAGAGCCCTAGCTACCAAGTACATAAGTCATATCTGCAGGAAAAGGCATATATCAAATTGATATGTTGATGGATGGGCTCTGAACCTCACACAAGGGGAATTGTGTAACACTGATATCTTTTGCTGTTGAAGTTACATGATGTCATAGAGGTATATGCACACAAAGATAAAATCAGTAACCCATCTATACTGTCATTCAGCTTGTATCTGTCTTAGGGTCAGTCTAGTCTGGAACAAATTATATATTGTCTTGACCCCCATTGTTCTAAGATTAATCTTGGTCCGTTAATGTATAGTTCCGAACAATACCTGCCAGCAAAGTGAGAACACCCCAGACCTTAGTCCAACCATCTTAGTGCCTGGCCGTCAACTGGCTTTGTACCCCACTCAGCGCCACTTTATGGTGACGTCACGGTTTCAAAAGCGTCTCATGATATGCTACTTCAGACAACGGAGACGGGGCGTCTCTTCACAACAACACCGCCCGAATGCAAGCCATACTTATACAGATAAGACAACACCAGCAGCACCCGTGTGCGAAATACGCTCCAGTCGGAAAGCGCACGTAAAATCTCCTAATATAAGTAAGTAAGTACTTACTAAGTAAGTAACCAGCAGCAATGAACGGATGGCAGTCACTGAGTGACTCATGTCTCCTGGACTAAACATTCATTCAGAATGGAGTGAGCTGTAAATAGGTGGACAGTCAGCTTATAACAATATTCCGAAATATTATTGCTGAATGTAATGTATTACTCAGCTGAAATCCTGTGTGGCACCTTTTCGTGTGTGTTTAATATACAGATCCTTACAGTTATTGATAGTTTGATGCCCAGGGCTTTCATGGCGAATTAATGGTTAATTTGCACACTTGTATTCAGTACGATGGACGTGAATGTTTCAGAGTCTCTGTAATCGATTATCGTAGCATATGGAGTGTATATAACCAGGATGTACATAAACCTTACTCGAATTCTCAGAAAAATAAAATATGATCTGTGATCTGATTGTTTTCAGTTGTTTAAAGACGTTTTCGAAACGAGTGAGTGTAACCATCCCGGTGATGACCATGTATATATCAGTATATTGTCACCCTCGGTAGTCCCTCGGTAGACCCGCGAAGATTCCAGGGTAGAATAGGTCTTCAACAACCCATGCTTGTCGTAAAAGGCGACTAACAGGATCGGGTGGTCAAGCTCGCTGACTTGGTTGATGCATGTTATCGATCCCAATTGCGTGGATTGATGCTCATGATATCAATCACTGGATTGTCTGGTCCAGACTCGATTATTTACAGACCGCCGTCATATAGCTAGAATATTGGCGTTAAACAACAAACCAAAAACCAAACTGTATTATCTATCCAGGCGAAAAAAACCCGAGAGAGGCACGACAAAACAATGAAGATCTGTGATCTGGATTTGATTTATGTTACTATGTCACATTTTCCGATACATTTCCGTCTCTCCATCCAGTGTTTCATATAAACTGAAAAACAATACAGGGATCATTCATTTTTTCTTGGAGATATTTTTATGAATTTGTCTGCTCAAGATTCACTACAAAAGAAATATCCCCAACTTTTTGTTAACGTTGTTATCCCCACACTGTTATAAACTAGGCTGAGGTAGCGTGTACCCACTGAATGCCTTTTTGAGCCATCTGAAAACATACACGAACCTTCTCATGGCTGAGGCATGTCACAATACAGAAGCATCGTACGTACAAAATTTCTTTTTTTTACGAACGAACACTACAATATATTCACTTTAAGTATTTATCGTATGAGATATACTATCTACTATACGAGGCCTAGACTGAAACCAAATATGTCCTATGTATTAATGTCGTAGAATATGTTCATACTGTTTGTCATTATGTTTATTCAGTAAGGTCACGTAGGCCATCGACCCATGTCACAGCAGTTGTACAGCAGCCATTATTGTAATTGAAATTTACATCAGCAGTTTTGTCCTTAATTGCATAGAGTTATAAATATACATAGCACAATATCTTATGATATTACATTTATCACTTGACATCAAGACATTGAATTTATGTAATGTGGGAAATACATAGTTTCTTGGAATGTACCGTTCACGCAATTCGGCATACACCGTGCATACAAACAAGAAATGATACTCATCCTCAACGAAACCTTTTTCACAAACATTGCAAAACCTTTTTATTTCTTCGAACATTTGCATATCTGCCAGTCTCAATATTTAGTTGGTGAGAACTACATCTAAAGTTTGCTAACGCTTCACGAAACTAATGGATAGAAATATACTTAATATAATACTCTTGACACACTATAGATTTATACAAAGAATAATTGAATGTTTTTTGCACCATGTGACAAGGATGCATGCCAGTCTTGCTGATAATACATTTTGCTCTTATCATAAATTCTGATAAAATGACTGAATACTACCAATGCTTTGATTATCCCAAACATAGCCAAATCCCATTTTAAATAATACATTTCTTAACTTTGAAGCCCAATTGCTTTTTCCATGACTCATATCTTACAATCTCATATTATAGCATTTCTTTGGTAGTCGCGAGTCTGGCATGGATAATAATTTATACCAATATTTTATACACCGCTTGTAGGCATAAACATATAGAGGGTATCTCCCACATTCACCACGTACAACATGATTTAGAGTTGACGACCACAACAAGAAAATATTTGCATGCATGGACATGAACGCCTTCAATAACTTTGCTAAGCTTGCAATCTTCGGCTTCGCCACCATACAATAAAATTGACTTCACTTTACTATCTAAAACTTTGAAGAAAACATCATACGGCAAAGGTCTAAGTTTCGACAGATATTTTAAGATACCAAATAATGCCTTTCTGGAATGCAACGAAGAATTCGTAAAAGTGCTTATTCCAGGTTAACTTACTAGAAAATATTATACCCAAATACTTGTTACAGATGAACGACGTTCAGTGCAATTGCCCTCAAAATACCATTTCTCAAGCCAAGAAAGGAAACACCGTTCTTACAAACCACAACTTAAGTTTTATCTAGATTTACGTTTAGGTCATATTGATGACAATATTGTTGTAACACGTTGATTCGTTTTTGAAAACAACAAGGGGTTTAAGACACATCCCTGACGAACTCCCATGCTTACAGTCAAACATATCTGAAACTAAAGTATTAAGTTTAACGCACGATTTTACACTTTCATTAATAGACTTGATGCAACCTATAATTTTTGGCGAAATTCCCCTGTGTTCTACGACTGACCATAATTTAGAACAATTAAATCGAAAGCCTTAGCAAAATACACAAATAAAACAAATAATCTGCCTTTCTTTTTCTCCCAAGAGACGACCAGCAACAGACTGTAATATGAAAACATTATCCATTGCTGAATAATCCTGCCGGAAACCGGCTTGCGATTCCGAAATTTTTCATACGCATCACACCAAAATCTTGATCTAAACTGAAATATTAATTTTACTGAAGACACTCAAAATTGTTATACCTCTATAGTTAGATGTAGAATGAATATCTTCCTTCTTATGTAGTGACACTATCAATCCTATCGACCACGATTCTGAGAAAACACAACCCTAAAAAGATCCATTTAATAAAACAGTAAGAAGCGGTAATAAAATATCACTTGAATGCCTAAAAGAATTAGCGATAATATTATCATACCCGGGAGATTTTGAAGTTTTGAGATTGTCTAAAGCAGCTGCCACCTCCTCTTGAGTAATTGGTGAATCCAAAATGTCGGCAATAAATGCATCAAAATCTCTTGTAGCATCCCCGAGGTCAACATTGACTTGTCCATATTAGCCTTACCCATATAATATACATATTTCGAAAATCAGAATACCATTCCTGCGATGGAATACACGGTCGAACCGAACGTGAAGAGCCTGAAAAACTCTTAAGTGTAAACCAGAAAGATTTACTACTATTGAGATTATCCATCAATCTATTTCTAATTTTATTCAAGTACGAACCCTTTTTGTCTCGAATAACAGCTGAAAATAAGTTTCTTGCTTTTAAATACTCTTTCAAATTACTATCACCTTTATTCAATCTAAACACTTTAAGTCACCTGTCTCTCTCACATCGATAATACTCACACTCCTGCATGATCATACCATGATTGTTGAGATGTATGTGAGAACAGGCCCGTTTACGTTTCATACACTCTGCAGCCTTACGTATTGCATCTGTAATTCTTTCTATGGCAACATTCATACTTTCAGACATAGATTGTTGACATTCTTCAAAAAAGGAAATAACATCATCTGCCAGCAGGTTATCCCAAAACAGGTCAGCTTTGTTTACATCCCACACATAACGGTAGTCACCCGCTGGTTCACGTGCCGCATCGTCCTGCATATGATATTAAAATCAACACAAACCGTAAACAGTATGGGTGAACATATCACATAGTCAACAACACTTTTACCAAACTGATTAATGAAAGTAAAGTAACCCGTACACGCATCAGCTCCACAGCGATCATACATTATAAACAGATCACACTCAAGTAGAACTTTTCCTGAATGATTGTTGTTTGTCATTTGTACTTTTGTTCGAAAAATAAAATATTATAAGAACGATATTTTTTTTTTTTAAATACTTAAATATTGAATATGCCATTCTTTTTTTTAAATATTTTATATAGATATGTGCGTGTTGTTGTAGTTGACGACTAGGGAAAGTCGGTGGTGTAGCAGAGTGGTTTAGGCGTTGGTCTGACCGGCTTCTGTCCACCAAGGGACGTGGGACGGCACCGTGGGCGTCCCTTGGAAGAATAGGTCTCCAGTATGTCTTACAAAAGAGAATAATAGAATCAGGCTCGGTGCCCTGATCTACATATCCAAACTCAATGTAGCCTATAGGATAACTATGGAATAGAGAAAGATGTGGGAAGCTTACAGTTGAAAAGGGTTCAGAAAGCTCTGACTACACAGTCAATAGAATATTTATTCCAAGGGAACGCGATGTGGCGCCCTGTAGATATCCCCATCTGTACAAAGTTATCCGCTCCGTTGTTTCGGTTTGTCTAAACTATTAGACATTAGCATCAGATATTTTGTTCACAGTTTCTTTTAGTTAATACTGCTGACTTGTTGTAACACTGAGGACATATTAAGCAACACTAAAGACATTTAGTGATTATAAAGGGACCTAAGTTTGGGTGTTTTCATAAATTTAAGTGTTGATATGAGTGAAGGGTTGTAATTACAATGGCACAAGACAATACAACTTCAAAGTTATTACTTGCTGACTTGTGGTAACACCAAGGACATATTAAGCAACACCAAAGATATTTAGCTTCATCAAACCCTAAGTTTGAGTGTTTTAATAACAATACAAATGTAAGTATTAATATGATTTAAGTATTGTAACACCTACTATGGTGCGTCATTTCCTAATGACTGATTATTGTGAAAAGTCGTTGTAATGTCCCTGGTGTTGGAGCCTCGTCTTTGGTGTGACTGTTTTGCCTTTGGTGTTACCGGAGGTACTTCTAAAAATGATTCAGGTAAACACACATTGCATAGCATGAATTTCGATAAGAACAAAGAACATGGTCAATTAATAAAGAATATTGAAATTATATCAATCATTTTGGTAGTGTAAGGGACAAAGAAGAGAAAATTATCATTGTTTTTGTTTCTGACAAAGAGTGATGAACCAGGCTTTAACGCATGGTGATATTAGAAGTGAGATTCTTTTTCTTTTCCAGGCAGAGGTAAGCTATTAGTTTTACAATAATATTGTATTTATTTTTCCCTGAAAAATATTGGTAATTATAATGGTTACACAAAGAACAATAAATTTCTACTGTTTCTCCTGTATATTAATATATGACAAAATTATGTTTCTCTGTGTTAGCACAATTTACCCAACTATTTGTTAAGTTTTGATGTTTCTTGTTATATCAGTAAAAGTTTTGTTCATTCAACAGGACCAAAAGGGTACTATTTTTGATAATGATTATACAAACGTTTGTGATGTGAATATAAGATCTACCCGCACGTCGTGTGTATCCATGGCAACAATGTGACTGTGAATGGATCAACTTAAACGTCTATTACTGCTGCCGTGCACGTGCCCATAGCAATAGTCTTCAGACGCTTCATTCACTATCAATGCAGAACGTGAGTGACATCTCTGTGAGTTGACCTTCCTATAGTTTATTCCAGAGTGACAATCAAGAGTAAAAAAATCCTGCAGGGGCTAAATCGATCCTTTCCTTGATTGAATGATTTGTACATCAATACATGCAATGAACTTTTTTCAACAACCAGAATTAGACTCAAAATCAATAAGTTATTTTTTTTAGTTGACAGAATATAATCATGTACAACTATTTTAAAACAAATTTGGAAATTTCGTGCAAATAGTAATATACGAGATCTAATGTTATTACCACATTCGAGGTATGAATGTTAACCACAATTTTAGATGATTTTCAATAAGATTTGCCATACATAAGTGGGCTTTAAAATGCATGACTGAGTCTTGTATGTTGAAATATTGGATTTCTTATTTCCTATCAGATGAAAACAAAGCACTGGGTTCTGGCGTAATTTGTTAAAATACGTTTAATGTACTTGCTCCTTTTGCTACTGATATAAGTTGATTCCACATATAGCTGCTATCATAAATGAAGGATTTGGTCTTGGCATTAGAAGGTTAAATTTGTTTCGTGGGTTATAATCAGAAAATGTTTCACTTGCTGAAGGAATTCAAGGAAATAAACATTTTGCATCAAGGGAAAAAAATAGTATAATAAGAATCAACACTTTCTCATTTATGTGTTGTATTGTTTTGTTTACTGTTCCATCAGGGCCACTTCAATCGTCCGTGACACGATGTCCCATATCGGATGTACATGTGATGTCCATATACAATTGTTCGTGATGTGAAGAGACGGTCTTCAGTATGTAACCATGGTTACTATGTGATTGTGTCTATTACGAAACTGCCGAGCACAAGCAAGAGAAAGTACACACTTGAAAATACTTGCTTCACTCTGAACAGAAACAATGTAATGCAATTACAACATTGTTTTACAATAAATTACACTGTCATATAATACCACCTATGGTCGCCCTGAAGCCCCCTGTTGTGACACACAGAAATGGTAGTAAACGTAATGAGGCCTACAGTATAAGGGACAATCGCATGCCTATATCATCGCACATTACATCTCACGTTACACCAAGACCAGCTTTTGTGTGAAGATTAATTTTTTTCCCTGGATATCCAGCCAAAGCCCATTTTTTCGTTTAAGCTTGACCACTGTTGCTGCTATGTGAATATTATTATCACTGACTTTTTCTATCTCCACTGCTTTAATATTTGCTACAGCTTTTGTAATTGTACTGCCATTGGATTTTGTACTGCCACTCTATTGTGTACTGCCTTGGACACAACCTGTGCTCTTATAATTTGCATTGCGTGTATTTTATGGAGATGCAGGCAACAGCATAGCACCAGCCCAGAACAATCGAGCTTAGGCAATCTAGACTTGTCAAATCATTCTGAACTTGAGTTGGACTCCTTTTTAAATGTTTTCTCTGGGTTCTGGGACATACTAGATATCCATGGACAAGTTACCCAGGGAATGTGGGTTTCAGAAGGGATGAGGGGTAGCTGGTAGGGTGGATGGTGGGTACACTGGATTCACTGTTGGTATGCGCAGCTATCTGTGACAGAAACCAGACAAGGAGACTGTAGAATAACTCGCTATCAGCAATATCACGAGGGTCTATAAATAACGGAATCTGAACGACAAACGTGTTATTGGTCGTTTCTTACAACAACCATAGGCACTGCGGTTAAGTTATTACCCGGAATCCCCACAAAGACTATATTCGATTACCCTCATGGGTACAATGTGTGAAGTCCATTTCTGGTGTCCCCCTCGGTGATATTGCTTGAATTGTGCTAATAACGGCGTTAAACTAAACTCTTTGAGTTAATCACTAAACATTTGGTATCAATAGGTCCCAGGGAGTTTAATAGATTGTTCATCTAATGCCAATCTCATTAAAATCAGATCTTAGTTCTGCTACCGCTAAACAAAGATCTGAGGACATCCCATTAAGGGTCACGTCAGAACGAGCTTTCGTTAATTTTGACCGACCAATGAAATGACTGACAAGAAATCGACATAAGCCAATCAGAAGGCAGCTTTCTCGAGCTTTACGACACTGGTTTCAAACTGGCGACGACTTTCGAAACATATGTTGACGCATTCTCGATTACAAATGTTAAAACTGATAAGAAGAACATTTTGGAATGGCTTATAGATGGCCTATATTGTATGGATATAATCATAAAACCCGTAACTGTCATTCGGAATACCCCGTGTTAAATATGTCGTGGTTGCATGATCAGAAAACACATTCCGACTGTCACTTTCACGATCTGGTAATTAAGCGACGTTCTGATTGGTTGGATGAAAGGTCCTTCTGACGTGACCCGTAATGGGATGTCCTCAGATATTTCAGCTATATGACGTAAATTATCGAGTCTGGACCAGACAATCCAGTCATTGACATTATGAGCATCGATCCACGCAATTGGGATACGATGACATGCATCAACAAAGTCAGCGAGCCTGACCACCCGATCCCGTTAGTGGCCTTTTACGGCAAGCATGGCTTGCTGAAAAAATGAATATCGACCGGTAATAACTGAATATGGTCCCCGTAGAATTGCGTTGCAGGTGTTTGTAATGATATTGGGAATAATTCTACGCATCCGGCTGTCGCATTCAACTCAGCATTAACTGTTTAGCAGTTACCACCCGATCCTCTTTCGTCGGTTTACGACAAACATGGGATACTGGAGATTTATTTATTTCCGAAATGCCCATGGCGTATAATAAAAACAAAACTGGCCCATCCGTGTAAGGCGCTGCAATTCGCTTTGAAATGTTGCGTCCTATATGCGCGCACGAAACCTATGATTGGCTTCGAATCCCAGTTCGCCCCAATTATGTTTCTAGGTTTATCAGCACCAGACCCGTGCTCGTGGGTTTCACCAAAGTAGTCAACGTCTGAGACTTGCAATGCATCGGGCTCCCCTCTTATATTCGCATGACACGCCGTGATATAACTGGAATACTGTTCAAAGCGGTCTTAAACCCAACTCACGTATGAGAATAAAGCTGATCTTTGCTCTTCACACACATAGTATCTCTGATGTATATAGCTACACCGCCTCCTCGAGTTGTATTGTACATAACCATTGTCTGAGTGTAACTTCCATTACTTCTTTATAAGATTTTACTGTACAAGATTCGTGAACATCGACTCAAAACCAGACGTCAATCATCAATGTGTCAAAGTCAGCTGTGTGACCGTTATGCATATTTAATATCCTATTTTATTAATTAAACTGTTGAAAAGGTCAGTTAATTTCATGTACATGTACTCAATATCTAACGTCAATATAAAAATAATATCTCTTCTTTTATATATGCTATACATACATTTCCTCTGTTCTGTTATCACATGAAATGTGATAAATTTAAATATCTTGACTTTTCATGCAATGAGGATTAAAAAAATAATTCCTCACATCAATGAATTTGCTGGTTCAATGGGTTGGTTATGCAAGGTTAACATAAACAATGTGGCCACTCTTCCTCTTCCGCTCTGTGCTGCACAATGAATTCTTGCTCATCATCATGATCATCATCTGGTGTTGTTGATATATGAGTAGCTGGTGATACAGCCACGACACTGGGCACCTCTATGATATCAGTAGCTGATGATACAGCCACGACACTGGGCACCTCTATGATATCAGTAGCTGATGATACAGCCACGACACTGGGCACCTCTATGATATCAGTAGCTGATGATACAGCCACGACACTGGGCACCTCTATGATATCAGTAGCTGGTGATACAGCCACGACACTGGGCACCTCTATGATATCAGTAGCTGATGATACAGCCACGACACTGGGCACCTCTATGATATCAGTAGCTGATGGTACAGCCACGACACTGGGCACCTCTATGATATCAGTAGATGATGGTACAGCCACGACACTGGGCACCTCCATGATATCCCAGTCATGGTGGTGAAACAGATGGTAAATAGTCTCTCTCTGTAAAGGGGTTACCATCAATGTCTGGGACTGGTGTTCGGATGCTTCTCCCATCGTCAATAGTTGTAGATCTATAAGGGCATTTTAAAACTGACAATTAATCTAATAGACAGCTGCCGTAATGATGGCAATAATTAAAAGTCTGACAATTAGAACAGATTTCCCACATAACGGCTCCAAATATTTCCTCGATAGTGATAGGTGACAGATTTATAATTTTTCTTGTGCCTGGTTCGAGATCTTGGTGCCCCAGAGTTTCTGGCATGCCATTGTGAGGTAAAGTCCCGGTCAACATTCTCATTCCAATGACACACGGCTAACTGAGAACGCATATTATAGATAGTGTCAGAAAATGTTAATCTTTTGTCTTGGAAGACATTCATCACATTATTAAAACTTTCAGCATAAAACGTATCCTTTGCCAAATTGAAATCATCCAGATATTTGTAGACAACCGAATTTTCAATAACTCTCTTCAATAAAGCCACAGCTTTTTCACTGGTCAAGACAATCCGTGATGGTTCATAATTTTGAACCAATTTACATCTTGAAGACGCATCACAATCAGAATGATTGTTCTTGTAATGTTCCACAATATTTGATAGTGAAGACCTCAGTTTGGCACTGTCACCATTTCAATTCCGAATTGCAAAATGAAAATGAGTGGTAATTGGTTTGACTTTGTCTGACAGCTGCTCATGCCAGGTGCTCCCATGTTTGTAGCGAGGCCCAGTGGAAACAGCAGTCAACCATTTGGTAACAGATTTCACACCATGCCATAAGTCATTCTGGTTTGTCGTTGATCCAGTGTCTCGAACAAATTTATTAATTGACAAGTTCCGGTCATGGGTGTGCACATTTATTGGGACATCCTTTTCTTTAAAAAAGTTGTAAATTCCTTCAGTCCCAATGCGTTCATGTCTTTGAGATACTGGATCATGTTGTTTGGTGACATGCTCACACACTAATACTTTGTGACTAGCATCTCCAGTAGCAACAACGTTGCTGTCCTTGGCATTCTTCCGCCAACCATGTCGGGCATCAAACATAATGTTAATACCATCTAAATGTTCATATCCAGCTACTTCTTCCAATAAGGCTGTGTCATAGGAATCTTCAAACTCAGATTGAACAATGTTCTTGTAAGAAGTCAGTTGATCCTTCCTATATCTTTGTGAGAGACTTAGAATACCGGCAGCTGAACAAAATCTTTTATACTGGACAGGTATGAGACCACTGCTGTAAAATGCATGCTTCTCATTAACTTGGAATTTGTTGTTGGGAAGATAAGGCGACGATGCTAAACGATACTGGTGTGACCTAGAACACCGCACTTTCATCGTTACAGCATGTCCTTTGGAGTTGGTCTGCTTCTGAGACAGTTTACTTGAAAATTTCCGCCCATGTTGCTCTGCTACATCTAGGCACATTTTCCTGGATGACTCGGATATGACGAAAAAGTTGTCATCAGTGTCCCCAGCTCCTGCACTGAGGTGTGTCACGGGTGGATCTTCTGGGACAGTCAGGCGATGGTTTTGGAGGTAGTACGTCAAGACACGATCGAGGACGGCAGCATTATTCGCAGGCATATATCAGTTTCTGATCGCAAATGTATCTTCACCCGTTAAATCTTTTGAAGAATGCCTCTCTTCACATCATCATTACCAGGTACTTCAATAGTGAAGCGCGCTGATCGCCCACTTTGATCCGCCATTGTAGAAGATCACTTTTATCAGTTAGATAATTCAGAAACAAGAGATTTGTTGTCAAAGTCCAGTAGTCAATTGAAAACAAATTGATAATGAAGTCAGTGACTAAGACAAGGGCTGGCCAGTCCACTGTTTTAGAGGTAGGGGAGGCGATACATGGCAAAACAACCATGGTACAGAAAATGGTAATTAAAGTGTGTCTAGAATGATCAGTGGTTGAACGTGGGGGTTAAAGGAAATATTTACATTAAATTTACTGAAAGATGACCCAATACCAATAACAAATATATCTTGCACAACTGTCTCCACCCCCACTGATAGAGAATGAAGGGTCCCCAAAAGTGTGCCATGCTATCATCACAGAGCGGGGGGTCAGTGCATGGGGGGTCAGTTTCACTCCCAGCTGATGGGAGAATGTAATGTGAGATTCTCCCATCCATCCAGACAAGTAGCTATGGATACTCCCCGCCCTCTGGCTGTCTGACTGACACGAGGGAAATTCAAATTTGAATCACAATGTTTATATTTCTTTTCTAAATGCAGACTTATTTGACTATCCTGTACCGATGTTTTTCACAGTATGTATTCCTATCACCCTTGTGCATGGTCCTAACAATTATCATCTTGAAATATTAGATAGGGAAGACCAGGGCAGAGCGCGCCTTCGGGGCAAAGCAAGAAAGCGTTACCGCCTCTTACCTGCCGTCAGATGACGTGATTTTAAGTGATCATCCAGTGGGAGCAGACGTGAAGAAGCGCCAAAAACCACGTTGACGCCATATGTACGAGTAGTGAAGGTACGTTCCTAAAAATATGAAAAAAATGTGATTTTGCTGTAAGTGATGTACATATTTTAATGCGTTTATTGTGAGAAAACGTAACATGATATCCAAAACATTTGTGCATTTGCAAAACATGTTGGCATCAAGTATCTTTTGGGAGCTAACATGCGACAGTTCGAGACCCAGTAATTACGTGTTATTTAATTATCCAGTGATACTGTCATTGGGGAAAAGGAGCCCGGGGGGTGCGTTTTGCCCCATATGATCTGATTGATCTTGTTTGTTTTCAGGATGTTGGTAGATGGTCTAGACAAATGTGTCAGCGGGGGAAACATTATATATCAACTTACAAGGAGAGAAGTTAGACAAACATCATCTCGGGGAATTTCAAACAATTATCCTTGTATATTGTTAACCAAACTCTTTTTTTCCGAACCCGACGATGACACTCAGATGAACATTGTTTTTCTGCTGATTAATCTGATTAGAAGCCATACTTACTTTGGTGAGAAGTCAACTGATGCACTGAGAGAGATTTTTACATCACAGAGCTTCGGGCCTGATCAGGATCCCTTGTCAGTTATTGAATGAGCACGGAAGTACCTTAGAAATGTTTCTCCACTCATAGTTTGCCAGTACATCTATATTTGCCAAGACTACTACCTTATCGAGGCCTATGTTGATGACTTGCGAATGTAGACTTTACAGAAGAAAATGGAAAGAAACTATATCAGAAATACTAAACAAGGCAGCTATGGTTGTGAAGCCTTAAAGCGTGCACCAGATGATTACAAATCAGGAAAATCTATTCGTCAAGCATAAAGAGACTATGAAATTCCCAGGAAGACACTCCAGCGGCACGCTAAAGAACAGGTTAAGGGAGAGGGCATTCAGGTTTAGGGAGAGGGCATTCTAAGTTGGAAGAACTTGTCCCCCAATCCCGTTCACTCCTTGTGAATAAATATGTTTAAATCAAATCAACAGGTTAAAACCCCGGGTTATTAGGCAGATTTAGGAAGGTATTCAATGACACATTCGAGTCTAAACTAGTTTCTCACATTCTGCGTATGCAACGGATGTTTTACGGATTGACCTCCACTGACATTCGTTCATTGGCCTTTACATTTGCAGAACAAAATGGCCTTGACCATCCTTTTAACAAAGCAACACGGAAGGCTGGGGAAGATTGGTTGAAGGGCTTTGTGCAGTGACATCCAGATTTATCCATGCGGAAGCCGGAAGCTATCATTATATCCATAGCTGTTGCTTTTAATAAACCATCTGTGAACATTTTTTCAACCTCCTAAAGGCCGAGATGGAGAAGCATTTTTTTCAGCCAGATTCAATCTGGAATATGGACGAAAGTGGCATTACCAATGTCCATCGTCCACGGAACATTTTGTCAAAACGGGGCGAAAAACAAGTGGGAACGGTCACGAGTGGTGAAAGGGGAAGAACTGTGACTGCGATCTGTTGCATGAATTCATCTGGCACCTACATACCTCCTATGCTTATATTCCCCCGAAAGAGAATGTCGCCTGCTTTGATGAAGGGAGCACCATCAGGGTCTCTTGGAAAGGCAAGTGATAATGGATGGATTAACCATGATCTGTTCCTCTGTTGGCTTGAGCATTTTGTTCAGTATGCAAAGCCTTCTCAAGACCGAAAATGCTTGCTCATTCTGGATGGACACAGTAGCCACAAAACTCTAGAGGCTGTCAACTATGCACGGGATTATGGAATTGTCATTACTGTGTTACCTCCACATACCACTCACAAGCTGCAACCCCTAGACAGGACATTCTTTGGGGCTCTCAAGGCTAACTACAACAAAGAAGCTGACAAGTGGATGCTAATGAACCCAGGCAGTAGAGTTGCATTCTTTGACAAGGCACAATTGTTCGGCGCTGCCTACACGGTGACGGCAACCATGCTGAAAGCAACCAATGGCTTTACCTACACTGGGATATGGCCTTTCAAACCGGATGTTTTCACTGATGACGATTTTGCAGGCTCCGCTGTTACGGATGAACCCGAGCCTGAAACACAACTTGCCCAAACAGCCTTGCCTCAAGACAATCCTGGGTCAGGACCTAGGGCAACATCAGATGCCATATTGCCACCAGACAAGACAGATTCAGAGCCTGGAACATCCAATGCCGTATTGCCACCAGACAAGCCAGATTGAGCCTGGAACATCCGATGCAGTATTGCCACCAAACAAGCCAGATTCAAAGCCTGGAACATCCGATGCCGTATTGCCACCAGACAAGCCAGATTCAGAGCCTGGAACATCCGATGCCGTATTGCCACCAGACAAGCCAGATTGAGCCTGGAACATCCGATGCAGTATTGCCACCAGACAAGCCAGATTCAAAGCCTGGAACATCCGATGCCGTATTGCCACCAGACAAGCCAGATTCAGAGCCTGGAACATCCGATGCAGTATTGCCACCAGACAAGCCAGATTCAGAGCCTGGAACATCCGATGCCGTATTGCCACCAGACAAACCAGATTCAGAGCCTGGAACATCCGATGCCGCTAATGAAGAAAAGAGCAGTAAACTGTTTGATAGTGAATTTTATCAAAATATAATAGAAGAATTAGCTCAATTGAAGAAAACATAAGAAGACAGAGATAACTCAATTTTAAATGAACCTTTTTCATTCAGTGAGGTTGAGATAGCTGTTAATCATCTCAAGAAAGGTAAAGCTGTTGGTTTGGATAATATTCCTGCTGGAGTCCTACAAAAAAATCACTGTATTAAGCTACTCCACAAATTAATACACTTTTGTTTTGAGAATTCAGTTGCACCTAATGAATGGAATAAAGGAATCATAAATCCTATTCCAAAGTCAAATAGTGATCCACTTGACCCACTTAGCTATAGGGGAATAACTCTGTTATCTATTCCATGTAAGGTATACACAGACATCCTAAATAGAAGGATTCAATCCTGGTTAGAAGATAATAATACATTAGTAGAAGAGCAGAATGGATTCAGACAGAATCGCAGTTGCGTAGATCATGTTCATACACTTTACAACATCATCAATGTGAGAAAGTCTACTAAAAAGTCAACATTTGTGTGTTTTGTTGACATAAAGAAGGCATTTGACTCTGTTGACAGGCAATGCTTATGGTTCAAGCTTATGAAGTGTGGTATAAAAGGAAAACTTCTTCAATGCATACAGTCACTCTACAACAATGTGCCATGCACAGTTAAATTAAATGACTTGTATACAGATCCATTTGATGTGAATTATGGTGTTAAACAAGGCTGTAAATTATCCCCAACTTTATTTTCTATTTACATCAATGATCTTGCTGAGGAATTGAAAGGTTTACAATGTGGAATTGAAATAGAGAACTATATGCGGATGACCTAGCATTAATCGCCCCGGATGAAGATTCTCTACAGAAAATGCTATGTGTACTCAGTGAATGGTGCAGAAAGTGGAGGTTAGAAATAAACTGTGAGAAAACACAAGTTGTGCATTTCAGACCCAAGTCTACAATCATTTCAGATTACCAGTTTAAATGTGGCTTAAATGTTGTACCATATACAGAGAGCTATAGATACCTGGGCATCTGGTTGAATCAACATATGGACATGCATAAGACTGTAAAAGAACTGTGTAAATCTGCCAGTAGAGCACTATCTGCATTGTACTATCATGGGATAACATTTATACTAAGTTATCTTATAATAATTAGATCTACATCAAGTGCTTTTATGAGTTATCATGGCGTAATATTTATACATCATTTCATATAATTATAGTTTAGCAAGTAATAATTATCATTAGGTAAAATGCATATATAAAATATCAGTAGTTTCAGTTAAAGCTTTTTAGATGGTTGCTAGCCTAAGGTAATAGGAGCGCGTCTTCTAGACATACTATTCAATAAGACAAGAGTTACGTCTACATAGTTTAATTGATTTGAAGCTTTTAGATAAATGCTAGCCTAAGGTATCAAGATTCCCATCTCCCAGACAAAGGATATTTATTTAAGTATATCTGTCATCACCTACCGGGGTATATTAGAATAACATTACTTCAATTAAGACTCATTAAGGATTAGCCCCCATACAAGCTCGTCTATAGTGCATTAAGGATTAGCCCCCATACAAGCTCGTCTATAGGGCATTAAGGATTAGCCCCAACACAAGCTCATCTATAGTGACACCCTAATCTCTTTCAAAGCATCCAGTAAATATGTCAACAAGATTAGTGCCTGTCCAACAGGATAAACAGGATTTAGTATTCCCCTCTGTCTAGCCATGCTCACATCCAAAACCTAACAACTAAATGCAGTAAAGACCTAAACACCCTAAGATGCCTAACTGGCTCTAACTGGGGAGCATCCAAAGATACCCTCCTCTCTCTCTACATATCACTAATTAGATCAAAACTAGACTACGGCTGCGCCATATACAACACCCTAAACAACACTCTATCTGAAGAACTTGACTCAATACAATATCAGGCTCTCAAACTAATTACACGCACCCAACATGGCACCTCCTACACCTCACTTCAGGCCTTAACAGGAGAAATGCCACTAAGTCTACGCAGGGAACAGCTAAGCTTAAATTTCTGGGCCGCGTCCCAATCAAACCCTCTCATCCAAAACTTAATAAACCAAAACATCAGCCCCAAAAACCAAGCTCTAGCTCGTAAACACCCCTTACTTATCCCAAAGAATAACAAACTACCTAAATGAACACCAAATTAAAAATCTTAAACAAAACTGCAAACAATCAAATATCTTCACCCCTAAACTTAAAATACCCAAAATAGACACAACACTAGCTAGCCAAATAAATAAACAAACCGACCCAAACATAGCTAAAACTACCACACTAGCATACATACACGAAAATTGGCCAAATTGGTGTCACATTTACACGGACGGATCCTCAAATCCGACCTCCAAACACACAGGTTTCGGAATCCATACCACACAACCAACTAAAACCACACAATCCTTCCGACTCCCAAACAACCAATCAATATTCACGGCAGAACTAATGGGCATGGCCTCAGCCCTCCATAATCAAGAATCCAAAAAACACAAAAAAAATCCTGCAAGCCCTCCAAAACAAAAATACCAAAAACCGACCTAAATTAATAAATCAAATACTTAAATGCTCCAACGACCTAACTAAGGCAGGCAAACAAATAACCTTCTTGTGGATACCCGTCCACGTAGGAATATACGGTAACGAAAACGCCGATAAAGCAGCTAAACTATCCCTCAAAATCCCAGAAATAAGCTTAAACTTACCCATCTCAAAATCAGAAATTAAAAGTGTAAACAAGCAAAAACTCACACAAAAAATGGCATAACATATATCTAAACTCAAATAGCCAAATCAAAAAAGTGCTCAGCAAACCACTAACCAAACCCAAAATTCTCCATCCATCGAAAAAAATCGACAGAGTAATCACTAAACTCCAAACAGGACACACCAACCTAAATAACCACCTAAAAAATTTAAAAAAACACACTACAGGTAACTGCCCACACTGCAAACAACCAGAAACCCCAGAACACGCACTCATCCACTGCACACACTACCTAACACATCGAACCGCATTACAAACCACCCTCAATCTAAACAAGGCTCTAACTCTAGAAGCAATACTAAACCCACAAAATAAACTAGAAAACTTCAAGGCCTTAGGCGTATTCTTAATCAAAACGGAACTAATAAAACGCATCTAAAAACACAATAACCTACCAAATCAAAATCACATAAACAAACAAACATGCACAATACCCAGCTCCCTTAGTTCTCCTCCCCAATCCCATCGGCATCTATTCCAAATCTCAAAATTCCCAAATTCTATATAAGCAACCCCTAAAACCCCCCTCTTGGGTTGCACAGACCACCTTCGCCCCTTTCGGAAACACATTAAATGGCCTGGCCGGGCCCGTGTGCGAAATACGCATCAGTCGGAAAGCGCACGTTAAATCTCCAAAGTAAGTAAGTAAGTAAGTTGACTCTCTTACCAAGCAGACCTCTCTCCCACAGCCCAGAGTGTGTACCGACTCTCTGTGGCACCCTCAGTTATTATCTAAGTATAAATTGTAAATTGTTAATTGTTCTTGTAAATAAAATTGTGACTAGTCTCCTGTGACTCCGGCTCTTTGCTGACTAATTCCCCAAGAAAACCAGCACGTCATTTGGAAGGTATTGTTCACCCAGAACAGTTCTATGATAATTTGGCGGAGAATCATCGTTTTCGGAACCACGGAGTCTAGGAACTAACCACAACCAGCTACAAGAACCCATTGGAGGACATGTCCAACCAAGATCATCTGATGGAATAACAAGCAAGCTGCATCTACCTCTGACCTCAACACTGGATTAAAGACAACCAACTCCTCCAAAGACACCAACAAAGGAAGAAAAAGTCTTCAAATATTGTAAGTACTACATTGTTGATTACTTGTCTTTCTTTCATTTAGTACGGTACATACTAATAGGTGTCATGGCAAATATGGAGTCTGGTATGGAAAGTAACTTTGAAAGTGATATTCCAACAATGTCTTTAGTTACGCCCCTTGCCAAAAGTGTAATTCAGGCAAAATTTGGTACAAAAACAACAAATTGTTTAGTAGATACAGGGGCATCCATTTGTTGTATTTCGTCTGCTTTTCTGAGCACAGCTTTTGAAAACCTTACTCTTGGAAACTCACCCTTTCCACAGGTTAAAGGTGTTGGTGGCGAATTGCATAAAGTGTTAGGTTCAGTTGTGTTAGATTTTGTCATTGAGGATCAGGAATTTTCTCAAAGATTCTATGTTCTGCCTACACTACCAGAAGCAGTGATACTAGGTGAGAACTTCCTTGATGACAATGATGTAGTCGTAGATTATAGCTGTCATTCCTTGATACTTAACAACAGCACCTCAGACAGGCAATATATCAATTTCATAGCCAATTCAGTACAAGAGATTAGTGGATTAGCAAAAACAATAGATCAGATTTACATCCCCCCTCAGAGTGAAATTCATTTCAAGGTTAGACTATCAGAGACCAAAGAGGACTCCCTCATCCTCATTGAACCCATTGCTTCCCTCACTGCTCATTCTGAAGTAGCAGGTGGTAGAACTCTTTCCAAAGTGAAAAGCAAAACTGCTACATTTAGGCTTATGAATCCCTCCCAAGAAGAAAAGGTTCTTGACAAGGGTACAGTTGTAGGCAAATTTAGTTACACTGACAAAGACTCTGTTTTTGAAATCGACTCTGACCAACCATTCATCAGTACCGTTAACACAAACAATGAGAAGAGAGACAATGACACCAGGGATTATGTTAAAATTGCACAAGAGTTAGGATTTGATTTGACCAATACACAACTGACTCTAGACCAACGACACAGACTACTTAGATTTTTGGGACAAAATAGAAACATGTTTTCAACGAGTCTTGCAGATTTAGGTAAGACTGACATGCACAAACATATCATTGATACTGGCAACCACCAACCCGTTAAGAGTAGACCATCTCGTCAAATTCTCCACTTTGTTTTCAACAGCTCATGAGCAAAGTGCTACGAAAATCGTTTTTAAGGTCTACATTGAAGATTTGATAATTTACAGCAAAAACTTTGAAGAGCATCTCCAACATTTGGAGCAAGTATTTTACTATCTGAAACAGGCAAAATCAACACTAAAGCCATCCAAATGCAATTTTGCAACGGACAAAGTTTCTTTTCTGGGTCATGTTTTATCATGTGGAGGTGTTCAAGTTGATGACAAAAAAATTGAAGCAATTAGAACCTTTCCAGTGCCCAAATCACAAAAGCAGATTCGCTCCTTCTTAGGTCTCACAAACTTCTACAGGAAATATGTGAAAAATTACGCTCACATAGCAGTTCCACTGAATGCTTTGCTAAAGAAGCATTCAGAGTCAGAAGTAGGAAAGAAACCAAAGTTCCAATGGTCACTTGAGTGTGATCAGGCATTCAACACACTCAAACATGCTATGAGTAATACACCTGTTCTGGCTTATCCAAATTTTGACAAAGAATTTCTTCTCGCAACTGATGCCAGTGATATGAGCATAGGTTTTGTTTATCATTAGGTAAAATGCATATATAAAATATCAGTAGTTTCAGTTAAAGCTCTTTAGATGGTTGCTAGCCTAAGGTAATGGGAGCGCGTCTTCTAGACATACTATTCAATAAGACAAGAGTTACGTCTACATAGTTTAAATGATTGAAGCTTTTAGATCCTTTCGTCTATACCTTGCAAATTCCAAATTCACAGTCTACACTGATCATATAGCATTGAAATGGCTGAAATCCATCAAGGACGCCACAGGTAGGTTAGGACGATGGTCTTTTTTGAACTTTCTACCTACACTTTTGACATTGTTCACCGCAGCGGCAAAGCCAATGGGAATGCCGATGCTCTCTCACATAGGGAATATGAGGAAAATATTAACTGTAATGATCAGACAGAAGAAGATGCTGAGAAAACAGTCTTCTCAGTAACTTCAACTCAGCAAAGCAAATCAACTAGCAGTACCACAATCTTGCCAAACACCCATTCATCCACACAGGTCACACAGACAACTCAGACTGAGGATATTTGCACACCTATTGTCAATCACTTAGAATCAGACACACAGACAACACATTGGTCAGTCACCTTTGAATATGAAGAGGATTATCAGTCAGTACCAGTTAATGTTGTCGCAGCATTACATGCTACAAATGCTGATGTTACCCAAGACACATTGGTTGAAGTAAGTATAAAAGAACATCCAAATTTACGTCACCTACAAAGGATTTGTCCAGATTTCATCCAAATCTTTGACTACAAAGAGGATGATGTCCTTCCACGAAATGAAAAGGATCGTCAAAAGATTCTTATCGAAGCCAATACTTTTGAAATTGATGAAGGCATCCTATACAGATTCGTTCCACAAAGACAGAAAGGCCATGCAGACAAGTTCATTAAACAGCTGGCAGTCCCAAGAACCCTCAGAAATCAAGTCCTGCAATCCTATCATGACTCAGAGTTTGGTGGTTGCCACCATGGGAAAGAAGGGATGCACAACACCGTGAGACCTAAGTACTACTGGCCCAAAATGTACAGCAATATTGCTACTTATGTCCAGTCGTGTGAAGTATGTCAACAGACCAAGAGGCACTACCATGGCAAGAAGGCACCACTCCGTCCACTACCTGTAGAAGAGGTCTTCACCCGATGGCACGTTGACATTCTCGGTCCCCTGCCAACAACACCAGATAAGTACAAGTACATTTTGGTCATCACAAATGCATCATCTAGATGGTGTGAAGCCTTTCCACTTCGGACCCAAGAAGCCAAAGAAGTAGCAGATGTTCTCGTCAGAGAAATATTTTGTCGGTATGGCGCTCTAAGGACCTTAATTTCAGACAGAGGTCAGAACTTCATGTCCAAACTTATCAAAGCAATTTGTGAACTTTTGGCAATTAAAGGGATGTAGCATTAATTCCAAAAGAAAATTTAGGCCACAATAACAAAAGTTATCTTTCAAATTTACTTGAGGAGCTGAAAATCACTAGAACAATTGCAGCTGAAAACACTGCGCGGGCTAAGGAGATGTATTCAGAACAATATAATAGAAAGGCTAAAGAACCAGAATTCGCCCCAGGTCAAAGAGTTTGGCTTTATTGTCAAAAAGTTGAAAAGGCCTTTCCAACAAATTAACCAAAAAGTGGTATGGTAGCTATTATATCATCCATACAGGTCCAAATTATACCTACAAACTACGCCGAAGTTCTGACGACAAAATACACAAACCACTGGTCCATGCCAACCGTCTGAAGCCATATTTTGATCCTGCTGATCTTCCACAGTATCCTCCAGAACCATACCTCAATGACACCAGTAACATAGATTCAGGAGTCATGTATGACAACGAGGAACCAGTCAATGATACTCAGCTTGACAGCAACAATTCCCCATCAACAAGTTCAACTTACCAGGCTACTGATCAATCACCTCCACAACAGAAAGGTAAGAAGGTCAATTCCAAAACAAAGGCAGGTACTTCCAGCAACAAGAGTCCGAAGCAAAAGACCCCAACAAAGAAGAAAAAACCCTGCTCCAAGTACAACAGAAAAACCTGCCAGTCCCAATACAACAATGACGAAGGAAAATCATGCTCCAACCAACCTAAATGAAAAAGTAAACAAAGGGAAAAGAGGAGTGAATAGTAAGTATCACCAGCCAAAATCCAGAAAACAACTTGATGACGGCCAGGCACAACCTCCAAGTCAGAGTCCAACATCAGGTAATCAAACCAAGGATATCCCTCCTATTTTCAATCCAAAGGACATCCACTCAATTGTAAGTTCTAAGAGAGCAAATGGCAAAATCTACTACAGAGTGAAATGGAAGGATCCAGAAAGGGGAAACACATGGGAGTATGGCAGCAGCATTCCAGACTCCATTCGGAGAGAATTTCACCTCAAAAGAAGTATGTCAGGAAAACGACGAAAACGTCCACTGAAGAATCATAAGTTTTTCGACCAAAAGGAATCAGCACAAGACAATAAATCAGTCAATGTTCTGTCAGGGAATACAATGTCAGGAAATGTCAAGCAAGACAACACCAAACCATGCATAGAATTAGATGTCAAACCACATCCGTTTTTTTCCCAAACACCTACGAAGAGTAGAACATAAAATAGAAAGAGTTCTGGGCATTGAAATTATTCAAGGAGACTGCTATGTCAAGGTCTCATATAAAGAATATCCTGATACTGTCCACACATGCTATTTTGAAAATGTTCCTCCCCACCTCATACAGCGCTACCTTGATGATAGCTGGAAGGATCTCCGTAATTGGTCCCGTCTAGAAGATAATCCTCCATATGATCCAGAGGAAGCACCAATTTATAAATCCAAAAGGGTTATTTTTCCACATAAAGACTTTGGAAACATCAACACCTTTTTCTACCGTATTTTAGACAGTAGTCCCCATGGACCATACCAGGATCAACCTGTCATATATACCGACAGCTGCCAATTAAACATATTCTTGATCAAAATACAAAATCTCCTGAATAAACGGTGCAAATCACGAAACAGCTATTAGCTGTATCTTGTTTTTTCTTGTGTCCAGTCTTTTCACTATGGGTCGCCAGTTGAGAACAAATGGCATCAGCCTGATCATCTGAGTTATTTGTATCACAACAAATTTTGAGCATTGACCTGATCAACCAATCTCAAAAGCGAAGTGAAATACAAAATCTCCTGAATAAACGGTGCAAATCACGAAACAGCTATTAGCTGTATCTTGTTATGTTTTCTTGTGTCCAGTCTTTTCACTATGGGTCGCCAGTTGAGAACAAATGGCATCAGCCTGATCATCTGAGTTATTTGTATCACAACAAATTTTCAGCATTGACCTGATCAACCAATCTCAAAAGCGAAGTGAAATGACACAAAGCAAACCATACTGCGAATCCAACCCAAACCGTACCGAATCGAAGCAAACCATACTGCGAATCCAACCCAAACCGTACCGAAGCGAAGCAAACCCTACTGCGAATCCAACCCAAACCGTACCGAAGCAAAGCAAACCATACTGCGAATCGAACCCAAACCGTACCGAAGCGAAGCAAACCATACTGCGAATCAAACCCAAACCGTACCGAAGCGAAGCAAACCATACTGCGAATCGAACCCAAACCGTACCGAAGCGAAGCAAACCATACTGCGAATCGAACCCAAACCGTACCGAAGCGAAGCAAACCATACTGCGAATCCAACCCAAACCGTACCGAAGCTAAGCAAACCATACTGCGAATCGAACCCAAACCATACCGAAGCGAAGCAAACCCTACTGCGAATCGAACCCAAACCGTACCGAAGCGAAGCGAAGCGAAGCAAACCGTACCGAAGCGAAGCGAAGCAAACCGTACCGAAGCAAAATAAACCAAACCCTATCGCATTGAACCGAACGAAAATCAAAGCGAAACAAACCAAATTCAAATAAAGCAAACTTAACAACCGAAATGAACCAAAACAAAGAAAAGGCAAACCAAATAGTTACGAAAACTAACAATGAATTCTAAAAAGGATATACAACTTTCTAACACCTTTTGTATACCGAATTAATGTAACAAATCAATGCACTTGTTATATGCACATGCACATATATGTATATATAATGCGTCTAATGATTGTATCCAAAAGTAGAAGGATATTACTATTTTTTTCATGATATACTTTTGTAATTTGCCGCCAATGCATTCTTCCTGGTCATGACACCGTTTAGTAATAATTATGTACTGATCTTTTACATCATAATTATCATATTTGTTTTATTTTCTAGTTATTACAGACAAACTGAGGAAGTATTTATATATGACATATTATTTGAACATGCCAACTCTCTTTTCTTTGTTTCCATGTAAAACCTCCATGGTCACAGCCTACTATCTTACAACCCCAATCCAGGATGTGGAACTCAAGGCCTCCTACATCACCCATAAAACCACCAGTACAGAGTGCCAAGACAAGCCAGCTCCACATCCAGAATCCCTGATGACAGCATTTTTATATTATGTTTCCTTATATCAAAGAGACTCTATAATAATTATTATTCACTACTACCAGTTTAACTTTATACATTGTCCATCTAAGCCTTAATTATTTTTATTTTACACGTTTGGGGTCCAAACTTTTTCAGACGGAGGGGAAGTTATCATGGGATAACATTTATACTAAGTTATCTTATAATAATTAGATCTACATCAAGTGCTTTTATGAGTTATCATGGCGTAATATTTATACATCATTTCATATAATCATAGTTTAGCAAGTAATAATTATCATTAGGTAAAATGCATATATAAAATATCAGTAGTTTCAGTTAAAGCTTTTCAGATGGTTGCCAGCCTAAGGTAATGGGAGCGTGTCTTCTAGACATACTATTCAATAAGACAAGAGTTACGTCTACATAGTTTAATTGATTTGAAGCTTTAAGATAAATGCTAGCCTAAGGTATCAAGATTCCCATCTCCCAGACAAAGGATATTTATTTAAGTATATCTGTCATCACCTACCGGGGTATATTAGAATAACATTACTTCAATTAAGACTCATTAAGGATTAGCCCCCATACAAGCTCGTCTATAGGGCATTAAGGATTAGCCCCCACACAAGCTCATCTATAGTGACACCCTAATCTCTTTCAAAGCATCCAGTAAATATGTCAACAAGATTAGTGCCAGTCCAACAGGATAAACAGGATTTAGTATTCCCCTCTGTCTAGCCATCCATTTAGCTTAGGACAAAACCAATCGTGTATCAACCAATCACATTCCTTTTTATTGTTTAATTTTTGTTAAATACATACTGTAGGCAGGTTTTAAGCAGAGAAGGGGTTTGACTCTCTTACCAAGCAGACCTCTCTCCCACAGCCCAGAGTGTGTACCGACTCTCTGTGGCACCCTCAGTTATTATCTAAGTATAAATTGTAAATTGTTAATTGTTCTTGTAAATAAAATTGTGACTAGTCTCCTGTGACTCCGGCTCTTTGCTGACTAATTCCCCAAGAAAACCAGCACGTCATTTGGAAGGTATTGTTCACCCAGAACAGTTCCATGATAGTACACTAAATTTAGAAGTTGTGGTGGGATGTCCTATGAAGTGTGTACCAAGTTGTACAATACCCTTATCAAGCCTGTTTTGTTCTATGGAGCTGGTATATGGGGAAATTAACAAATACAGGGAGGTGCAAGTCATCTAAAACAAAGCTTGTAGATTTTTTCTAGGAACCGGTCAAAATGCATCCAACTTGGCGATTCGCAGCGATATGGGATGGTCATCAAGTGATGTGGATCAAAAGATAGAATTATTTAGACAATTCTTCAGATGTGAATCAATGCCAAATAGCAGAATTCCAAATATTATTCATAGGTGGGCAATGTATCAAAGTAAATCTCTTGATAAAAGAAATGAAATGCTGATACGAGACTTAAATGTGGATGGGATTATCAGTGACAGTGACAATAACAAGAAAAAAGTGAACTTACTGAAGGATATCTTAAAGAGAAAGATAGTGAATCATGGTGTAAACAAGTGTGGGATGATGAGAACAAACCAAATGGTAACAAGCTAAGGACTTTCAGACTTTTCAAATTTGATGTGAATGTGAGCCACTATGTGAAATGTGTGAAGCGAAGGGATTATCGAAGTGTTTTATCTAAGTTTAGGTGTGGTAACCTCCCTCTATTTGTCTGAACAGGCCGCTATTCCAAGCCACCTATTCCTTTAAATGATAGAATATGTAAATTTAGTGCAGAAAAAAATAATTATGTTATTGAGGAAGAATCACACTTTTTAATAGATTGTTTTGTATACAGTGACCTGAGATATCAACTACTACACAAGGCACCTGAATTAAATCAGGACTTTTATTATTTTAATAGCATTCAGCAATTATCTTATTTGATGCAAGAAGTGATTTTACAGCCGCTTTTAGCAATCACATTATACAGCATGAATAGAAGGAGAGTGCATCTCTTCTAGTCTTAGCATTGTATATAATATTTTTATTTTGAGTTTTATATTTAATAATGTTATATGTTTTAAATGCTTTTAGAGTGTCTCATAAGCCCTAGAGGCTGGATATTGTACTTTTAATGGCAACTTGCTTTTGTTTAAAATGTGTTTTATGTACAATATGTGACACTTAAATAAACATTTCTTCTTCTTCTTCTTCGAATGCTGTATTGCCACCAGACAAGCCAGATTCAGAGCCTGGAACATCCGATGCCGTATTGCCACCAGACAAGCCAGATTCAGAGCCTGGAACATCCGATGCCGTATTGCCACCAGACAAGCCAGATTCAGAGCCTGGAACATCCGATGTAGTATTGCCACCAGACAAGCCAGATTCAGAGCCTGGAACATCCGATGCAGTATTGCCACCAGACAAGCCAGATTCAGAGCCTGGAACATCCGATGCCGTATTGCCACCAGACAAGCCAGATTCAGAGCCTTGAACGCCCGATGCCGTATTGCCACCAGACAAGCCAGATTCAGAGCCTGGAACGCCCGATGCAGTATTGCTGCCCAGACAAGCCAGATTCAGAGCCTGGAACATCACATGTCGTATTGCCACCAGACAAGCCAGATTCAGAGCCTGGAACATCCGAATTCAGTATTGCCACCAGACAAGCCAGATTCAGAGCCTGGAACATCCGATTCAGTATTGCCACCAGACAAGCTAGATTCAGAGCCTGGAACATCCGATGCAGTATTGCCACCAGACAAGCCAGATTCAGAGCCTATTGTATTGTAGAGCGAGGTTACCTGTACATTGAATTTGGAACCGAACGCGAATGTTAAATTTAGCACGGTTAAATCTCCATTCTACGCGAATTCTTTGGTGCGAGCAAATATTTTGAGAAGCGGCATAGGTTGAGTCAAGTGTTTTGAGTGGGTTGTCGATGAGGATTACGGATTCACCGACAACAGTCTTTAAAACTATGGCGCTGTATATGCTCAGACAGTTTGTTTACACCGTAATACTTCACTCGAACATGTGAAAGGCATTGGCAGCATATAAGCACGGCAACTTTGAAAGCTAACATGAGGTGGGCACCCCTAAAGAAAACTAAGCAAGCTTTGCAAAGCTTTCGTTCTACACAGAATGTAACCATTATGACGTCATATCGCTCATTGTGACGCCACAGTCGTATATAGAAAAGCGCCATATTCCAAGCTCTCTCGTCCCTGAAAATACATCTCTTTGTTGATTTCTATCGTTTTTTGCTGCACGAAATGTATTGCCACACATCCTTTGAATTTTGTAGTAACAGTAACTTTGCAATTTGTAAGGTATAATTGTAGGTATAATTATTTAAATACGCCTACCGACAATGATTGAAAAAAAAATCTATTCTATGAATATCAGCTTCTGCGGTGATGCGGCCGTCAAACCAGCTGTTTTAATCAGAGGGGGTTTATTGTGATTTAATAGCCTCAGATTGACCAATCAGAATGAAGTAATTTTCCAAATTCGTGGAAGAATGCTTATTACTGTCTACAAACTGAAAAGGTTGGAACAATGATGTTGGATGATAAATAAAATCTCACCCTCGTGTCTTTTGATATCAAATATATCAAGCCTGAGAGTTTTTCCATTTTTATCAACTCGTGTTGATATATTTGATGTCAAAACATATGAGGGTGAGATTCTTTATATATATCATTAAAAGGATTGAGCGGCAATGTATACACATATATAACTTTTGGAGGGTAGAGGGTGGAGTGTCTGACGGTGACATGGAAGCAAAATTGGCCACATTGCTAGACATAGTGGAGGGGTGTTCTGCTACCTAAACTCGTGTGTATGGTTCTGCCACTAATTGGTCTCCATCAAAGAAGTTCCCGAGTTGTTAATGTGGCAGTTTGGTATCGATTCTGTAGATGCACCAACCGATTATGCTTGTCTTGTTAACGTGATGTCATATGTGGACGACCAACGGAATATGCTTGTCACGTGACGTCATATGTGGACGACCAACGGAATATGCTTGTCTTGTAACGTGACGTCATATGTGGACGACCAACCGAATATGCTTGTCTTGTTAACGTGACGTCACCCATGGACGAGTCATTAGTGTTGCCCTGCTGCGGATGTCTCCAAAGAGATGTGTTTCAATGAACATTAAAATGCCTGGCAACTTGGTCTTGTGCCATTCATGTGTGCCACATACCCACCCTGCAGAGACATTGATTTTCAGCAACTTTTTGCATTGCGTTATTTATGGTTAAACAAGTATTTATTTATATTCACCTGATAGCTTAACAATCATTGTGTGCTGTTCACATTAAAAAGACACGTGTGTGATACACTCAAACATCCACATTAATATATACTTGCACATTGTGAATCACAACCTTAGAGTCGAGATGTCTTCATGATTATGTATTGAAAGATGGAGTATTTAATTTCAGAATAAATATATTTTTATTGAACATTATATGAAGCAGTTACCTTTTTCTGTTAGTATATTTGAAATCTAAAAGACATGCTAAAGGAAATGATGCTGCAAGCTAGTAATAAAACTATCTACTGAAACTGTGCTATCACCAAACCACAAAAGGGGTAATATCTATCAGCAATTCATAAGTATAATGCTAATTACTTTCAGAATTGACTTCAATATTTTTTGTATTTATGGAGGTATGAATGAAAAAGCCGGCGTTCAAACTGTGTAAATCCGCGTAACTGAGGGAGACAATTATAGATCTTGTGAACTGTTTTTATAATCCTAGTTAATGTCAGGTTTCCGAGTAGATCCGGGGATGTTAAATATGTAGGACCAGTAGAAAGTAGTACTGATGATTAGTTTTGTGTTAGTCAGGGTTTATTTCAGTATACTAAATACATGAAACTTCTGTCTGGCATTGCATCTGAGTTTAGGAAATTACATTCAGAAGTTGACATCTGATCATGTTGATACATACATTACACTACATGTACAAAACACGCTTTGGCTCCAAAATGTAAAGGTGATCAAATCAACCAAATGTTAAAGAAGTTGGCTCAACAAATGTTGTCAATGTTGAACTGCATACTTGGATGTACTTTAAGGCTGATACTAACAGGACTAGATGTGTGTTGACCTGATCAACATCACCTGGAGAACGAACAATATGTACACATTTTCTGCAGTAAAAATATTTTATTGGAAATGTGTGATCTACAATATACCATAATAAAAGCAGAAAACAAGACAATAATAGAATGAAGATCAACAAACAGCTTAACTCACTACCACTAACAATGACTTATATGCAAACACAAAATAACAGAAGAGAGGTGTTCATCTCCTCACAACAAGTATCAGGCATCTTGAACACAGAACATGGTATCACAACATGCTGTATCACAGACGCACACTTCCTGAGCTGGATTACACTGAGCTACTCAACATATACTCAATGTAATATGTCTTTGTAAACATGAAATGTTAATTCAAGATGCTAAGCATTTCAGAGATGTTCAACAGGTCAACAGATAAAAACTGGGAAAAATGTTTTTATTAATGAAGCAGCAACTGCTGAAGCTCAAACCGCGGCCTATTCTCGAGTAGGCCACAGTTAGGAGTCACCAACATATAGAAACATAGTCTTGTTACTACCAACATGACTTCCAACTGACCAGGGTATCTCTTGTACCCATGACATGTCTACAACATGATGACTTTTATCACAAATATAATAAAGTACATCAAAAGCATTTCTCCTATGATAAAGGACTTCCCAGAGATGGGAGGCTGACCCGTAGTTTGTGTACCAAGTACCTACCAAGTAGGTGCTTTTTGAGTTCATGTCAACAAGTTTATTTGACCCAAGTAAGACCTTGAATTTGACTTTTTCTGTAAGTATCATAAATCACAAGGGCTATAAGATATCCATATAATCACAATGGTGGCCGTTGACAAAACTGATTATGATGATGTTCTTGCAGTTGATTCTGAGCCAGGAATTCACTGGCCATTCTGAACCTAAATTGTAACAAGTAAAAATCATGCCCCTCAGGTCATTATGCAAAGTTATAGATAATTAACATATCAACCATAAGATGATTGAGTTAGAGAAATCACAACACTGATTTGCCCACTACGGATATTTGTGAAGGGACTAAAAAGTAGTAAAGGTATAATACTTCTTGTGCGTGCTTTATGTTATGTGGTGTCAATGCCCTTCAATGTTTGCAAACATAGAATACTATAAACAGGATTGAAAACAATAACAAACCTGAAACCTTTCTGTACAAGTTTAATATCATTGTAATTTGAGTAGTATATCAAACAGAACAAATTATGCTCTGACATTCCAACTCATTGTTGTGAACAAGCTCCTAATATGTGATTGATTTTAAAAGACAGACACTTGCGTTTTTTATATAAAGTATTCCATTAAAAACATTACAGAATACATTACTTAATTTTATAAAATACTACAACAAATCATCATAACCATCCTCCTTTTTTGCTAACTTTTTCAACAGTTTCTTCTTTTTCTTCCCCTTTCCTTGTGTCTGTAATGGGGGTAGTCTCCCCTGTGCAGCTGGTGCTGCAACCCCATTGCCAATGCTGTGACCTGTGCCCATTCCTATGAAGTCATCACCATATGCATCTTGCCTCGGATACTCGTAGTCTTCCTCATCTATGGGTGTGTTATGCTGGTAGCCACCCAACGACCCCCGAGTCCTGTTCAACATGGCGGCATCTTCCCGTGAGTCATACTCATAGCCTCCTGATGACTGTCGCCTTGAGTAGTCATCATAGGGTGGCACTGCACCCCGCATTGCCGAGCCTGGCCGTGATGGATGGTCATCTGACTCAAAGCCTCCATTCACATTCACTCCCTGTGCTCCCAGTGAACCTCGCTTCAACCTGGACTTCTTCTTGGTGCCATCATTCAGCAGGCTCTCTTCGTTCAGTGAGGACACAAGGCTCAGTTGGGAGGATCGCTTCTTTGTTCCTCCAAGACGTTTCTTAGGACTTCTGTAGAAAAGAAAGTGATTATTCAGTATGTCCAAACACATATCACATACAATACACTACTGTCAAAGTATTCACTGGTAGTGTATTGGGAAATTGGATTGAAATGGGACGAGTTTCTCCAAAACTGTGCCTGTAGAGCTGTGGTCACATTTGTATGGGACAAAGAGCATGTTCATTAATATTTCAGCCTGCTTTATTAACTTTGATTAATAACCCTTGACTGTTACTTTCCTTACTAGTTTATGAGATATAGCTTGAATTAATTATAAGACAATACAGGCAAAGGTGAAATCAAAACACAGTATGTCCAGGGATAGATGATGATTAGGCCCCAAATTGAAATAATGTCATATCACTCAGGTACCTGCTGATACAGATGATATCCAGATACTTAATATGTATTGAACACAGTATGTGATTAAGGCACCTACCCACGGTTGCTGCGGAGGGAGCTCTGTCTGCTAGACAGCCCGGATGCCAGCTGAGATGCTCGAACACGCTCCACCAGAGCGTTGCTGTACAAGTATAAACAACTCAATATATAACACAAATCTCAAGCTTTAACACCATATCATTATGTGCTTCATGTATTAATGTACATAGTTTTGGAGTGTAGGTATCATTACATCATCAGAACACCTGCCAAGAGATAGATTTCTCTTCTCAACAAGGTATATTTGATTATGGTAAAAATAGAAACAGTTGGTTCCAGTAGGTCTTACTCTGTCTGTACTCCTGGTTGTGCTTGTGAGTCCTTGTCTGCAATCTTGTCCAGCATTCCCTGCAGCTGCGTCTGTGATTTCCCTGGGTGCAGCATCTGCAGCACCGGCACCAGCTCCTCCTGCTGCACTCTGCCCACCTTCACCAGCCCTGCTATAAACTGCAGCTCCTGCACACACACACAAGTCACACTCACAACACATCTCTTGGGATTTAGCATTGCTTATAAAGTAACATATTTCTGAATTAGATATCATTAATGGTTAAGTTTACTCTGAAGTAAACACATAGCCAATTAGTTAGCATGTACCACAAGAACACAACAGGAGACAACACTGGCCACCAGACATTGATTATCAGTGATCGTTGTCAAGTAAACTTTCAGCTGAAGTCTAAAATGACATGTGAATGTAAGTTTGGAGTGCTGTAACCACAATATTGCAGCAGTTTCAAAGTTGTTCTTCCAGTTTGTTGTCATCCTATCAACAAGCCTTTCATACAGCTTGAAACTACCCAAAGAGGAACATATCAGGTGTAATGTATCAGGGTGTTAATGTGGTTGCAGCAGTGACCTGATGTTCATCAACAATGATTGTACCTGTTCTTGCATAGCTTTCTGTTTGTTCACTTCAAACTGACGCCGGATATCTTCCAGGACCTGAGTAGTCTCTCTTTCCATCTGGTTTCTAAAATACAAAAGACATACTTATCAGTCAAAGAGTAAGATGTGTATCTGCTTATTTGCTCATCAAGTAACAAGCATTCGTAACAAAGACACAGTCATATTGCCAAAATGTCAGTTTTACCAGACCTGAACTGTTCAAGTTGCAGCATCTGTTGATGCATCAGGAGTGCTCGACGGATCTTTGAAGCAGTCTTAGATCCGGAAGCCTGCATGACCTCCACCATCTCCAGCTCCTGTTTCTGCAGCAGTGACTGCTCCCTCTGCATCAGACGCTCCTGCAGCTTCTCCTGCATGGCCTACAACACATGGACACACCACATACCTCTCTTGTATGGCCAACAATAATGTATGCAGATATCCTGCAGGGCCTAAACCAACACATATAGACACATCACACACCTGTCCTGTAGGGCCTCCACTAACACATGTCGACACATCACACACCTGTCCTGCAGGGCCTCCACTAACTCATGTAGACACATCACACACCTGTCCTGCAGGGCCTCCACTAACACATGTAGACACATCACACACCTGTCCTGCAGGGCCTCCACTTACACATGTAGACACATCACACACCTGTCATACAAGGCCTACACTAACACATATAGACACATCACACACCTGTCCTGCAGGGCCTACACTAACACATGTAGTCACATCACACACCTGTCCTGCAGGGCCTCCACTAACTCATGTAGACAAATCACACACCTGTCCTGCAGGGCCTCCACTAACACATGTAGACACATCACACACCTGTCCTGCAGGGCCTCCACTTACACATGTAGACACATCACACACCTGTCATACAAGGCCTACACTAACACATATAGACACATCACACACCTGTCCTGCAGGGCCTACACTAACACATGTAGTCACATCACACACCTGTCCTGCAGGGCCTCCACTAACACATGTAGTCACATCACACACCTGTCATACAGGGCCTCCACTAACACATGTCGACACATCACACACCTGTCCTGCAGGGCCTACACTTACACATATAGACACATCACACACCTGTCATACAGGGCCTACACTAACACATGTAGACACATCACACACCTGTCCTGCAGGGCCTGTAGCACATGTCGACACATCACACACCTGTCATACAGGGCCTACACTAACACATGTCGACACATCACACACCTGTCATACAGGGCCTACACTAACACATGTAGACACATCACACACCTGTCCTGCAGGGCCTCCACTAACACATGTAGACACATCACACACCTGTCATACAGGGCCTACACTAACACATATAGACACATCACACACCTGTCATACAGGGCCTACACTAACACATGTAGACACATCAGAGACCTGTCCTGCAGGGCCTCCACTAACACATGTAGACACATCAGAGACCTGTCCTGCAGGGCCTCCACTAACACATGTAGACACATCAGAGACCTGTCCTGCAGGGCCTCCACTAACACATATAGACACATCACACACCTGTCATACAGGGCCTACACTCACACATGTAGACACATCACACACCTGTCCTGCAGGGCCTCCACTAACACATGTAGACACATCACACACCTGTCCTGCAGGGCCTGTAGCACATGTCGACACATCACACACCTGTCATACAGGGCCTACACTAACACATGTAGACACATCACACACCTGTCCTGCAGGGCCTCCACTAACACATGTAGACACATCACACACCTGTCCTGTAGGGCCTACACTAACACATGTAGACACATCACACACCTGTCCTGCAGGGCCTCCACAAACACATGTAGACACATCACACACCTGTCATACAGGGCCTACACTAACACATGAAGACACATCACACACCTGTCATACAGGGCCTACACTAACACATGTAGACACATCACACACCTGTCCTTCAGGGCCTGTAGCACATGTCGACACATCACACACCTGTCCTGCAGGGCCTACACTAACACATGTAGACACATCACACACCTGTCCTTCAGGGCCTGTAGCACATGTAGACACATCACACACCTGTCCTGCAGGGCCTACACTAACACATGTAGACACATCACACACCTGTCATACAGGGCCTCCACAAACACATGTAGACACATCACACACCTGTCCTGCAGGGCCTCCACTAACACATGTAGACACATCACACACCTGTCCTGCAGGGCCTACACTAACACATGTAGACACATCACACACCTGTCCTGCAGGGCCTCCACAAACACATGTAGACACATCACACACCTGTCATACAGGGCCTACACTAACACATGTAGACACATCAGAGACCTGTCCTGCAGGGCCTCCACTAACACATGTCGACACATCACACACCTGTCATACAGGGCCTCCACTAACACATATAGACACATCACACACCTGTCCTGCAGGGCCTCCACTAACACATGTAGACACATCACACACCTGTCATACAGGGCCTACACTACCACATGTAGACACATCAGAGACCTGTCCTGCAGGGCCTCCACTTACACATGTAGACACATCAGAGACCTGTCCTGCAGGGCCTCCACTAACACATGTAGACACATCAGAGACCTGTCCTGCAGGGCCTCCACTAACACATATAGACACATCACACACCTGTCATACAGGGCCTACACTAACACATGTAGACACATCACACACCTGTCCTGCAGGGCCTCCACTAACACATGTAGACACATCACACACCTGTCCTGCAGGGCCTGTAGCACATGTCGACACATCACACACCTGTCATACAGGGCCTACACTACCACATGTAGACACATCAGAGACCTGTCCTGCAGGGCCTCCACTAACACATATAGACACATCACACACCTGTCATACAGGGCCTACACTAACACATGTAGACACATCACACACCTGTCCTGCAGGGCCTCCACTAACACATGTAGACACATCACACACCTGTCATACAGGGCCTACACTAACAAATGTCGACACATCAGAGACCTGTCCTGCAGGGCCTCCACTAACACATGTAGACACATCAGAGACCTGTCCTGCAGGGCCTCCACTAACACATGTAGACACATCAGAGACCTGTCCTGCAGGGCCTCCACTAACACATGTAGACACATCAGAGACCTGTCCTGCAGGGCCTCCACTAACACATGTAGACACATCAGAGACCTGTCCTGCAGGGCCTACACTAACACATGTCGACACATCACACACCTGTCATACAGGGCCTACACTAACACATGTAGTCACATCACACACATGTCCTGCAGGGCCTACACTAACACATGTAGTCACATCACACACCTGTCCTGAAGGGCCTACACTACCGCATGTCGACACATCACACACCTGTCATACAGGGCCTACACTAACACATGTAGACACATCACACACCTGTCCTGCAGAGCCTCCACAAACACATGTAGACACATCACACACCTGTCCTGCAGGGCCTTCAGCACATGTCGACACATCACACACCTGTCATACAGGGCCTACACTAACACATGTAGACACATCACACACCTGTCCTGCAGGGCCTACAATAAGACATACAGATATGTCCTATAAACATACATATAGTAGAAACATCAAACACAAGGTAGAGTAAAGTTTGTAGAATAAAGTATTATAACAATCCTGAAAGGTACTGATACCGGCAAAATATAAATCTCCAGACTAGTTCTTCAACCACCCTTCTGTTGAGGCTTTAAAACAGGTCATAATAAAGGTAGGCTTTTAAACGGGTCATCTTAAAGGTAGGCTTTCAAACGGGTCATCATAAAGGTAGGCTTTCAAACAGGTCATCATACAGGAAGGCTTTCAAACAGGTCATCATACAGGAAGGCTTTCAAACAGGTCATCATAAAGGTAGGCTTTCAAACAGGTCATCATAAAGGTAGGCTTTCACACAGGTCATCATAAAGGTAGGCTTTCAAACAGGTCATCATAAAGGTAGGCTTTCAAACAGGTCATCATAAAGGTAGGCTTTCACACAGGTCATCATAAAGGAAGGCTTTCAAAAAGGTCACCATAAATGTAGGCTTTCACACAGGTCATCATAAAGGTAGGCTTTCACACAGGTCATCATAAAGGTAGGCTTTCACACAGGTCATCATAAAGGAAGGCTTTCACACAGGTCATCATAAAGGTAGGCTTTCACACAGGTCATCATAAAGGTAGGCTTCCACACAGGTCATCATAAAGGTAGGCTTTCACACAGGTCATCATAAAGGTAGGCTTTCACACAGGTCATCATAAAGGAAGGCTTTCACACAGGTCATCATAAAGGTAGGGTTTAAAACAGGTCATCATACAGACACAGGTCATCATACAGGAAGGCTTTCACACAGGTCATCATAAAGGAAGGCTTTCAAACAGGTCATCATAAGGTAGGCTTTCAAACAGGTCATCATAAAGGTAGGCTTTCAAACAGGTCATCATAAAGGTAGGCTTTCAAACAGGTCATCATAAAGGTAGGCTTTCAAACAGGTCATGATACAGGAAGGCTTTCAAACAGGTCATCATAAAGGTAGGCTTTCACACAGGTCATCATAAAGGAAGGCTTTCACACAGGTCATCATACAGGAAGGCTTTCAAACAGGTCATCATAAAGGTAGGCTTTCACACAGGTCATCATACAGGAAGGCTTTCAAACAGGTCATCATAAAGGTAGGCTTTAAAACAGGTCATCATAAAGGTAGGCTTTCAAACAGGTCATCATAAAGGTAGGCTTTCAAACAGGTCATCATAAAGGTAGGCTTTCAAACAGGTCATCATAAAGGAAGGCTTTCAAACAGGTCATCATACAGGAAGGCTTTCAAACAGGTCATCATAAAGGTAGGCTTTCAAACAGGTCATCAAAAAGGTAGGCTTTCAAACAGGTCATCATAAAGGTAGGCTTTCAAACAGGTCATCATAAAGGTAGGCTTTCAAACAGGTCATCATATAGGTAGGCTTTCAAACAGGTCATCATACAGGAAGGCTTTCAAACAGGTCATCATAAAGGTAGACTTTCACACAGGTCATCATAAAGGAAGGCTTTCACACAGGTCATCATACAGGAAGGCTTTCACACAGGTCATCATAAAGGTAGGCTTTCACACAGGTCATCATAAAGGAAGGCTTTCACACAGGTCATCATACAGGAAGGCTTTCAAACAGGTCATCATAAAGGTAGGCTTTCACACAGGTCATCATACAGGAAGGCTTTCACACAGGTCATCATACAGGAAGGCTTTCAAACAGGTCATCATAAAGGTAGGCTTTCAAACAGGTCATCATAAAGGAAGGCTTTCACACAGGTCATCATAAAGGAAGGCTTTCACACAGGTCATCATACAGGAAGGCTTTCAAACAGGTCATCATAAAGGTAGGCTTTCAAACAGGTCATCATAAAGGAAGGCTTTCACACAGGTCATCATACAGGAAGGCTTTCAAACAGGTCATCATAAAGGTAGGCTTTCACACAGGTCATCATAAAGGAAGGCTTTCACACAGGTCATCATACAGGAAGGCTTTCAAACAGGTCATCACAAAGGTAGGCTTTCACACAGGTCATCATACAGGAAGGCTTTCAAACAGGTCATCATAAAGGTAGGCTTTAAAACAGGTCATCATAAAGGTAGGCTTTCAAACAGGTCATCATAAAGGTAGGCTTTCAAACAGGTCATCATAAAGGTAGGCTTTCAAACAGGTCATCATAAAGGAAGGCTTTCACACAGGTCATCATACAGGAAGGCTTTCAAACAGGTCATCATAAAGGTAGGCTTTCAAACAGGTCATCATAAAGGTAGGCTTTCAAACAGGTCATCATAAAGGTAGGCTTTCAAACAGGTCATCATAAAGGTAGGCTTTCAAACAGGTCATCATAAAGGTAGGCTTTCAAACAGGTCATCATAAAGGTAGGCTTTCACACAGGTCATCATAAAGGAAGGCTTTCACACAGGTCATCATAAAGGTAGGCTTTCTTACAGGTCATCATACAGGAAGGCTTTCAAACAGGTCATCATAAAGGTAGGCTTTCAAACAGGTCATCATAAAGGAAGGCTTTCACACAGGTCATCATACAGGAAGGCTTTCAAACAGGTCATCATAAAGGTAGGCTTTCACACAGGTCATCATAAAGGAAGGCTTTCACACAGGTCATCATACAGGAAGGCTTTCAAACAGGTCATCACAAAGGTAGGCTTTCACACAGGTCATCATACAGGAAGGCTTTCAAACAGGTCATCATAAAGGTAGGCTTTAAAACAGGTCATCATAAAGGTAGGCTTTCAAACAGGTCATCATAAAGGTAGGCTTTCAAACAGGTCATCATAAAGGTAGGCTTTCAAACAGGTCATCATAAAGGAAGGCTTTCACACAGGTCATCATACAGGAAGGCTTTCAAACAGGTCATCATAAAGGTAGGCTTTCAAACAGGTCATCATAAAGGTAGGCTTTCAAACAGGTCATCATAAAGGTAGGCTTTCAAACAGGTCATCATAAAGGTAGGCTTTCAAACAGGTCATCATAAAGGTAGGCTTTCAAACAGGTCATCATAAAGGTAGGCTTTCACACAGGTCATCATAAAGGAAGGCTTTCACACAGGTCATCATAAAGGTAGGCTTTCTTACAGGTCATCATAAAGGAAGGCTTTCACACAGGTCATCATACAGGAAGGCTTTCAAACAGGTCATCATAAAGGTAGGCTTTCACACAGGTCATCATACAGGAAGGCTTTCACACAGGTCATCATACAGGAAGGCTTTCACACAGGTCATCATAAAGGAAGGCTTTCACACAGGTCATCATACAGGAAGGCTTTCAAACAGGTCATCATAAAGGTAGGCTTTCAAACAGGTCATCATAAGGAAGGCTTTCACACAGGTCATCATACAGGAAGGCTTTCAAATCCCAAAACGGTAATCACTCTGTGCCATGCCGGGCAGGGTGGGCCGTTAAGTTGCTCAAAGCCAAAGTTGTGGATGGCAGATTGGAGCAGTCCTGGACTTGTTCACGGAGCACAGAACTCCAGCTGTCAACAGTCCTCACCTCTCTTTGAAGGATCAAGTTATCAAAGGAGAACAACTGGCACAGGGTCATTACAGTTTTATGGAGGCAAGTTGTCAACCATAAGAACTTGATCCTTTCGCATCCCAGGAAACAGATGGTCAAGTGTGCAGAAAGGCCTTTATGCAGTGGAAGCGCCATGCATCCCCATCGACTCCAGTTTGCATTCGCAATCCCCGTGGTGAATCTATGTCTCATTGCCTGTAACCAGGCGTGCATGAAAACTGGATGGGTCCTCATTCTACAATTCTAAGAGCTCACAACTTGACTCCACTGATGTTGATCACACTGAAATTCTGAGGTACCCTTCTGGCAGTAAGTTTAGATATACCAAACTTCTTGTTGAAACACTGCCATGAGACACTGTACACTCCTTGGCTATTTCATTTAACTTGATATGAAGATCCTTCATTATCAAGACCTCTACTCTAGCAATCATTTCATCAGTGATGACTACAGAACATTTCATCAGTGATGACTACAGAATGTCTTCCAGACCTTGGATCAATTCAAGGCTTTCTTGTCCTTGCTTGAATTCAGAAGACCACTTTGCAACTGTTGAATCACCGGGAGCTTCATCACCATAGACCATACACGGGTGAATGTTCATGAATGATGATGGAAGTGTTCTAATCTGGTCTAGTCATGGTTTCAGGTGGGTAGGTTTACTGTTACAGATATCATGTAAATATATCATGAAGAAGAAACTTGACATTTTTGGGACAGTGATGTGAAAGAGGAAGCTTTCCAGCAAACACAAGCTTATGTTTCAGTAGCAAGTTTTTGAATCTTGTTCTAGTTGTATTTACTTGCCCTCCTACTTCTCCTGCAGGACCTATTGCGTGAGCTGATAACCATTTTACACTACCTGCCTTCAGTGCCAGACACTATTTTTTATGAAAACCCTTTGTGTGGTGCAGATATATGTGAAGATGTAGTATTGGTGCAGGCATCAGGCCTATCTCAGCCTCTGCTGCATGCAGTAGTAAAACACCTATGAGGAGGTTATTGAGGGACTCACTCTTTCTTGCTTCTTCCTCTGTGAATCAAGCTTCTTGTTCAACTGCTCTTGTCTCTGAAACATGATACGGATATGATTAACATATTACAGTGACTCTGTACAATCTTCATTAAGTAAGCTTCTATCATGAATTGGCATACACAGCTGACGTACCTCCTTGTGTGTCTCTATGATGCGCTCACACTCTGGTGAGCTGAGAACACCACGATCAGTCAGTTCATCCATCAGGTTCACCTTCAGGTTATTGATGGCCCTCTGCTGCTCTTCAATCTGGGCCATCTGAAAGATCACGGATACTGAGGAATGTGCCACTCAAAAATAATGCACCTCCATGGTCTGGTTGCTAGCTTACCTGTGAACACTTGCCGTCTGTTGCTTCACTGCACAGTTTTGGGACGTGCCTATGCTTACCTCTCTGGCTTTCTGCATCTGCAGGGCAGCAATCATAGCTCCAAGTCTTTCCTCCTGGTTCTTCAAGGCATATGCTCGCTCCTTTGTCATCTCTTGTCGAATCTTCAACAGAGAAGAAAGAGAATCAAATCATTTTGTTCTCAGCAAATTGATACAGAAGAGCAATCCTAATTTGTGTAAAAGTGTGCTTCCAAAATGCCCAACAATTTTTAGTCTGTACTTTTAGCAAGCTGTTTTATTAGTTCGTGTAATGTATGGCGACATACCTTTGACCATGTGGGATGTGCTAACCTGTGACAATTCTTCCTCTAGATTCAGCTCATGACCTTGCAGCACTGCAATCCGTCTTTCTGCATATTTCTTCATCAAAGCAGCCTCCTGTCGATGTGTTTCAGCATCAGATTCTTCCCGATTGTTCTCAGCAGCTCTTCGTTGCTTCTGTTACAAAAATCAGAATCAGACAAGATTACATTCTACCCACTACTAATGTCTCATCAGGAGACCTCTACCCACTACTGTTGTCTCATTTGGAGATGTCTACTTCCTAATGTTGTCTCAACTCATCACAATGATGTATTCGCTGGTGACTGACCTTGATTTCAGTGTCTTGTCGTTGCTGTAATTTCTCCAGTTGCTGGGCCCTCCTCTGTGCCAGTTTGTCCTCCAACATTCTCTTCTGACGAAGCTTGTTCAGTGTTAAGCTACATGAAAATACAGCACACTCCATCAATAGTACAGCCTTTACTGTAACATCACATATATAGAGGACGTTTGGTGGTAACTGAACCTACCTATTTTCTAATTGCACCATCTGTTTTTCATGTTCCTTCAAGATGCGATCTTTTTCAGCTTCAGAAATTGACATCTGGCTGTTAATCAACTTGCTGGACAAAACAGAAAACAGGAATAAGTTTATATCTGCATGAATAGTTCATGTCAAGCTACACCGCTTGATGAGTTTTGTAGAATTTTCCTTTTCGGAATATTCTATAAGTAATATGTTACCACTGTTATACCGAGGCTGTTGTCTCCCACAACTACTGCTATAGCGAAATCTACCACAGAAATATCAATTACCTCATGCAGCACGTGCGTAGCCACCTAGCTGTCATGTGACACCCTTCACTCTTGTCCCCACTGGATAGGTATTTCATCGCCGCAGCGGATGAGAACACAGTATCCGTGTGAGCTAAATCTTAGATCAGGTTAAACAGTCAAAAAGAGGGAAATTAATTTCATTCAGACCGTATATCCCCAGTAATTCCAGTATTCGTAAGCATGTATCACAAGGTTGGAATACACGACAGACAATTAAATGCATAATTGTCAAAATACAAATAAGGACAAAACACACAAAAAGCCACCTCACCTGTGGTGTGAGTGCCCTGGTTTGCAGGACCCCCACTCCTGTACCCACGGTGTGGGAACATTGGAGACGACCCAGATTGACCACCGTGCAAGGACTGACGACTGCAGAGTTTGGAATTGCGCTGGACACACCCCCTAGATGACCGCTTGTGCCGCGATCAGCGGCCCAAGACGTTGCACCCCCTCGACGTCTTCATCAGAAACCTTTCTGAGGTAATGATTGGCAAAAACCGAGTCAGAACGCCAGTAACAACCTCGTAATATTCGAGTGTAGGACAAATGTTGCCGCTAGCGCCCTGATCTCGTGCAGGTTTGACCCCGCTACCGGTAACCCCCGAGACTGGTACGCCAGATTGATGACAGAACGAAGCCACAATGCAATCGAGTTGCGAGTTATGTCAACCGTGCGATTAGGGTTACACGATATGAACAGACGGTCACGCCTTTGTCTACGTTCATTCGAACCCTTAAGATAATACTTAAGGGCCCTAACCGGACACAGTGCTCTGTCCTCAGTATCAGCAGGATGTAAGATTTCTTTGAGTGATCTTACAGTGAATTCTCTCTCCATTTCCCCTAGATTCTTGGCGACAAAGCCCATGAGCAGGCCCAGGCGGACCGCTCCTTCGTCACCCTCATCGAATCGTACCTTGGCGACATCGAGTGCATGAATTTCGGATACATGTGCCACCTTGGCAAAGGAGAGGAGAAATGCTGTTTTCCAAGTCACATGCTGGAACGAAGCACTATGCAAGGGTTCATACGGAGCTTCCGTAAGTGATTGCAACACTAGGGAAAGATCCCAGGCCGGTGCCCGAAGGCAGCCCTTCTTAAGATCGTGCTGTTTGAAACCCTTGATAATACCCTGTATCACCAGCTCTTTGGAGAGACTGGTACCCATAGCAACGTCCCGTACCATAGCAATGGACGAGACATAGTTGGCAATGGAACACCCGGAGAGTTTCCAGGTCTCTCGCAAGTGAGACATGAAACGAGCAATATCCTGCACAGATACCTTATCTGGCGAATGAATGTGATGTTTACAACACCACTTCGTGAAAATAACCCAACGTGCATTATACACCTTCTGGGTAGAATCACGATGCATACTAATGTATGCCCGAGACGCCCGATGAGAAAAAACCTTTACTGCTCAGACGCTCAGTGACAACATCCACGCGTGCAGATTGAACTGCCCTGCGTTTGGATGAAGCTGACGGGTGTGAGGGTGGATCAAGAGATCCGGTCTCACAGGCAGTGGAAGTGGCGACTGCTAGACCTGGGTCAGCAAGTCGGGGTACCACGATCTGTTGGGCGCGATCAGTAACATTCGACAGCGAACTCCTCGGAGCCGGCTTAGAATGTGTGGTATCAACGCTGTCGGCGGGTAAGCATAAGCGCCCAAGCCCTTCCAGTCTAACGCGAGAGCATCGTGATCAATGGCCCTCGGGTCCGGGACTGGTGATACAAACAACAGGAGTTGATTGTTGAACCGTGTTGCGCACAGGTCGACCATCGGATGACCCAAACATTCGCACAGCCACTGAAACACTACTCTGTGGGGCTCGGATCCCGAGGCCTCGATAGAGCGTCGGCCAGTACGTTGCGCACACCTGGGAATTCGAACGTGAGATCGAGTAGCGAGTGACTGTGGGTTCCCCCCAGTTTGTTCACATAGGACACAACCGTCCTGTTGTCGGTCGCCAGCATGAGCCGGGCGTCGACGAGACGATGCTGCCCAGTGATTGACTGCGTTGATCACTGCCTTGAACTTGAGACAATTGATGTGAAGACCTAGTTCGTCTACGCACCACAGCCCCGCGAGCTCACCTCCCCCTCTAGATGGGCGCCCCAGCCCACTAGAGAGGCGTCTGTATACAGGTTCAACGAGGCCCGGTAGGGCCCCATAGAGACTCCTGATAAGACATTGTAAGGGACCGTCCACCACTCCAGATGCGGTCGGAGCCGTTTCGGGAGGGCGACGGTCGCACTGTTCACCTCCTGTGCTAACAACTGGATTAAAAACCGTTGCAGCCTGGGCTGACACAAGTAACCCTAACGGCTGTTCCCAAAAGTGAACAGTCTGTTGCACTGCAAAGACTTTGGCAATCATCGCCTGAATCTTGTGCCACCGGTCTGGGGGGACAAAGAGGCGATGGGTCACCGTGTTGAACCGACCTCCGATGAACTGTAAGTTCTGAGAGGGGGTTAACTCGATCTTAGGGAGATTGACAATCCACCCCAATTGCTCCAAGAGCCGACGTGCAAAATCAAGCTGCCGAGACAGCGTGTCCGTCATTCGATTTGCTACTAGCGAGTCGTCCAGGTACGCGAAGTACCGGACACCTCTCCGGTGGAGGAACCCCACTATGGGGGTGGTTAACCGGGTGAACAGCCAGGGAGTGGATGAAAGACCGAATGGGAGTACAACCCACTCATAGTGCCTGCCTTGAAAGACAAACCTGAGATACTTGTGATGATGCGAGTGAATCGGAACATGCAGATAAGCATCCTTCAGGTCGATCGAAGCGAGCTAGTTGGCCGGCATGATCAGAGCTTTCAGGTCCGCCAAGCTCAACATTCTGAACTTGGCAGCTTGTGCAGGTAGAACTCGCTGAACGATTTCAAGTTGTGAATCATTCTGAGTTTGGCACTGTCCTTCTTGGGAAAGAGAAATATCCTGGAGTAAAACCCCGGTGTTATTTCTGGTAGAGCTAACTCCCGAACTGCCCTCTTCTCCACCAACCTGCCGATGGCATCTGCGAGGATGGGAAGATCGGTTTCTGAATAGAAACCTGCCGACGGGGCAACGGTGAGCGGCGGATTCGCTTTGAGATCGAGCCGATAGCTGTACCGAATCGTGTTGACCACCCACGGGTCGTCGAACACTTGTTCCCAATTCTCCCAGTAAGTCTGGAGTCTGGCTCCCACTGGGGAAGGAGAGGGGGGCCTGACAGGCTGCCAAGTGACTCGGGTTCGCCTACGGGCCAACCGAAGTTGGCGCTGTCGGCATGAGAGTCACTTGGAGGGGCCCTTGCCGTCCTTAGATGACTTGGGCTTCCCCCAGTTCCCCTTCTTCCCGTGAAAGGGCTGCTGATGGCCCTTACCAGAGCCCTCAGGGCGGGGCTTCTTCCCGGAGGAAGAAGAACCCGACCCCTTAGGCCTGCCGGCTGCAGCATCCTGGGGCGCGCTCCGCTTAGGAGCGGCACCCAGGTGCCTATGCAAGGACCCCACAAGATCCAGTGTCTGCGGAGAGGCCTCGGCAGACACAGCGGCCTGTTGTTCTTTCAGAACCCCAGGGATCTTGTTATTAAACAGGGTCCGAGCAGACCAAGGCCGCGAAAGGAGCACCTCCTGATTAGAAGCATCCAACCCTGAGGCAACCAGATACGACTAGCGCCGGAGAAAATGGCACGTGCAGGAAATAAAGGCCGAAGCCCCGTCAACGTACTCCAGGGAAGCATTTAAACCGAGCAGGCAGTTATAAATGCGCTGGTCTCAGTCCGTGGGAGAACCTTCGACCAGACTGGCCGCTGCAGCCAGGTATGTGTCTCAGTGAGACATAGTCAGCATGGAGTGTCGAGCGAGGGTGTCCAGCTGCTGCAAGGTACCTTGTGGTACCGTGGCAGCCGGTGGGGCACGGACATCCAAACGCTCAACATGGGCTTCCGCGGTAGGACCAGCCTTGGGAAAGTCAAGGTCATGCACCGGGAAGGACCCTTTTCTCCATGACGGTGGAGGTAACGGGAGACCCCGACCGGAGGCAGCCGCGAAGGCCTTCTCCAGGGAAGGCTTAATCCAGCGCAGCAAGGTTGATGCCGGGAAAGCCTTGTCGGATGATTCGTCGTACACCTCGGAGGAACCCACGGAGCCGTGGATTCCCCGTGGTATCGGCAGGGGCTTGGGCATGTCCTCGAAGAGGTCATAAACCATGGCCACGCGGTCCTTAACCGGCAACGGAGCAATGGTTCGGGGGAAGGACCGGTGACTACGGCAGCCGCCGCCGTTCCGGTGGACCCCGCATCCAAACCCGCAGCCACCGAAGAGGCCGGGGACGGAACAGCCAGCGGCCTATCCTGAGATAAGGCCGCCAGCTTGGAGTCCACAAGTTTAGATAACAATGCGGTGACGGAATCCCCGGACAGCCCGAGGGCCGCCAAGGGATCCGCCGCAGCCGAGGAGGTCGTACCTGCACGGGGACCTGCACGGACGGACTGGACGTACAGTCGGTAACGCTCAAACTCCGCAGGCCCCAGACCTTCGCACAGGGTGCACCAGGTGTCCCCGCAAGGAACCCTGCACCGAGGGCAGCGATCGTGGGGATCCTGGGACAACAAGAATTTGCGGCACACCCCGCAACTCCGAGGAGCAGGGGTAGAGGAGGTTGAAACCGGGGACATTTCCATGTCAGACATTGTTTGATTCTATGAACAAAGAGCAAAACATGGTTACAACGCACGCACCACAATGATTCACAAACGAGCATTTTCACAAGAAAATAAACGAGCAATGTGAACATATAACATACACATATAACATATAGACAAATAAATGATGTTAACCCCCAAAACATACAAGAACAGGGCAAACGTAAAAGACAACGTGCATACGCGAACCCCGCAAGTATAGAGAAAAAAGGGCGGGAAAATTCTCCGTTTGGCAGGAAAATTATATCCAAGCGTAGCTACCGCAACACCCCATAAAAGCACAGTTTATTAGAGAATAAACTATAATAAATATCACCGAATATTCGAGGAACACTTCAGCAGTAGAATACACGTCTTGCTAACGCAAGCGAAGGAGACAAGAGTGAAGGGTGTCACATGGCAGCTAGGTGGCTACGCACGTGCTGCATGAGGTAATTGAGATCTCTGTGGTAGATTTCGCTATAGCAGCAGTTGTGGGAGACAACAGCCTGTAACAGTGGTAACATATTACTTAATGTAATTTAATTATTGTTCTCACTTTGATGTATAATGTCAGTATGAGATATTCTTGTGAGTTTGCTGCTAGCTTGCTGCACTCACTTGACGACCTTGGCCTCGTGCTCCCTCAGCTCCTCCTGCTCCTGCTTCTCCTGTGCCCTGCGCTGCTCCCACTCCTGCTGCCTCCGCAACAGCGTCTCCCGCAACCTCTCCTTCTGCTTCTCCCTCTCCCCCTCCTGCCGCCGCAGCAGATCATTCAGTTCTCGGTCATGATCCTTCAGGAACTTATTCATCTGATTTTCACTCATTCCTTCAATTAAGAAACAAGTGAAGCAACTGAACACATGGTGTGGTATAAGAAAGCAGAAGACTCACTTGTGATAAGCTTCGAAACACGTCCACCTTGAGACTTATTCACACATAAACATTACACACTACATGGAAGGGTGTTCACCCTCGAGTGAATTAATCTATCAATTACACACAAGCCAATTTACAACTTTAATATGATGCAAGATACCCACTATTTAACATCCAAATGCCGTGAAAACACCTAGATGGTGCGCAAGACACTTAACTTCCAAAATGTGTTGGTTTGGTGTTTAATGCTGCACTCAGCATTATTCCACCTTCATGATGGCACTCTGTAAATAATCTAGCAGCCTGTAACACATTTAGTAGCGTCCCATGAAGTCGCAGTAGCAACAGAGTCTCTGATCCTGACCAAACAAATGCATTAAGTCGCCTCATACAACAAGTACAGACTGCGAGGTACCTATTCTAATTCAGATTCTCCACAGAAACAGGTAACATCCAATATGTTGTGAAAGCCTTCCTGTAAATCCTATATGACACCTACCCTATAACATCCAGTATATCCTATATGACACCTACCCTATAACATCCAGTATATCCTATATGACACCTACCCTATAACATCCAGTATATCCTATATGACACCTACCCTATAACATCCAGTATATCCTATATGACACCTACCCTATAACATCCAGTATATCCTATATGACACCTACCATATAACATCATATGTACTCCATAAGACACCTACCAAATAATATCCTATGTACTCCATAAGACACCTACCACATAACATCCTATATTCTCCATAAGACACCTACCATATAACATCCTATATACTCCATAAGACACCTACCATATAACATCCTATATACTCCATAAGACACCTACCATAGAACATCCTATGTACTCCATAAGACACCTACCATATAGCATCCTATGTACTCCATAAGACACCTACCATTTAACACCCAATATACCCCATAAGACACCTACCATATAACATCCTATGTACTCATTAAGACACCTACCATATCACATCCTATATACTCCATAAGACACCTACCATATAACATCCTATATACTCCATAAGACACCTACCATATAATATCCTATGTACTCCATAAGCCACCTACAACATAACATCCTATATTTTCCATAAGACACCTACCATATAACATCCTATGTACTCCATAAGACACCTACCATATAACATCCTATGTACTCCATAAGACACCTATCCACATAACACCCTATGTACTCCATAAGACACCTACCATATAACACCCTATGTACACAATAAGACACCTACCATATAACACACTAGGTACCCCATAAGACACCTACCATATAACATCCTATGTACTCCATAAGACACCTACCATTTTACACCCTATGTTCTCCATAAGACACCTACCATATAACACACTATGTACTCCATAAGACACCTACCATATAACACCCTATGTACACCATAAGACACCTACCATATAACACACTAGGTACTCCATAAGACACCTTCCATATAACACCCTATGTACTTCATAAGACACCTACCATATAACACCCTATGTACTCCATAAGACACCTACTATATAACATCCTATGTACTCCATAAGACACCTTCCATATAACACCCTATGTACTTCATAAGACACCTACCATATAACACCCTATGTTCTTCATAAGACACCTACCATATAACACCCTATGTACACAATAAGACACCTACCATATAACACCCTATGTACTCCATAAGACACCTACCATATAACACCCTATGTACTCCATAAGACACCTACCATATAACATCATATGTACTCCATAAGACACCTACCATATAACACCCTATGTACTCCATAAGACACCTCCCATATAACACCCTATGTACTCCATAAGACACCTACCATATAACACCCTATGTACTCCATAAGACACCTACCATATAACACCCTATGTACTCCATAAGACACCTACCCTCTCCTTGCAGGTCAGCAAGAAGCTTCTTCTCCATCTCCTTCAGTTCAGCCCGGGCAGAGAATGCTATTTGGTTCCTTGACTCCTCCAACTCATGAAAATGTTCACTGTCAATATCATTCTCAAGGTCACTTAACTCTGTACGATGATGTGATCTGAGTTTCAGCAAACCTTCAGCAAATGCTATTGGATCTGAAGTTAGATAAATACAACAGTTAACTCAGCCTCAGATGTTGCTTGAGTGTTCTGTAATATCAATCGCTAACTGAAAAGGTGTTTTAATTATATGCAAAATCATAGCAGCCCCATGCTCACCATTTTCTGAATGCCCCAGAAGTTTCCCATCAGGATCATGTATCATGAACTATTTTGACTTCACCACATCAGGTGACAGTCATCCTCACACATGCCCAATGCAGTGCTACTTTGACATAGAAAAAGCCTATGCCTCCACCCACCTTCATTACAAAGTTATGAGCTCTTCCTGGTCAATAACATCCCTTATGGTTTGGGACAATACATGGCCAATGCAGTGAATCTTTGCGACAGAAAGTGTCATGCTTCTAGCTATTTTAGGAACAATGTTATAAGAACTTCCAAGAAAGTAACATCACTTTCGGTTAAAGAAAACACATGGTACAACTTTGAAACATTAAGTCCAATGCTTCTAGCTACTTCATTTTTGAAAACATTCTTATGTGCACTCCTGATTTAATAACTTCCCTTCCCGTTTGAGAAAACACATGGGCAATGAGGTACAATTGTGAAACAGAAATTTTATTCCGAAGTTTCGAGTAACTTTATTTTTAACAACGTTTTTATGTGCACTTCCAGTTTAACAGAGTCCCTTCCTGTTTGGTGAAGACATGGCAAATGCATTACAACTTTGAAACAGAAAAGATAATGGCTTTAACTACCTTTGATTACAAGGTCACAAGCACTTCCAGTTGAATGACCTTGACCTTTATTATCAGCCATGAACGGCCTAGACATCATGCTTAGAAAGTTTCATCAACATCCAATTCTAAAACACAAGCTATTGTGTTTACACACTCTTTTTGAGGGTGTTGACTTCTCATCTAGAGGCAAGGACCTTTAATGTCATCAAATCACATCCGAGAACATTGTTTCTCACAAGCAATGGTTGTTCCAAATAAGAAGTTTCCATTCCATTCTAACAATCCTTCCTGAATGAAACTATTTCAAGTCATTTCAAGACTGAATTACTTTCTAAGCAGGTGGCTGCATAATCAAAATAACACATCTACAGAAGAGGACATACCAATGCTGCCATCTGTTTGCTGTGCTGTACTCTTGCTGGCGAAATCCTGAAATTCTTGTTCTTGGTGCTTCTTCTTCTCCATCAGTCTCTGCTGTTTGCGTTGACTCAGCTTTTTGTGTAGCTCCTCTTCCTGTCTCCCCTTTTCCTTCTCCATCTTTTCCTTAACAGCCAGCATCTCCTCTTTCACATTCTTGAGGTACTCATCTACCTGAGCCTCACTCAGGACCTCTCTCCTGGGTAACCATGGCAACAAAGGAAAAGTATTAGCTACACTTCTACAGGCACTCTTCTACCTAAACGTAACCCAGGACCTTTTTCCTGCGAACCATGGTACAAAATGACAACCTAGCTACCTTGCTGTGATTCTCTCACCTACTTTTGCCTCCCTATCACAAGATTCCGGGGTAGAATAGGTCTTCAGCAACCCATGCTTGCCGTAAAGGTTGACTATGCTTGTTGTAAAAGGCGACTAACGGGATCGGGTGGTCAGGCTCGCTGACTTGGTTGATGCATGTCATCAATCCCAATTGCGTGGATCGATGCTCATGATATTAATCACTGGATTGACTGGTCCAGACTCGATTATCTACAGACCGCCGTCATAAAGCTGGAATATTGCTGAGTGCGGCGTTAAACAACAAACCAACCAACCAACCAACCCTATCACAAGCCATACCTTGATTAGATGATCTTTTAAACTTTTACTAGATGGAAGGCAGATAAAGCACACAGTTGACTGAAGTCCTATCCACTCACTTGCCCATCCTCTGTATGGCTGTGACCTGGTGTCCCACCATGGTGTTCAGCATTTCCACATGGTCATCCTCCTGGCCCTCCTGCAGAAACACATGTCACAGTGTCAGTCAATCACAGATACAACAGTACCAACCAGTGCCTCACAATCTGCAGGATCATGGCAGTCACAGTCTCTGTTCACTGAAGTTCAAGTTACTGACCAGACAATTAGAATTTGTCTGCATACAGTGAATCTGCATGCTTGGTGGCCTCATGTTGTACCACCATTAATTGTCATATTCTAGCCAGAACAAGTGCTTTGTAGAGTGTCGCAACTGGGGCAATCTCCGAAGGTCTTGTTTAACGTTTTCAGATGAGTCCAGATGCACACTAAACTTTCAAGCTAGGTGTCGGTATGTCTGGGAGCAAATGTCATGCAATGTCTATGTAAGGTAACATAAGGCTAAAAAAGATATTTATTCTTGGTTCTCAGGCACCGCCTCATCATCACAAAGTCCGCCGCACGTTTTGTTTTTATTTCCATTTTCACAAAAATGTTATGTGTCTCGAACACATGACCTCAACAGTGAAATGCTACAATACTTAAAAACAATGCGATCCAATATAGCATGCAGTTACTTCCCTTTTCATGCGCACTGCTTTACTGCACATCTCGTGTGTTATGGCGGTAAAAGGAGTGTGCTTGTTTTGGTGTTTGCAAATTTGGTCAATGAAAACATGAACTTTGCGATAAAACATCACTAGACATGATGATTTACAAATTCAATGGTATCTGTGTACTGTATGCAGGACAATCTTTCATATGCAGAGGTTAAGATTTACATATATTTATTTGTCTCGTATAATAAGCGGGAAATCGATGCTAATTTATATACCCCGTCTTTAGAGCAAATCGGAATGAAGCATGTCACCAGCACATACACAATAACTACATTTGCAATAGTAATTTTTCCCTTCAGCAAACTCAGTAATACGAACAGATTATATTAAATTTGGCCAATTTTGATACAATGAGCGGAAGAATTGTATCTGAAACTATTATTTTATCAGGAATAATTTATTCCAATATCATATTAGTTGCAGCTTTACTTTATACATGTGAAATAAATTAATAACCATATGCATAGAACTTTGGTTCAGCTGATCGCTATTGCCGGATATTTTTTCATATGAAAAAGAATTTGACCATTCACCGTCAATGCTCCCGCGGCCGCGATTGCGACTGAAATATGACTTTCAGCGGTTCAGTGTATGGCATTTATGATATATATATCCTTTCTCTATCCACTAAAGTTGTTTCAAGGCGTCAATAGCGGTAAAATGAGTTGTGCATTCTTCCGATCACTTCACATACAATCTCGCCAAAATGAATTGAAACACTATTGAATGAAATGTTGAATAAAATTAATAAAATAGATTACCAACATTAGTCCAGATATATTATGAACTCTTTTTACAACCAGACAGTGTAATTACATGATTAATTTGCGTACTTCAGCACGGATTTGCTGACATGGTATTTCCGGTGTTACCTGCACACAGTAATGTGTTTGTGTTGGGGAAAAAAAACAAAGAAACCTCTTCAACCCTGTGTATAAGCATGATAAGACGTCACCCCCACCCACCCCTTCAAAGCCTCCTAATCTTAGTTATGAAAAATTTGCCTTATACACAGCAATATACGGAATTGGATTCTAACTAGTTTGTACATAAATGAAAAAGAAAAGAAAAAAAAATCCGCCCGCCCGCACAATATTTTTAAAAGCTATTGCTAAGAGCCAATTCTTATTTTTTGTCAGCCTAACAGATTTGGGTGTGGGTCTGCAATGATATGGAGTGGGGATCACTATGACTGCCAGAATGCCCCTGCATACTGTCCTGTGGAAGGGTCACTGGAGAGTACTACTGACACAAAATACTGGCGCCAATAGTTGTGACGTTTCAGTGTCATGATAGTCCATGTTTTGATGGGAACTTTCACATGCCAGAGCCTAAACGTTGACATATTCTTCCACTTCATGTGGAGGTGTACTTACACTTTCATGGCCAGTAAAAAGATGTACTTACACTTTCATGGCCAGTAAAAAGGTGTACTTACACTTTCATGGCCAGTAAAAAGGTGTACTTACACTTGCATGTCCAGTAACAAGGTGTACTTACACTTGCATGTCCAGTGTCTGAGTGTCAAGGTGTACTTACACTTGCATGTCCAGTAACAAGGTGTACTTACACTTGCATGTCCAGTGTCTGAGTGTCAAGGTGTACTTACACTTGCATGTCCAGTAACAAGGTGTACTTACACTTGCATGTCCAGTAACAAGGTGTACTTACACTTGCATGTCCAGTAACAAGGTGTACTTACACTTGCATGTCCAGTAACAAGGTGTACTTACACTTGCATGTCCAGTAACAAGGTGTACTTACACTTGCATGTCTAGTAACAAGGTGTACTTACACTTGCATGTCCAGTAACAAGGTGTACTTACACTTGCATGTCCAGTAACAAGGTGTACTTACACTTGCATGTCCAGTAACAAGGTGTACTTACACTTGCATGTCCAGTAACAAGGTGTACTTACACTTGCATGTCCAGTAACAAGGTGTACTTACACTTTCATGGCCAGTAAAAAGGTGTACTTACACTTTCATGGCCAGTAAAAAGGTGTACTTACACTTGCATGTCCAGTAACAAGGTGTACTTACACTTGCATGTCCAGTAACAAGGTGTACTTACACTTGCATGTCTAGTAACAAGGTGTACTTACACTTGCATGTCCAGTGTCTGAGTGTCGAGGTGTACTTACACTTGCATGTCCAGTAACAAGGTGTTCTTACACTTGCATGTCCAGTAACAAGGTGTACTTACACTTGCATGTCCAGTGTCTGAGTGTCTGAGTGTCAAGGTGTACTTACACTTGCATTTCCAGTAACAAGGTGTACTTACACTTGCATGTCCAGTAACAAGGTGTACTTACACTTGCACGTCCAGTAACAAGGTGTACTTACACTTGCATGTCTAGTAACAAGGTGTACTTACACTTGCATGTCCAGTGTCTGAGTGTCAAGGTGTACTTACACTTGCATGTCCAGTAACAAGGTGTACTTACACTTGCATGTCCAGTAACAAGGTGTACTTACACTTGCATGTCCAGTAACAAGGTGTATTTACACTTGCATGTCTAGTAACAAGGTGTACTTACACTTGCATGTCCAGTAACAAGGTGTACTTACACTTGCATGTCCAGTGTCTGAGTGTCAAGGTGTACTTACACTTGCATGTCCAGTAACAAGGTGTACTTACACTTGCATGTCCAGTGTCTGAGTGTCAAGGTGTACTTACACTTGCATGTCCAGTAACAAGGTGTACTTACACTTGCATGTCCAGTGTCTGAGTGTCAAGGTGTACTTACACTTGCATGTCCAGTAACAAGGTGTACTTACACTTGCATGCCCAGTAACAAGGTGTACTTACACTTGCATGTCCAGTAACAAGGTGTACTTACACTTGCATGTCCAGTAACAAGGTGTACTTACACTTGCATGTCCAGTAACAAGTTGTACTTACACTTGCATGGCCAGTGTCTGAGTGTCAAGGTGTACTTACACTTGCATGTCCAGTAACAAGGTGTACTTACACTTGCATGTCCAGTAACAAGGTGTACTTACACTTGCATGTCCAGTGTCTGAGTGTCAAGGTGTACTTACACTTGCATGTCCAGTAACAAGGTGTACTTACACTTGCATGTCCAGTAACAAGGTGTACTTACACTTGCATGTCCAGTAACAAGGTGTACTTACACTTGCATGTCTAGTAACAAGGTGTACTTACACTTGCATGTCCAGTAAAAAGGTGTACTTACACTTGCATGTCCAGTAACAAGGTGTACTTACACTTGCATGTCCAGTAACAAGGTGTACTTACACTTGCATGTCCAGTGTCTGAGTGTCAAGGTGTACTTACACTTTCATGGCCAGTAAAAAGGTGGATTTACACTTGCATGTCCAGTAAAAAGGTGTACTTACACTTGCATGTCCAGTAACAAGGTGTACTTACACTTGCATGTCCAGTGTCTGAGTGTCAAGGTGTACTTACACTTGCATGTCCAGTAACAAGGTGTACTTACACTTGCATGTCCAGTAACAAGGTGTACATACACTTGCATGTCCAGTAACAAGGTGTACTTACACTTGCATGTCCAGTAACAAGGTGTACTTACACTTGCATGTCCAGTAACAAGGTGTATTTACACTTGCATGTCCAGTAACAAGGTGTACTTACACTTGCATGTCCAGTGTCTGAGTGTCAAGGTGTACTTACACTTGCATGTCCAGTAACAAGGTGTACTTACACTTGCATGTCCAGTAACAAGGTGTACATACACTTGCATGTCCAGTAACAAGGTGTACTTACACTTGCATGTCCAGTAACAAGGTGTACTTACACTTGCATGTCCAGTAACAAGGTGTATTTACACTTGCATGTCCAGTAACAAGGTGTACTTACACTTGCATGTCCAGTAACAAGGTGTACTTACACTTGCATGTCCAGTAACAAGGTGTACATACACTTGCATGTCCAGTAACAAGGTGTACTTACACTTGCATGTCCAGTAACAAGGTGTACTTACACTTGCATGTCCAGTAACAAGGTGTACTTACACTTGCATGTCTAGTAACAAGGTGTACTTACACTTGCATGTCCAGTAACAAGGTGTACTTACACTTGCATGTCCAGTAACAAGGTGTACTTACACTTGCATGTCCAGTAACAAGGTGTACTTACACTTGCATGTCCAGTAACAAGGTGTACTTACACTTGCATGTCCAGTAACAAGGTGTACTTACACTTTCATGGCCAGTAAAAAGGTGTACTTACACTTTCATGGCCAGTAAAAAGGTGTACTTACACTTGCATGTCCAGTAACAAGGTGTACTTACACTTGCATGTCCAGTAACAAGGTGTACTTACACTTGCATGTCCAGTAACAAGGTGTACTTACACTTGCATGTCCAGTAACAAGGTGTACTTACACTTGCATGTCTAGTAACAAGGTGTACTTACACTTGCATATCCAGTGTCTGAGTGTCAAGGTGTACTTACACTTGCATGTCCAGTAACAAGGTGTTCTTACACTTGCATGTCCAGTAACAAGGTGTACTTACACTTGCATGTCCAGTGTCTGAGTGTCTGAGTGTCAAGGTGTACTTACACTTGCATTTCCAGTAACAAGGTGTACTTACACTTGCATGTCCAGTAACAAGGTGTACTTACACTTGCATGTCCAGTAACAAGGTGTACTTACACTTGCATGTCTAGTAACAAGGTGTACTTACACTTGCATGTCCAGTGTCTGAGTGTCAAGGTGTACTTACACTTGCATGTCCAGTAACAAGGTGTACTTACACTTGCATGTCCAGTAACAAGGTGTACTTACACTTGCATGTCCAGTAACAAGGTGTATTTACACTTGCATGTCTAGTAACAAGGTGTACTTACACTTGCATGTCCAGTAACAAGGTGTACTTACACTTGCATGTCCAGTGTCTGAGTGTCAAGGTGTACTTACACTTGCATGTCCAGTAACAAGGTGTACTTACACTTGCATGTCCAGTGTCTGAGTGTCAAGGTGTACTTACACTTGCATGTCCAGTAACAAGGTGTACTTACACTTGCATGTCCAGTGTCTGAGTGTCAAGGTGTACTTACACTTGCATGTCCAGTAACAAGGTGTACTTACACTTGCATGTCCAGTAACAAGGTGTACTTACACTTGTATGTCCAGTAACAAGGTGTACTTACACTTGCATGTCCAGTAACAAGGTGTACTTACACTTGCATGTCCAGTAACAAGGTGTACTTACACTTGCATGTCCAGTAACAAGGTGTACTTACACTTGCATGTCCAGTAACAAGGTGTACTTACACTTGCATGTCCAGTGTCTGAGTGTCAAGGTGTACTTACACTTGCATGTCCAGTAAAAAGGTGTACTTACACTTGCATGTCCAGTAACAAGATGTACTTACACTTGCATGTCCAGTAAGAAGGTGTACTTACACTTGCATGTCTAGTAACAAGGTGTACTTACACTTGCATGTCCAGTGTCTGAGTGTCAAGGTGTACTTACACTTGCATGTCCAGTAACAAGGTGTACTTACACTTGCATGTCCAGTAACAAGGTGTACTTACACTTGCATGTCCAGTAACAAGGTGTATTTACACTTGCATGTCCAGTAACAAGGTGTACTTACACTTGCATGTCCAGTGTCTGAGTGTCAAGGTGTACTTACACTTGCATGTCCAGTAACAAGGTGTACTTACACTTGCATGTCCAGTGTCTGAGTGTCAAGGTGTACTTACACTTGCATGTCCAGTAACAAGGTGTACTTACACTTGCATGTCCAGTGTCTGAGTGTCAAGGTGTACTTACACTTGCATGTCCAGTAACAAGGTGTACTTACACTTGCATGTCCAGTAACAAGGTGTACTTACACTTGTATGTCCAGTAACAAGGTGTATTTACACTTGCATGTCCAGTAACAAGGTGTACTTACACTTGCATGTCCAGTAACAAGGTGTACTTACACTTGCATGTCCAGTGTCTGAGTGTCAAGGTGTACTTACACTTGCATGTCCAGTAACAAGGTGTACTTACACTTGCATGTCCAGTAAAAAGGTGTACTTACACTTGCATGTCCAGTGTCTGAGTGTCAAGGTGTACTTACACTTGCATGTCCAGTAACAAGGTGTACTTACACTTGCATGTCCAGTAACAAGGTGTACTTACACTTGCATGTCCAGTAACAAGGTGTATTTACACTTGCATGTCCAGTAACAAGGTGTACTTACACTTGCATGTCCAGTGTCTGAGTGTCAAGGTGTACTTACACTTGCATGTCCAGTAACAAGGTGTACTTACACTTGCATGTCCAGTAAAAAGGTGTACTTACACTTGCATGTCTAGTAACAAGGTGTACTTACACTTGCATGTCCAGTGTCTGAGTGTCAAGGTGTACTTACACTTGCATGTCCAGTAACAAGGTGTACTTACACCTGCATGTCCAGTAACAAGGTGTACTTACACTTGCATGTCCAGTAACAAGGTGTACTTACACTTGCATGTCTAGTAACAAGGTGTACTTACACTTGCATGTCCAGTAACAAGGTGTACTTACACTTGCATGTCCAGTAACAAGGTGTACTTACACTTGCATGGCCAGTAAAAAGGTGTACTTACACTTTCATGGCCAGTAAAAAGGTGTATTTACACTTGCATGTCCAGTAAAAAGGTGTACTTACACTTGCATGTCCAGTAACAAGGTGTACTTACACTTGCATGTCCAGTAACAAGGTGTACTTACACTTGCATGTCCAGTGTCTGAGTGTCAAGGTGTACTTACACTTGCATGTCCAGTAACAAGGGGTACTTACACTTGCATGTCCAGTGTCTGAGTGTCAAGGTGTACTTACACTTGCATGTCCAGTAACAAGGTGTACTTACACTTGCATGTCCAGTAACAAGGTGTACTTACACTTGCATGTCCAGTAACAAGGTGTACTTACACTTGCATGTCCAGTAACAAGGTGTACTTACACTTGCATGTCCAGTAACAAGGTGTACTTACACTTGCATGTCCAGTAACAAGGTGTACTTAAACTTGCATGTCCAATAACAAGGTCTACTTGCATGTCCAGTGTCTGAGTGTCAAGGCGTACTTACACTTGCATGTGCCAGTGCCCTTCGACGTGCTAGTTTCTCCTCCAGTAGCATCCTCTGGCGTGAGATCTCCTCATCGTACATGCGATGGAGTCTCTCTTGTTGTTTTGCATGCTCCTTCAGCAGCCAGTCTGCTTGTTGTAGATCCAACTGACCCATGGCACATGTGTTGTTCAGAAAGTACTGCTGTTCTTCTTTGATACCCATCCGTTTCCGAATAGCAAATTCCTGCACAATAAACACAGTGCTATTTATGTATATGATGCCCAATCACATACAGTTCTGTATCTGTTTCATTGTATCTTCACATCTAGTTTCAGAAACATTTGCTACAGGAATCAATGGTTCACTATCACATGTGCAGAAGTTCTCAAACCTTTCTGAGTTTTTCTCCCTCCTCGTTCTGCTCGAGTGCCAGGATGTAGGTGAGCTCATTCTCCTCCGTCTGGTGCTGCTGGTCCAGCAGAGACAGCAAAACCTCCTTCTCCTGGAGACACAATCACATACTGCATCACATGTACATCAAACAACGGGAGGTATGGCTAGATCAGTCTGCTGGCCTTCTCCTGGAGACACAATCACATACTGCATCACATGTACATCAAACAACGGGAGGTATGGCTAGATCAGTCTGCTGGCCTTCTCCTTGAGACACAACCACATACTGCATCACATGTACATCAAACAACGGGAGGTATGGCTAGATCAGTCTGCTGGCCTTCTCCTGGAGACACAACCACATACTGCATCCCATGTACATCAAACAACGGGAGGTATGGCTAGATCAGTCTGCTGGCCTTCTCCTTGAGACACAACCACATACTGCATCACATGTACATCAAACAACGGGAGGTATGGCTAGATCAGTCTGCTGGCCTTCTCCTTGAGACACAACCACATACTGCATCCCATGTACATCAAACAACGGGAGGTATGGCTAGATCAGTCTGCTGGCCTTCTCCTGGAGACACAATCACATACTGCATCCCATGTACATCAAACAACGGGAGGTATGGCTAGATCAGTCTGCTGACCTTCTCCTGGAGACACAATCACATACTGCATCACATGTACATCAAACAACGGGAGGTATGGCTAGATCAGTCTGCTGGCCTTCTCCTGGAGACACAATCACATACTGCATCCCATGTACATCAAACAACGGGAGGTATGGCTAGATCAGTCTGCTGACCTTCTCCTGGAGACACAATCACATACTGCATCACATGTACATCAAACAACGGGAGGTATGGCTAGATCAGTCTGCTGACCTTCTCCTGGAGACACAACCACATACTGCATACACAAATCCTTTGTTTCCATTATGTTTGGGTGTCTTACCTCATCAGTGGAGTCCCTGGTCATATTCATAGCATCTGCTTTCTCCTGCTTGTGTCGTGCCATCATTTTGCTGAACCTCTCCTGCAATACACACTTAAAATGTCACACACATCTGTCCAGTTTGTTTGCTGTTTAACGGCACACTCAGAACTAGACCAGCTATAAGACAGTGGCCTGTAATTAATTGTGTCTTGACCAGACAATGCAAAAACCAATATTGAAAGCAAAGATCCAGTACAACATGTGTCCAGTACATCTGTTCAGGACAACATCCATCCAGTACCACATGTGTCCAGTACATCTGTCCAGTACAACAACCATCCATCCGGTACCACATGTGTCCAGTACATCTGTCCAGTACAACATCCATCCAGTACCACATGTGACCAGTACATCTGTCCAGTACCACATCCATCCAGTACCACACGTGTCCAGTACATCTGTCCAGTACAACATCCATCGAGTACCACATGTGTCCAGTACATCTGTCCAGTACAACATCCATCAATCCAGTACCACATGTGTCCAGTACATCTGTCCAGTACAACATCCATCCAGTACCACATGTGTCCAGTACATCTGTCCAGTACAACATCCATCCAGTACCACATGTGTCCAGTACATCTGTCCAGTACAACATCCATCCAGTACCACATGTGTCCAGTACATCTGTCCAGCACAACATCCATCCATCCAGTACCACATGTGTCCAGTACATCTGTCCAGTACAACATCCATCCAGTACCACATGTGTCCAGTACATCTGTCCAGTACAACATCCATCCAGTACCACATGTGTCCAGTACATCTGTCCAGCACAACATCCATCCATCCAGTACCACATGTGTCCAGTACATCTGTCCAGTACAACATCCATCCAGTACCACATGTGTCCAGTACATCTGTCCAGTACAACATCCATCCAGTACCACATGTGTCCAGTACATCTGTCCAGCCCAACATCAATCCAGTACCACATGTGACCAGTACATCTGTCCAGTACAACATCCATCCATCCAGTACCACATGTGTCCAGTACATCTGTCCAGTACAACATCCATCCAGTACCACATGTGTCCAGTACATCTGTCCAGCACAATATCCATCCATCCAGTACCACATGTGTCCAGTACATCTGTCCAGCCAAACATCCATCCAGTACCACATGTTTCCAGTACATCTGTCCAGTATAACATCCATCCAGTACCAGATGTGACCAGTACATCTGTCCAGTACATCTGTCCACATGGTCCAGTACAACATCCATCCATCCAGTACCACATGTGTCCAGTACATCTGTCCAGCACAATATCCATCCATCCAGTACCACATGTGACCATTACATCTGTACAGCACAATATCCATCCATCCAGTACCACATGTGTCCAGTACATCTGTCCAGTACAACATCCATCCAGTACCACATGTGTCCAGTACATCTGTCCAGCACAATATCCATCCATCCAGTACCACATGTGTCCAGTACATCTGTCCAGCACAATATCCATCCATCCAGTACCACATGTGTCCAGTACATCTGTCCAGCACAATATCCATCCATCCAGTACCACATGTGTCCAGTACATCTGTCCAGCCCAACATCCATCCAGTACCATATGTGACCAGTACATCTGTCCAGTACAACATCCATCCATCCAGTACCACATGTGTCCAGTACATCAGTCCAGCCCAACATCCATCCAGGACCACATGTGTCCAGTACATCTGTCCAGTACAACACCCATCCAGTACCACATGTGTCCAGTACATCTGTCCAGCACAATATCCATCCATCCAGTACCACATGTGTCTAGTACATCTGTCCAGCCCAACATCCATCCAGTACCACATGTGTCCAGTACATCTGTCCAGGACAACATCCATCCAGTACCACATGTGTCCAGTACATCTGTCCAGTACAACATCCATCCATCCAGTACCACATGTGTCGAGTACATCAGTCCAGTACAACATCCATCCAGTACCACATGTGAGTGAGTGAGTGAGTGAGTGAGTATGGTTTTACGCCGCTTTTAGCAATATTCCAGCAATATCACGGCGGGGGACACCAGAAATGGGCTTCACACATTGTACCCATGTCGGGAAACGAACCCAGGTCTTCGGCGTGACTAGCAAACGCTTTAACCACTAGGCTACCCGACCGCCCCCAGTACCACATGTGACCAGTACATCTGTCCAGCACAATATCCATCCATCCAGTACCACATGTGTCCAATACATCTGTCCAGTACAACATCCATCCAGTACCACATGTGTCCAGTACATCTGTCCAGCACAATATCCATCCATCCAGTACCACATGTGTCCAGTACATCTGTCCAGCCCAAATCCATCCAGTACCACATGTGTCCAGTACATCTGTCCAGTACAACATCCATCCATCCAGTACCACATGTGTCCAGTACATCGGTCCAAGACAAACTCCATCCAGTACCACATGTGACCAGTACATCTGTCCAGTACAACATCCATCCATCCGGTACCACATGTGTCCAGTACATCAGTCCAGTACAACATCCATCCAGTACCACATGTGACCAGTACATCTGTCCAGCACAATATCCATCCATCCAGTACCACATGTGTCCAGTACATCTGTCCAGCCCAACATCCATCCAGTACCACGTGTGACCAGTACATCTGTCCAGTACAACATCCATCCATCCAGTACCACATATGTCCAGTACATCTGTCCAGCCCAACATCCATCCAGTACCACATGTGACCAGTACATCTGTCCAGTACAACATCCATCCATCCGGTACCACATGTGTCCAGTACATCTGTCCAGTACAGCATCCATCCAGTACCACATGTGTCCAGTACATCTGTCCAGCACAATATCCATCCATCCAGTACCACATGTGTCCAGTACATCTGTCCAGCCCAACATCCATCCAGTACCACGTGTGACCAGTACATCTGTCCAGTACAACATCCATCCATCCAGTACCACATATGTCCAGTACATCTGTCCAGCCCAACATCCATCCAGTACCACATGTGACCAGTACATCTGTCCAGTACAACATCCATCCATCCAGTACCACATGTGTCCAGTACATCTGTCCAGTACAACATCCATCCAGTACCACATGTGTCCAGTACATCTGTCCAGCACAATATCCATCCATCCAGTACCACATGTGTCCAGTACATCTGTCCAGTACAACATCCATCCAGTACCACATGTGTCCAGTACATCTGTCCAGCACAATATCCATCCATCCAGTACCACATGTGTCCAGTACATCTGTCCAGCCCAACATCCATCCAGTACCACATGTGACCAGTACATCTGTCCAGTACAACATCCATCCATCCAGTACCACATGTGTCCAGTACATCTGTCCAGGACAACATCCATCCAGTACCACATGTGTCCAGTACATCTGTCCAGTACAACATCCATCCAGCACAATATCCATCCATCAAGTACCACATGTGTCCAGTACGTCTGTCCAGTACAACATCCATCCAGTACCACATGTGTCCAGTACATCTGTCCAGTACAACATCCATCCAGTACCACATGTGTCCAGTACATCTCTCTAGCACAATATCCATCCATCCAGTACCACATGTGTCCAGTACATCTGTCCAGCCCACCATCCATCCAGTACCACATGTGACCAGTACATCTGTCCAGTACAACATCCATCCATCCAGTACCACATGTGTCCAGTACATCTGTCCAGTACAACATCCATCCAGTACCACATGTGTCCAGTACATCTGTCCAGTACAACATCCATCCAGTACCACATGTGTCCAGTACATCTGTTCAGTACAACATCTGAACTCCATCTCAGTAAAAAGTTGTCTACTTTTCCTTTTATTTTGATGTTTACTCTCATAGACGACAACCCGTGAATGTCCGGGGTAGAATAGGTCTTCAGCAACCCATTCTTGCTGTAAAAGGTGACCGTGCTTGTCATAAGAGGCAACTAACGGGATTGATGGTCAGGCTTGCTGACTTGGTTGATGCGTGTCATCGTATCCCAATTGCGTGGATCATGATGTCAATCACTAGATTGTCTGGTCCAGACTTGATTATTTACAGACTGCCATCATATAGCTGGAAAATTGCTGAGTGCAGCATTAAACAACAAACAAACAAACAACAACAAAAGTCCAAGACGCAAAAAAAATTCACACAAGACAATTTCTTTGTGCTTTTTCTTTCTCTCAGCCATGGCAGCAGATTGGTTATGTCGTAGAGTAAAAGTTGGGAGGTTGTACCCCAGGAATCTCTTGACTGATTTTATTGTATGTTTGGTCTTGTAAGGATTCATTTAAGTGAAGAATATTACCATGATAAGAGGAAGTAAACTTTACTTTTGCAAGAGGGTGCAAGTGAAAAGGAGAATTGTATCAGCCAATACACTTGTGGTTTTACCGTTTAAGCAATAATTAAACACCATGGCCACAGGACCAGGAATAGGGTAGAAATACTACACATACATGGTACTATGAAGCAGTGTCTACTGCTCCTGCACACTAAAGCAAGCTGTCACCTTGTTTTTAGCACTGAGGTCCTTGTACACCTCCTCCATTGCCTTCTTAAATTCAGCCTCCAAATGCCGATCCAGTTCTTGCAGACGAGCTTTGAAGTCAGTGACCACCTTGTTTTCTGTCTGTGGACTGATATCGCCGTTGTGTCTGAGACTCTGGATCAACAGTTGTGATGTCTGAATAGCTGCATCATTCTGCTCCTTCTCAATGTCAGTGTCCACGTAGATGGTGGACAAGATGTCAAGGCTGCAGCAGCAAGACATGACACAAGTTGGCACTGTAGCCCAATCAGATGCACCACACACATCACAAACCCATAGCTGCTGTATATATTATACTACACCATCAATAACCAGTGGATAAAATACTGGCAGATCAAATAGTCCATGACAAAACTGAAGAATTATGATTAATGTTTATCATTTCATTCCAATCAAGGCATGAAAAACAAAACTTGTTGTATGAAGTGATTCCCCCAAGTAATAGCTCTTTAAAAAGAAGAAGTAACAGTTGGGTGGGTTTCTCTGTAAATAATTTGGTTTCCTGATGTACACAAACCCAAACATTCAATGAAGTGTAATAAAACTAAAATGTTGAACACAGTATCTCTTTCTTCCTGGCAAGTCGGCTAATTTCCTCAGAATGTTTTAGTAATATTCAGTATGGTATGTGTTAATGGGTTTTGTGCATTAAAAGCATTTCTAAAAAACTTGGAACTTTTTATTCTTATTTTCACACTAAAATTTACCATTTAAACTGATGTGATCATGATAACATCATTTTTCATACAGGACATGGGGTGTTATACAGGACATTGGGTGTTATACAGGACATGGGGTGTTATACAGGACATGGGGTGTTATACAGGACATTGGGTGTTATACAGGACATGGGGTGTTATGGAAGACATGGGGTGTTATACAGGACATGGGGTGTTATACAGGACACGGGGTGTTAAACAGGAGATGGGGTGTTGTACAGGACATGGAGTGTTATACAGGACATGGGGTGTTATACAGGACATGGGGTGTTATACAGGACATGGGGTGTTATACAGGACATTGGGTGTTATACAGGACATGGGGTGTTATGGAAGACATGGGGTGTTATACAGGACATGGGGTGTTATACAGGACACGGGGTGTTAAACAGGAGATGGGGTGTTGTACAGGACATGGAGTGTTATACAGGACATGGGGTGTTATACAGGACATGGGGTGTTATACAGGACATGGAGTGTTATACAGGACATGGGGTGTTATACAGGACATGGGGTGTTATACAGGACATGGGGTGTTACACAGATAATGGGGTGTTATACAGGACATGGGGTGTTATACAGGACATGGGGTGTTATACAGGACATGGGGTGTTGTACATGACATTGGGTGTTATACAGGACATGCGGTGATGTACAAGACACGTGGTGTTATACAGGATATGGGGTGTTATACAGGACATGGGGTGTTACACAGATTATGGGGTGTTATACAGGACATGGGGTGTTATACAGGACATGTGGTGTTATACAGGACATGTGCTGTTATACAGGACATTGGGTGTTATACAGGACATGCAGTGTTATACAGGACATGGGGTGTTGTACAAGACATGTGGTGTTATACAGGATATGGGGTGTTATACAGGACATGTGGTGTTATACAGGACATGGGGTGTTATACATGACATGTGGTGTTGTACAGGACATGTGGTGTTATACAGGATATGGGGTGTTATACAGGACATGTGGTGTTATACAGGACATGGGGTGTTGTACATGACATGGGGTGTTATACAGGACACGGGGTGTTATACAGGACATGGGGTGTTATACAGGACATGGGGTGTTGTACATGACATGTGGTGTTGTACAAGACATGTGGTGTTATACAGGACATGTGGTGTTATACAGGATATGGGATGTTATACAGGACATGTGGTGTTATACAGGACATGGGGTGTTGTACATGACATGGGGTGTTATACAGGACACGGGGTGTTATACAGGACATGGGGTGTTATACAGGACATGGGGTGTTGTAAATGACATGTGGTGTTGTACAAGACATGTGGTGTTATACAGGACATGTGGTGTTATACAGGATATGGGATGTTATACAGGACATGTGGTGTTATACAGGACATGGGGTGTTGTACAAGACATGTGGTGTTATACAGGACATGTGGTGTTATACATGACATGTGGTGTTGTACAAGACATGTGGTGTTATACAGGACATGTGGTGTTATACAGGATATGGGATGTTATACAGGACATGTGGTGTTATACAGGACATGGGGTGTTATACAGGACACGGGTTGTTATACAGGACACGGGTTGTTATACAGGACATGGGGTGTTATACAGGACAATGGGTGTTATACAGGATATGGGGTGTTATACAGGACATGGGGTGTTAAACAGGACGTGGGGTGTTATACAGGACATGGGGTATTATACAGGACATGGGGTGATGTACAGGACATGGGTGTTATGCAACACGTTGAGTGTTATGCAGGACATGGGGTGTTATACAGGACATTGGGTGTTATAAAGGACATGGGGTGTTATACAGGACATGGGGTGTTATGCAAGACACTGGGTGTTATACGAACATGGGGTTTTATGCAAGACAATGGGTGTTATACAGGACATGGGGTGTTATACAGAATATGGGGTGTTATACAAGAGATGGGGTGTTATACAAGACATGGGGTGTTATACAGGACATTGGGTGTTATACAGGACATGGGGTGTTATACAGGACATGGGGTGTTATACAAGACATGGGGTGTTATGCAAGACATGGGGTGTTATACAGGATATGGGGTGTTATACAGGAGATGGGGTGTTGTACAGGACATCGGGTGTTATACAGGACATGGAGTGTTATACAGGACATAGGATGTTATACAGGATATGGGGTGTTATACAGGATATGGGGTGTTATACAGGACATGGGGTGTTATACAGGACATGGGGTGTTATACAGGACACGGGTTGTTATACAGGATATGGGGTGTTATACAGGACATGGGGTGTTATACAGGACACGGGGTGTTAAACAGGACATGGGGTGTTATACAGGACATGGGGTATTATACAGGACATGGGGTGTTGTACAGCAAAATAAATGATGTTGACTTTTTAACTTACATCAGTAAATTTGATATTGTGTGCCTTGTTGAGACATTTGTTGTAAATATTCCAGGAAAACATTGGCTACATGGATATGATACTTTTTACTGTCCTGCAGTTAAGTTATCCAACTATGGACGTTTATCAGGTGGTATTTGTCTGTGTGTACGTCAATCACTGAGTAGTTTCTGTAATGTTATACAAGCAGATAGAGACAACATAATTGGTCTCTCGTTATCTAAAGATTTATTTAGAATAGACAAAAATGTGAATTTGTTATGTACCTATATCCCTCCAATGGGGTCTCCTTATTATAATCATGTAAACACCAATAGTAACATTGTAAAAGTAGAAGAATTCTTAATAGATAATGATGAAATGTTTTCAAATTCATACAATTTAATCTGTGGAGATATGAACGCTAGAACAGGTGAGAGAAATAACCCTGATATTAGCAATAATGATGATAGCTTCAATCATATCGCCCCTTTCCCTGAGGAGGAGGATGACCCTGTTGAGGATCGTACTTCACAGGATACAGTTGTAAATAGATTTGGTCAAATGTTGTTGGATTTATGCTATGTTTTTAAACTTTACATCGTAAATGGACGTGTATATGGTGATACTAATGGGGAATTTACTTATTGTAGCCAACATGGATCTAGTGTGAACGATTATTTTATAAGTTCACCAGATTTTTTTCAGTTTATCAATATGTTCACTGTCGGGGATCGATCTGATTCTGATCACTTTCCATTAGAATTGATGTGTAGATTTCCAAATATGGGTAAGAGGTGCAATAATGATTCATGTATGGATCCACAAGCATCAGAGAAAATTGTATGGAATGATCATTACTCCAGTTTGTTTCTTGATAACCTGAGATATAATTTTACTGAAAACAAAGAAATGGTCCTTAAAGAAATTGATAATGCTATTGAAAACGCAATTAGCCACTTTGTCGACATTGTATTAGACTCTGCTAACTGCATGAAAAAGACAATACGACATAATCCACAATTTGCCAATCACAAACCACTAAGTCTAGAATGTAGACAAGCGAAACGAGAAACACGTAGGGCACTTAGGAGATTTAGAACACAAAGAACAGTCGCTAACAGAATTGTGTACTGTAGACAAAGAAATCATTATAAATTTTGTTGCAGAAAATTTAAATCCATTTCACGTAAGAAATCAGTTGAAAGATTGCATAGAAGCATAAATAGTCAATCTAGCTTTTGGAAACAGATAAGATCATTACAAAACAAACCCAGACAGAAGAATCATATAACGAAAGCAGAATGGCTGTGCCATTTTAGAGAGGTTTTTGCAAATGACAATGTTTTTTCTCCTCACTTAGATGATGAAAATGAACTCAGTTCAAATCAGTTTACAGATATTGATGCATTCATACTAAATTCTACGATAACTGAACATGAAATTACATCATCAATAAATAAGTTAAAAAAAGGAAAATCCGCCGGACCCGATCAAGTGCTGATAGAAATGCTTAAATGTTCCCAATTAGATATTATGCCATTTCTTCATAAATGTTTCAACAAACTCTTTGATAATCAAATATTTCCAAACAGTTGGTCTTGTTCAGAAATAGTCCCTCTACATAAAAAAGGCGATCCGAGAAACCCTGACAACTACAGGGGGATCTCATTAATGAGTGTTCTGGGGAAAATTTTTACCTCTGTTTTGAATAACAGGCTTACTAACTGGGCAAATATGAGAGATAAGATACCGGAAGTTCAAGCTGGTTTTAGAAAAAATTATTCAACCGTAGATCATATTTTTACATTATATGCTGCAATTCAAAAATGTCTAACACGTCGTAAACACAAGGTTTACGTTGCTTTTATTGATTTTAAAAAGGCATTTGATACAGTTGATCGTTATAAATTATGGTGTTGTTTAAGAAAAGCTGGACTACAAGGGAAGATGTTTAATATAATACAATCAATGTATTCAAATATCAAGTCATGTGTACGTAGTGATTATGGTGTTACTGATTTTATCGATTGCCCATCTGGTTTACGTCAGGGATGTATACTGAGTCCTCTGTTATTTTCGTTTTTCATAAGCGAATTATATTATGAAATCTCAAGTAACGGCAAGCATGGTATACAGATGTATCCTGACATCCTTGAACTTCTTATGCTCCTTTTTGCCGATGATGTTATTTTACTATCTGACACTGTTATTGGTCTACAGAATCAGTTGAATGTATTAGATAAATATACTAAGGAATGGAATTTATCTGTAAATTTAGATAAGACAGAAATTATAGTATTCAGAAAAGGGGGTCCTTTAAATTTTAGGGAAAGATGGTACTTAAATGGACAACAAATTAATGTAGTTAATGGTTATAAGTATCTCGGCATAATGTTTAATTCAACACTAAATATGAACAAATGTGTATCTGACTTATCACTGCGAGGGAAACGAGCTTTACTTAATATAATGTCTGTTTCACATAAACTTGGAGTTATTACTCCAAAAGTATTTTTCAAATTATTTGATACTCAAATACAGCCAATTTTATTGTATGGATCTGAAGTGTGGGGTTACCGAAGATATGAATGTTTAGAAAGAATTCACCTACTGGCATGTAAAAAGTTTCTTCGCGTTGGAATAGCAACACCAAATAATATGATATATGGAGAATGTGGAAGATACCCACTTTACATTAATTCACAAATAAAGTGTTTAAAATATTGGTTTAATATCATCCGTATGCCAGAACATCGGCTTCCGAAAAAAGCTTATAACATGCTCTTTCATTTAGATAGTATCGGTAAGGTTACATGGGTATCGCATATTAGGACACTATTATTCTCACATGGATATGGGTATATATGGCTTAACCAATCTGTTGGTGATCAACATTTATTTCTAAATGATTTTCGTAAAATAGCAATAAATATGTTCTATCAAGGGTGGCAATGCAACTTGGAAAATAGTTCACGTTATGATTTGTACAGAACATTTAAGACTCTATTAGAGCCAGAAAAATATCTATCAGTTTTAACAAATAGTCACCTAAGAAATGGATATATTAAATACAGACTTGGCTTGTCAAAACTTATGATTAACTATGGACGGAATATATCACTTGAAAGAATACAAAGAATTTGTCCATTCTGTAACTCTGCAATAGAAGACGAAATACATTTTACCTTTGAATGTCCTTATTATGCAGAATTACGTACTAAATATATACCAGAATGTTTCTTATCTAAGACAAGTAGAATAGCTTTTGTTTCTATTTTGTCATCGAATGATGCCGATGTAATGTTTAAACTGTCTTTATTTGTAAAACATGGGATGGAACTACGAAATAACATGTTGAGTGGAAATTCATAATTTTAATTACCTCACCCTAGAAAGTCCTCATGATTATCACCGATTGTTAAATGAATGTTATATTTATATAATTTTTGTTGTATCTCCCAATCTGTAAATTCTCACCCACTGTATTTATCTGAACTTGTATATGGGCCGATGGCCTTTGATACAATAAACATCTTTGATCTTTGATCTACAGGACATGGGTGTGATACAGGACATGGGTCGTTATACAGGACATGGGGTGTTATACAGGACATGGGGTGTTATACAGGACATGGGGTGTTATACAGGACATTGGGGGTTATAAAGGACTTGGGGTGTTATACAGGACATGGGGTGTTATGCAAGACACTGGGTGTTATACAGGACATGGGGTTTTATGCAAGACATTGGGTGTTATACATGACATGGGGCATCATACAATATACAGGACATGGGGTGTTATACAGGACATGGGGTGTTATACAGGACATGGGGTGTTATACAAGACATGGGGTGTTATACAAGACATGGGATGTTATACAGGACATGGGGTGTTATACAGGACATGGGGTGTTATACAGGACATGGGGTGTTATACAGGCCTTTGGGTGTTATACAGGACATGGGGTGTTATACAGGACATGGGGTGTTATACAAGACACGGTGTGTAAAACAGGACATGGGGTGTCATACAGGATATTAGGGCTGGGCCAGGTTACTAGGGTACCCGCGTCGGATGGGTCCTGAGTAGGACCCGGGTACCCACAGGACTACCCGGACCTGTGGTTTGTCAAGTGATATATATTGTTTGATGACAAAAAATATCTAAAACTCTATGGTTACACTATAAGTTACTAATAAATATCCCAATTCTTTCTGACAATGCACCCATTCCTTCTGACTTTTATATGTTTGAATAACGATAAAACTTCATACATTAAACTTCAGTGTATGCATGAGTATACACGTGTATCTGAAAACATTTTGACAGGGCTAAGGTCAAACTTTTTCCAAATCGGACAATTTGTACCTATCTCCTGGTAGGGTCAGGTAATAGGGAGGTGGGTACCCTGGTAGTAAATTTGGACCCGTCCCAACCCTACAGGATATGATGTAAGTTATACAGGATATGGGGTGTTATACAGGATATGAGTGAGTGAGTATGGTTTTACGCTGCTTTTAGCAATATTCCAGCAATATCACGGCGGGGGACACCAGAAATGGGCTTCACACATTGTACCCATGTCGGGAATTGAACCCGGGTCTTCGGCGTGACGAGCGAACGCTTTAACCACTAGGCTACCTGACTGCCCCATACAGGATATGATGTAAGTCATACAGGTCATGGGGTGTCATACAGGATATGATGTAAGTTATACAGGATATGGGGTGTTATACAGGATATGGGGTGTTATACAGGATATGGGGTGTTATACAGGACATGGGGTGTTATACAGGACATGGGGAGTCACACAGGACATATGGAAGTTATATTGGAGTATAGTTCAGGAATCTTATGTACAGACATAGGAACAAGAGGACTCACTTGTCTATCTCTCTGTACATCTGCAGCTTCTCCTTGAGGGACAGGATCAGTATGATGCTCTCATCCACTGCCAGCATGCTGCAATACACACATCTCCACACAATCACTACAAAGCTTTTGTTGCGTTAACACCAGTAAAATACAACATTCCACAACCATGACAACTGCATGCTTATGCACCAGTCACAACCATTATGAAAGGTTTGCTGGATTATGAAAATATAAGAAATTATTTATCTAAAAGTAAAATAAAAAAAACTAAATATATTTTTACCATGTTTACCAGAATGTCTTATTCAATGCTTGGGATGTGCTTCAGTTACATACACAATTGGGAAGTAACCTAACCTAAAATCCTTTATTGCATTTAATCCTTTCTTCATAGCAGCCTTGGCATCCATCACAATTTTTCGCCCTTTCTCTTTGAGTTTCTTCTTCTGTAAACATACATGCAGCATCAATGACATGGTGTACAATACCCACAAGGACCACCACATGTACACACAATATACCTGAGATGTGGCAGTGGTCAACTTCAGACAACACCTTAAAGTAACCCCATTTACATGGGGCTGCTTCATAATGCGTGAAAGAATTAGGTTTGTAGTTCTTGTCAGCCTTATTTCAGGCCACAATGAATCCTATGCAATATGGTACATGACACAAGGTGGCAGCAATTACTCACTGGATGAGCCTGCTGAATTACCTCTGTTCCCAATACAAGCAAGAGAGTGTTATCTGTAGTAGCTGCAAGAGACAGGGTATGTGTACTCACGTCACTGGCAGGCCCTGGTGCAACAGCTGCCAGACAACCTTTGTTCCTGCAGAACTTGAGCAGTATGAAGACAATGAGGATGATCAGGAGGAGCCCAATAATGAGCCCCAGGACAAAGCCCAGGCCTGTGAGACCATGCTGGTACAGGAGCTACAACACAACAACAAACTACAATACAGCTGAAAAATACAAAGGAATAATATGGAAACATTTGGTTATCAGTCTTGAATAAGAAGTCATACATATCCCCACCATTCTTGTCTGTGTATGTAACATGTGGCAATTTGCAGGATTTTGTTTCAAAGGGGAGAGCCCAAAATATATTATTATAAGGTTGCCTGGTGGTAGCACTTACAAGGGCAAGCATTTCTGCTTACATAACCTTATTTGGTATCATGGGGTTCTAAGAAGGTTTAAGTACAAGACTTATTCAGAACTTCTGAATCAGAAGTGTCTGCTAGTAATCTATTGTGTTAGGTGGCACACCAATTCAAGATGGACGTGCCAATGATGTACAAGGGGTGACTGAAAAGTGCTGAGCCTAACTCTAAAGGACTGCATTGATGGAGTAAGTTGCTAATCTTTTTCAACATAATCCACATCGAGCTCAACACACTTCTACAGCAATGCTGGAGTGCCTGGATCCTCCTGGTGGTGTCCTCCACAGCAGAAATGACATCAACATCATCTGCATAACGATTGCAAGACACGTCATTCTTCAAGGCTGGGAAGAGGTTGAAATCTGACGTGCTAAATCTGATGAATACGGAGGATGTTCAATACAATGAGTTCAAAGCCATAGTCATGCATTGCAGCCATGGCGAAAACTGCCTTGGTGCAGGCGATTGTCTTGAAAGAACAACACACATTTGGTGAGTCTTTTACAATGTTTAGCCTTGAAGGTATTCAGATCTTGGATCATCCTTCAGGTCTCTCAGTGGCAATTGGTAAATACTGATTGTGTCATGGAGGACACCAGGCTCACCACCTTGTGTTATACACTGTAACAGTTCCTTCATTTGGAATATGAAGTTTTACTCATATAGCTGACAAACAGTTAACTGTATAACATCGGTGGACATGTATCATGGTCTCCACCTTCTCATCAGAGCAATGCACCGCGGTAAGGCTGCTGAGTGCTGAAATTTTGTTATTCTTCCCCAACAAGTGGAAGCAATGACTGAATGGTAACTAAGGATCACACACCTGAATCCTGGCATATGCAAAATTAACAGTTGTGAATAGTTAGTCATAAATTTCAGTGAAGACGACAGGCACCAGTCCTAACAAGCCTGAGTAATTTGCCAATTTTCATGGAGATATGGCGAAAGGTTTATGAATTTGGCACAGGAAAAGCTTTAACGACATTTGAACTTGTTGCCATGGAAAAGCAAAAGGTGAAAATTTCAAAGATTTCTCAACAGCAAGTTTGAGCAGTAACTGCCTCATGCATATAAATACATATATAAACAGTTTACAGATATGAGTGTTGCCCTCATTGGAACCCAAATCCAACTTGTTGCCTTGGAAACATAAAAAATATTAAATAGTGTCTTGGGACTGTGGCTCACCTTGATATGCAGTCAACGGTTTAAAACGTAAACAAAGATTGCTGCTTAACAAAAGTTGCTGTAAGCACTAATATTCACATATTTTCTGCATTCTAAAACGTAATTCTAATGAACAAAACATGATGTAATCACAAGGAGGAACATATACATGCCAAAGTTCAGCTACTTCAGTCTGGCAATTGCAGAGCTGTGACGTTAACAGAACCAAAGGAGGATTTTGGGAAAATACAAAAGCACGGTCAAATAAAGGCCAAAATGTAAACTACTGCAAAAAACGGAATATACATGTTGAGCACCACTACTAGCAACCTATGTAGCACATTTCATTACATTTGAACAAAACTGACTGAGTAATGGTGTTTCATCATTGGTTGGAACAAGCTAGTGAAATTAAGCTTCCCTGGTCTTGAGGTTTCTGAGGAGATGATGTTTACAGTGAGAGGAAATGTAGTTTGAGAGAATTTAGAAGCAAGGTCCTGTGTGAAAATACTGTGAAAACAGAAACATGTGTTGAGCCCCACTCCTAACATTACTAACCACACAAAATCTCCTTACATTCTGAACAATAATGGCTCAGTATGCGTACATGACACTTATTATCATAAACTTCTTTTATTCTTTGTCATGACATTCTAAGCTACTTATTGCCCCTTCAACAGGTGACTACTGAGTAAGAGCATCAAGATAATATACATGATATACATTTTATATATTTATAGGATACAAAACAACTTCCCTTTTCATATAAAGTTTATGTTGTTTTTTTGTTTGTTTGTTGTTTAACGCCACACTCAGCTATATTCCAGCTATATGACGGCGGTCTGTAAACAATTGAGTCTGGACCAGACAATCCAGTGACTGACATGAGCATTGATCCACGCAATCGGGATACGATGACATGCATCAACCAAGTCAGAGAGTGTGACCACCCGATCCCGTTAGTCGCCTCCTACAACAATCATAGTCGCCTTTCACAGGTAGCATGTGTTGCTGAAGACCTATGAGATGAGAACTACATGAACTAGAGTTAACGGGAACATTCAAAACACAGTTTTTGAACGGCATTGCTGTTTATTCCTCAGCTAATTTTCGTCTGAAGACAAGTTGCTGTTTGATTGGGGACAAACACGTTGTCGGGTCATTGCGATCATATGTGTGACCCGAATCAACGCTGATATGGAAAACACCACCATATACAGGACCTGAAAACACAGTGCCATCAACTTCAAAATTGGAAGATTCCCATTGTGCTTTGACTTAGAGTGTTGTTTACATGTGAGATAGGTCCACAACTGGTCGTAGAGGGAATCTGGGCGAAGGCCGGAAGCACACATGTACTGGCCAAAGATACCACAGGTATTGAGCGTGACACGAGGATCTTGCTCATTTCTTGATGATGTTTGTCAGACACAGTGGCCAAAGAGTTGACAGAAGCAATGTTTTTGTGTCCAGACACTTGCATGACATGTAGGTGTGATGTTGTCATTATCATTGAGTGTCTGAAGCATGGTCTTACACGCACTATGGTTAGTCAGGCGTCGGTCGGTGGAAAAGTTTGCATGCTGGGCCATGTTTTTTAAGATTACTCCATGTTTATTTTTTCGCTTAAATGCTTTAACCAAGCCTCACCATCCCCTGGGGAACCCCCTTAGTGTGCGAAGCCAAATAGAAAGGGTGTTCAGAACAGGAGAAATAGTAGGGCGCAGGATTTTGTTCTTCTTGTTGAGTACAATGGGACATCGGTCGGGGTCGTTGGGTATGTATCATAACATTTTGTTATGTTACCCATTTACAAAGTACCATATGGGTAATAAACCTGATAACGATATGTTTACACAAGGTAGGATGAATGTACAAAGATGTACGATTAAGTAATGGCCGCAAGAAGTGTTTGAAGTGCAAAGGTCAGATCAAGGTCAAAATTTAAAAGTTTGCCAAAACAAAGGGCCCCACTACTAACTACATGTATCAATTTTCATTCCATTTTGAGTAATAGCCCTACATTGGTAGCTGTGGCGACCATCTTCAAATCAGATTTGAGCCTCTTGAACAAACTGGGGTGACATCATTGGTGGATACAAGCTTATGCAGTTTCACTTTCATGAGTTCAGTGGTTTCTGACTGAAGGAAGAGTCATCAGGAGATGACACATCCCCCTGGTCTGGTGCAATTCACAAATGGAGTTTGGCTACACTGTCATTGGATACCTTCAGTTGAGTGAAGAAAAAAAAAAGTTCAGTATTTTTCAATATCCCAAATCATCAAAAGGCACAAGTTCACCACTAGACTGATCTGTGTAGCAAGTTTCAACAAGAAATATTCAACAGTTTAGGAGTCAGGCTCGAGAAACGGAAAACAGATAATTGAGTAGTCAGTCCCCACACTTACATTTTCATCCATTTGATCAACCCTCAGTATGCATGCCTTTGTCTCAATAACCCTCACTAAGTTGCTGGTCTGAAAACACAAAAGAAAAGGCACTTACTACTGCAGATATAAAAGCACAGATTCGTGGAACATAGACAACAGACAATAGTTAAGGACACTCCAGCCAGTGTTACACCAGTTTAGTTTTGTAACAGGTACGCACTGATGATGCAGGTACAAAGAGATGAGGCCATTATAATGCCATCCTACAAAAAGCTGTTTATAACAAATCACTTTTTATAGTACTTGACTGCTTTATTATGTAATAATGTTATCAACAATTAATTCAACAATCTGATATAATATTTTGATACAAAAAAAATAGGAAACAGTAGCCTGTTAATGATGCCTATCCACTGATTTAGCAAGCAGGGATGCCATTCCTATGAATTTATTTGCATAATATGCCTGATATCAATGCAAATATGAACAACTTACATCAGAGAATGTGACAGTACTGGGATAGAAGCTGAAACTTTTTGGGAGCAATTCACCGTGATCTCCTGTTGGCTCCGCAAAGTACTCAAGGAGCAGGCTGCTGTTGGCTGCAACACATTTGATGAGCTGTTCAATGTATAATGCAAACAGAAGACCAGACAGCGGATCCACTCAGAGCAGTGATTGTCTTGTTAACATAGGCCTGGCTGTGACTGACATCTAGGATATCATTGTACAATACAATTAAAACTTGAAATTGGTGAGGACCGACATAAGTAGCTACAGAGGAGTCTGTCTAAATCGGACTTGTGTGGGTCCTCCAAGTAAGTCTTGAATTAGATAGAAATCTGCTTCCACCAAGCATTATGTCTCTAGGTGTCCTGCAACATGACCACTCAAGATCGAAGATGTGCACGTATACAACAGTTACAGTAAAACATAGAGTATTGAACATATCTTGTAGTCAAGAAGCTCTTGCAGTGGGGGCTGACAGTCTAAGACCGATAATGGAAGGTAAACAAGTTTTGAAGTCCTCCAAAATGTCAGCGTCCAACACCGGCACTTCCACCACTCACTTCACACAGTTGGATGTGAAGCTGGGTTTCCTCACATGTCAACAATCCATAGGGTGCTGTAAACTTTGCCAGTCCCAACAGGGTTAAAATTCCTTGTATGTTCCAATGGCACAGTTAAAATCCTAATGGCACATGTATAAGATAAAAGTGCATGAGCAGCACACTTACAAATCATACAAATAAATGTGACAAACACATAGAAAATGATGAACATATGAACTCGCTGAATGCGCAGCATGATTCACAAAATAACACTGTGTATAATGAACCTAATGAACAGGAAGGGGTCAAACTTTCTAAATTACAACTGCTCATTATCTAACTAATGACATTCACCAACGTTCAAGATGGATCAAAAATATTCTTCTAGTTGGCACACTTTTATTCCAAAGGGCAAATCTAACATGCCCTGTGACAAACTTGAAAAAAAAAAGCAGCTTCTATTTCTGCCCTAATTTCTGCGGAATCCAGAAAAGGTACTTTTAATGTGATGATAAATTAAAGCAGCATTGACAGAAATTTGGATTAGTCCCAGTCTGGATACACAGATTTTGCTGTATGATCACTGTCCATGAATAGTCCTTGAAAAATCTGTAACATATACATTATTATCACTGTTGACAACTTTAAAAATAAATGAATAGTTTGTTGAGATGTTGCTGATGGTTTGTTACGTTGTATCCAGCCATCATGTGATGCATCCAGACTTCTGCAGGTTGCCATGCCGACCTACCTGGGACACGGGCGTGCTTCCAGGTGATAGAGTTGCGAGCAACGTGAGTGATGTTTGGGTGAAAAACCCCTGGGACAAAACCATTGCCTAGTATGGCCTGCATCCCTGGCCCAACCTTCTCCAACAGAGTCACATCAAACAGATCTGTCCAGGGTGAGGTGTCATGATGGGCCAACTCCGTCCTGATAAACACCAGCCTCGGTCCCCTGATCTGTAACAGTACAATAGATCATATGGTAGGTTGCGCTATTTGAAAAAGGTCCTGATGGGTTTCATTGACGATGGAAAACACTATCACATGGTACCACAAATGTAAAAACCCATTCGCATTAGTAAAATCTAAATATTTTTTATATTTGTATACTTATCCTGCATTTCTCCTTAATGCATTCACTGCTTACCTTACGACAATAGAAGGGACAGCATAATTTTGCTGACCACCGCCGCTGTCCTGTGACCTTGATGACCTGGGCGGACTGTAACTGATGTGAAATGGCCAGAATTTAACGCTTCCAACTCCAAGTTGTTTATGTTCCACTTTCAATGAGCGCTTTACCATAGCCCTGAGGTTGTCTGGCTTTGCAGGTGAGCACCCCACCCCTGAAGGGAGGTGTAGATTCGGGGATAACCCGGATAAAGAGACTCCTCCTATGACATTCGACTCCACCATCCACCAATTGAGGTAAGGCCTTAGTTGAACCGGTAGAGTGATGGCCTTGAGTGGATCCTGACGCCTGATGTAAGGGTTCAGGAATTGTTGAATTGGGCGTTGTTGTAATCGGCCTCTGCTGGTTAGATCCTGGGCTGAGTTGAGTAACCCTAGCAACACTTGCCAGTGGTGAAGTGTTCGTGGTTGATGAAGAGCAGGTGACGGGAGGCGTAAAAGCTTGTGCCATCTGTCCCTGATAGGAGATCACGGTCTGTTTGGAACAGGCCTCCTATGAACTGGAGTCAATAGGATGGAGTTAACTCCGACTTTGCCTTGTTGATTATCCATCCCAGTTGATACAGTAGCCGTCTGGTGAAAACCTGGTGGTGTACAAATGTCTGCGTGTGTTGATGACATGGGAGACAGTCGTCTATGTATGACTCGAACCAAATGTGTAGATGCACAACGATGGGCTTCATTACTCGTGTAAATGGCCACGGGGCCACTGAAATGCCGAATGGGAGTACTGCCCATTGGTAGTGAACCCAGTTGAACTGGAATCTGAGGAACCTGCGGTCGGAGGGATGGATAGGTATATGCAGATAGGCATCCTGCAGGTTGAGACTGATCAAGGAATCAAAACGCCTTTATGCTGGTTCTGAGTAGTCTCAACGTGGTGAGGCGGAAGAGGGGTGGATGCTTCAGGTAACGCTTGTTGAACACAGAGATATTGTGTATAATTCTCATCTTGTCCGAGTCCTCCTTGGGTACCAGGAAGATGTGGGAATAAAAAGCCTGTGTGTACAATCTCTACGGGTCTCTTTCCCAACAGAATGTCTTTGTTGCTCTTTAATAGCAGATGTTGCTTTCTTGGATAAATCCAAGGAAGTTATGTTGGCCTTTAATAGCAGACGTTGCTTTCTTAGATAATTCCAAGGAAGTGGAGCCGTGGTCGACAGTGGAAGTACCTCTTTGTCTAGTTGGTAACCGTGACGTAGTATGTTGAGAATGTAATTGTCCTTGAGGATGCTCCAGTTCTTCCCAAACCGTTTCTGTCTCCCGCCTAAGGGGGTATCCACAAGTGGGACGACTGTCCAACATCTCAGTGTTTACCCCTCTTATCACCTCCCCTATCGTGGTATTTACCATGCCGGGGCTGATAAGTACCTTGAGGTTTCCCTCTGCCACGCTCTTTCCTACAAAAGGAATCCTGTGCCTGGCCTTCCTTGAGAGACTCGCGTCTAGGCCTATAATTGCCTGACTTGCCCGAATGCTGGGATAAACTTTGAGAAACATGCTTCAAAGCCTTGAGCGCCGTCTCATTCCGAGCATAACTGGAAACTTTGGCCTGCGTGTCTGTAATCTGTTCATTGAACTTGAGTCCCAAGTACATAGGGCTAGATAGCCAAGCCTACGTGTAACAGTTATTTCTGCCCAACGCAGCTTTATGGTGAATTCTCATATGGTCAATTTGACGCTGTTGAAAATCGACTATAGTTTGGAGATGATCATGTCGGTTAAGGCTATCCCCTGACAGATCCTGCTCTACTACACGTGTTGACGATGCTAGTGCTGATAAAGATTTTAATACCCATTGAATTCCTGTTTCTATAAACGCAACTCTGGTATGCTGAACCTTAAGTGTATGTTTTGCATCCAATCAGAGTTCTGGAACTGTGTTGACGCCTGAGTGTGCATCTGCTGCGCTGGATATGTTGGCACAGCGCTAAGCTGATCATGCGTTGCCTGCGTAGCATTGTATGCTGAAAGCCCTTGGGCTGATGTCATTGTAGATGCACTTGGGTAGTAGGCAGGGGCTGCGCTCGGGTCAGGTATGAGAGGAAATGCTCATTGGTGTTGGTTGGATCGTGGCTTGGGTTTGCGCTCCCCCCATCATCGAGACACTGGCCCAGGCGTCGCAGATCTAGATGGCTCAGGCGGCTGGATATTAGGGTCAGTAATGGTTTTGAACAAATCCTTTGGATTTGATGTTTTCGACCAAGAGTGCACTTCTGCAGTGACAGTTACGGCCATCATATTACCTACACAAGATAACGGTTGTGTGTTAATGACCGAACCATGTCCCTCGCTGTTCAGTGATTGTGACATATTTATCGCCTCACGACGGGATTGCTGCACAATATGTTTGTGAGCGTCCTGCCTATAAGTTATAAAACTCGTTGGAAAGAGATTTACGCAAAAAAAACACATTTAGAGTTTGGCGCACAAATTTCTGTGCATGCCAGACAACATGGATGAGGATCCTTGTAAGATTTTTTTCCCCACAACAATTAGTTCAATGCGAAGCATAAGTTAAGCAAATAAAGACTTTTTGATGAAGAGGGACTGGAAGACTGCCGTAGAATTGAAATAATCCATCGGCAAAAATATTGTACCGAGTTGAATGATTTGTATATACGCAACTCAATGTAACGCCAAAGCTACTAGTATTTAAGAACACATAAATATGTTATACATATGTAGCTGAGAATTGTAAACAATAAGACAACCTTGGCAGGCAAACAATTGTGACACAAATTGAATATGGCGGACAATAAGTAATGTATAAGGAATACATCACCAATCGCAGATCAATTTTAGAATTATAGCCAAAAACTGAAGGTCTAAATTAATCCAATTTGACAAGCTCTGCTTGGACACGTACTTGCTGTAGCGCGACAGGCAGTGATGTTATGAAGGTGACTTGTCATCAAGGTCACATGACAGAGGCAATGGTCCATATAAAAGTGGGATTTGAATCAACAACATCTTTAATTCTTCTCCCAAGACCATTCTTGTTGTCGTTAGGTAAGCAGTGAATGCATTGAGGAGTGATGCAGGATAAGTAAACAATTTGACATTTGGGTATTTTCTACAAAATAAACTATTCATTTTTTTCACCACTCACCAAAAAACAAACTATTCATTTTGTGTATATTTCTGAAAAAAACATTGATTTAAAAAAGAAATCAAATGGTGCTCCCCACATGCACTAACCCTTCTTCCAACTGACTAAATGCCCTAAACTTTCTTTATAGTGACTATATAATTATAACCATCCCAATCAGGACCCTCTTTCAGTTCAAGTGCAAGCTGGTAACAACGTGGTCCAAGCTTCAAAGATCAAGTTGAATAAATTGAAACAGCATTCAATACAAGTAGATGTTAGAAAACAAGCTGAGATGTTGTACTCACTTCAAGTGTGTGTCGGACAGTAATATTGGGCACAGAGATTGTATCATTCTGAGAATTGAAGTGTATATCATACTGTATCCCGTTAGCTTGTGGCACACCAACAAGTTGTCCTGCAGCACTGATGGATGAGGCTGACACCAGCAGGGCTCTCTGGAAACAGTACAATACACACGGATCTGTTACCATGGTTACAGGACAACACCATTGTCAGGTCTGTCACCATGGTCAGGGGGAACAAGACAACTCTGTGTCCAGGGTTCATTGAAACTTCCTACACTATTAGCTGGACAAACGTCCATGACTTTTCTATGTCAGGGTAGGCTATTATGCCAGCTTTCCATGATAATATAGCAATGAAAATCAAATTGAAATATCAACATTGGGATGTGTGAAATCACGATAACATGGAGGTGAGGTGAAATGGGGTTTAACGTCGCGTCCAAGATTATTGCACTTATATAGCGACGTGCATGTACGTGTATGTGTTTGTGTGGCTGCTTGTACTAGTCCGGACTGATGCCGATTTATAGTGCTAGCTCACTGAGATACCAGAAAGGCTCCAGAAACATTGGTATCAAGTACAATGTATCATATTTCCATGACTTCTCCATAACATTGTAACGATAACATATTTTCCACAACTATTCTAGGCCTCGGAAACTCAAACTAAAATTCCAATACTTTTCCAGGATTCTGACAGTCAACAGAACTCGCCACTTCAAGTAAACATAATTTTTTATTCAGGGGCATCCATTAATATAACTTATACACATCATTCTAATCACCTGCACAAATTACCATAACACCACATAGGTACCACACATAACAATACTATACTTATAACTGACAATAACATTTATCTGATCCCCGTGTAAGTATAGGTTAGCACCCTGCTCAAGGCTGGAATCCTGCGGAGAGGGGTGTTGCCAACCCACTTATATCACGTCAGCTATGAACAAGATGCACTTTATGTGATCATGCAAAACCAAGGCCAACACCCTTCTCGTCAGAACCAAATCATCCAACCTCAGCACATCTCATGTGCAGTATCATTACAAAGAATAACAACCCACTGAAACAATGGACTCATATGCAGACCTTTATAGTGCTAGTGTATGGTGGTATGGTAAAGTTTTAGTATGACGGTAAATGTAATGAAGGGGAATAAGAGCACTGTTGATGAAAATAGGGAGCAGTATGGATGGCGCCGATGGGACAGGATGCACGCAATTAGTGTCATTGCAGCCCTCCACCATGGCAAGGCAGACAGGGATAACCATGGGAACTTTGTACTCCTTCCCCCTGAAAACAGCAGGCAGGAAGATTTGGACTGCCGCTGTAGAGGCAGCAGCCAAGAACCCAGCCTTAGTTGTTATTGATGTGCTGTCCAGCCGGCGCCATGCCCACCGCACCAAGTTTATTGGATGAACAGTGATTTTTACAGCAGGTATGCTTTGCTGTGCAAAATGCAATATTTGTGAATGTGGCAGGTTACCTGACAAGTGATCAGTGAATTATGCTCAATATATCCTTGCCATTTATCAAATCCTTGCGAAACCTTGCGATTTCACAAAAATAGTGGCACTGCACTATAGCTCACCTGGACATGTAGTCAACAGCGATAAAGACAGACACTTTATCCTCTATGACCGATACTCAAGAACTGGGTGTATGTGTTATACTAAAGTGTGTGTTATGCATTTTCCTCAGGCAAAGGACTAAACTGACTGTAAAAGTCGAGTTTCCACCCTTGCTGAACTAGGTCGCAATTATGGAGTTCTATTTTGGCTGGACTAACAGGTCTATGCATAGTCCAATCAATATCGCATATTTACAAACCTTGCTGCCAGCATTGATATTTAAATATTTTCTGCATAAATACTCAGAACTAAAAGCTAACAAAAAATTCTATTGATCTGAACGTATGAAGTCATCAAAAGAAGGAACATTACATGCCCAAGTTCAGTTGCCTCAGTCTGCCATTTTCAAAGAAGATGTTTACAGAGCCCAAAATGAATTTTGAGAGACTTTAAAAGCAGAGGTCAAAGGCTTTTCAATGCCATGCAGAGCGTGAACAGTTGAGACTCTTTGGATTGGCAATGCTTCACATGTATATACAAGGATGTTATACTAAATTATAAAAAAAATATTTTTTTGCTTCCTTCAAACACAGAACGCTGGTTGTACTTGTAAGAATCTGAAAGCTGACGTAATGCTGTCTAATGGGTCTTGGTGTATGATACTACTGACTATAGCCACATCATGCAGGGTATTCAGTTCTACTTCAAACTGTTTCTGGGATATCATAGTTGTATTGATGATATTGAACTTTCATCAATATTTCAACTGTTAAATTTGGACTGAAATTATATATTTGTTTGACAATGACTTTACAGTTGATTGAAGGCTCCTGCTTAGTTTACACAAATGATCCTCCCAATAATCTATTTGCAGCATCCCCTGGAGGCTATAAGAGACAACCATCTGATGATTACCTCATGGATTGTGTGTTGCTCATGCATAAGATGAATGGAAGCTTGTATTGTTACAAGTATTGTTACATTGTAACTTTAAAGACAGTGGGATCCAGGCATGCTTACATTTCCTCCTAGGTCTGTAGCAGTGGGGACAGTGACATTGATGAATGTACACAGGTCAGAGAGTGGCGTCCCCTGGCCGTGGCAACCCTGTAGCAGCCAGCCAGCCACCAGCACTGCACACCAGTATATCATTGTGTCCATCTCACTGCAGAGGCTCTCACCATGTCACTGCAAATATATACAAACATATCACATGGCTGCAAGCTTCACACACATGATGTAGTGTCTCAGTCTTTTACCTGGACATCTGTATTAAGAAGCAGTTGATTGGAATTTACTGCTGGTTCTTATAAACCACAAATAAAAAAATACCCTGTGCAATGTCAGGAGGGTTGTTCTTTCCCCTCTAAGCTCCAGACTGGAGATAGCTGTTCATGTAAATATAAGTGTGCAAGAGCTGTGCTTAATATATATCTTGTTTCTATATGAAAGACGTCCAAACTTTATTATTGATGGTTAACCTGTACAGCCTTCACCTATCTGTATAAACGTTGGTGGCTGGATGTTTTCACCTTAAAAATAATACATCTATTGTCAAGCCTTGAAATATATGTTCCATGTACATTTGGCATGACCACAACTATATATTTTGTGATAGTAAACCACTTGTTGGCCACCGGTGGGATTAGCAGATCTGTCCTTCCATGTTGCTTTGTTACAGTATTTACAGTGTTATTGTTGACAGGGATCCAGAGCATTTTTCAGCATCTGGAGTGTGTACTCCTTATTACCGTATTCGACGTAATAAGCGCCCCGCTCTAATAAGCGCCCACGGCGATATTTGCTAATATATTGGCTAGTGAACAATCCCAATTAGCATCCCTTCCGATTGATCAATGTACACAAGGCCTATTTATTCGTGTATAATACGCACTCGTGTGTAATATGCACCCTCAATTATGGGCAATTAAATTCTGGAAAAATATATCTGTCGTATATAAACATTTCAGGCTGTCAGCACAAACCACAAAATTTATCTTTCAACTCTGTTTTTTTCCCCCAAATAATATTCTAATAAGAGCCCCCTATTTCTAATTTTGAGAGCGCCCTGGGCGCTTATTGCGTCGAATACGGTATTTTAACATATGAGTACTGGCAAAACTAAAGAGTATGGTTAGATTACTGAATGGAATTTTATGGATTAACATGATTAAATTTGTATTTTATTTTAGAAGAGTTCATGGTCTCAGTCTTGTGTAAACAGGTCAAGTATTATGAGCAAATTTGAGATAAAATATCACTTGACATGATGATTTACCGTTTAAATTGTATTTCCAGTTCTACTTGGCAATGTTTCATGTGAAGAGATTATGATTATTGGGTGTATTTTCTCGTAAACTAAGCTTGAAACAGCACTCAGCAACACACACATTTTCTCTCAATTTACCGGTGACACCGTTAAAATATTACCCAATAGCATAACTTTACAGAATTTTCAGAAGAATTGTACCTGAAACTATTATTTTATCAGGATAATATATTCCAATATCATGTTATTTTAGTTGCAGCTTTACTATATAATTAAATAATTCAAATAATAATAATCATAAGCATAGCATTAACTTTGGTGCAGCTGATCGCTATTGCCAGATATTTTTTAAATATGAACAATATAACAAGTCACTGTCGAGGCTCCCTAGCTCGCCCGAAAAACTCTATATTGACGACTCAAAGTATGGCATGATATAATTATGTATCCATTCTCTGTCAACTAAAGTTTGTTTCAAGACGTCAATAACTGTAATCTGGACGTGGTTGCTGTAAATCACATTGAGTTATGTGATCACTCCTCACACGATTTCGCAAAATTAATGTAAACAATACTTAATTAAATTTTGAATTAATAGGTTACCAACGTTAGTCAAGATATACAGTGAATACTTTGTGTAACCAGACAGTGTTATTACATGATTAATTTGTGTACTTCTGTACAGATTTGTTGACATGGTATTTCCAGTGTTACGTGCACACAGTAATATCTTTGCGTTGGGGAAAAAAACCCATCAAAACTCATTATGGCGTGTATAATTGGCACTCCCTTTATACAGCTGTGTTTTAGAAAAATAAAGTGTGCACTATACTCAAGAAAATGGGCTGCTTGAAATCAGAGTATAACTTTTGCGAAATATGTATAGAAATGAATGTTAGACCGTACATGTATGCTGTGATGCGTACCTGATACATTATCCCCCACCTTATTGTACATATTTTCATCCGTACATACGTTGATACGGCCTTTTTTTGGAGTCCTGATTGATGTCTGAATTCCACACTTTTAAACATGAAATATATTTTAATTACATATCTATCAATGTGTAAGTCATATTATCACTGATTAGGCTATATATATATATGCATTTAGGTAGCTATAGGTGATAGTACTTGAAATGTGAAAGTCTTTTGCAGTGTGTGAAGTTCCACATCCTGAAACCGGTCTGTGCGCCCGACTTGGCTAATTGTGACTGCAAAATGTCCAATTTGAAATAGCGCAAACCGGACATTTCAAAATTTGCCAACAGGACATTTGCAAAAAAGTATTAGCAGGACATTACAACCCGAGACTGGATATCATAACAAAGGATATAAAATAAAGAGGTGCAGCCAGACTGACATGTGTTTTTGTTGTTGGCTAGTGTATTTATGTACACACGACTTTCAAGGGTGAGACGCTGTCAGTCGACATCAATCTCCACAGGTAATGAGAAAATATAATATCACACACACACACATATATATACAGTATTACACACAAATACATATACCTACATACACTCACATATACATATACACATGTATGCATATGATAAATTTATTGTTTTTATATATTTTTGGTAAACAATGGTACAAATGGGAAGGAGATTTGATATATTTATATAATAACACAGTAGTTAATACACTAGTAGACATCTTAAATTTATGTGAAGGGCGTGTAATAAAGAATATACCTAAGCTGTTATAATAACATTGAATTCTATTGTTTTACATCAAAAACAAAGTTATAACCAATACCAAAACTACATGTAATAGAAAAAAAACACAAAAAAAACAAAATAAAAAATAAAAATAAAAATATGACTTTTTGTATTGAAACAACCATGTATTAAACGTGCAAAATCAAGATAGTTTGGAAGTAGCTATGAAATAAATCTTTTGCTACATTAGATACAATTTAAAATCTGTTTGTTTCTACAATGAATTGATGGACATATTTAAAAATTAGTTATTTTGTTCTTCGGATAGATTTTTGTTACCACTAAGAATTGTTTCTAAATTTGTCTGAGTCCCTATATTCCTAATGTTGATAAACATGATAAACAAATATTGACTTATTAAAGAATATTTTTTACATTCAAGAAAATAGTGAAAAGCATTTTCACATGGGGAACCGCAAAGGCAAGAAATAGTGTCTGACAAATTAACCCTAAATAAATCATTATTTAGATTGCTACATCTATGTCTAAGTCTTGTGTGGATAATATTAATTTGACGTTTTCCATAACTGAAATAATATGGAGATTTAATAACATTTTTGTGAATTCCATTTTTTTAAAGAGTCTATTATAAATGATTTCTGAAATGTACTTGTTCTGGCAAAAAGTACATAATTGAAACATGTGCCGTCCATTTGGTATCTTGAGATAACATGACCCCAGATGTTTGTGAGTTTCTACATGTTCAATGGCACTGTAGGCATGACAAATACATGTAGTTGGATAATCCTGAACCTGTTTGTGACTAAAAAGCATGTATTTTGTCTTAGTTGGATTAAAGTTTACAAGCCATGTGCTTGCCCACTGATGGAGAGAGAGAAGGTCTTGATATAGTCTGTCTTCAATTACGACCATATCAATAGATGAAGTTCCTATACATGTATCGTCGGCGAATAAGCTAGTAATATTTTGAAGCTGATCAGTAATATCATTTATGTAAACTAGAAATAGGAACGGCCCCAGTACAGACCCTGTGGGACCCCAGCTTTAGTGTATCACTTACTTGATAAACTACCATTAATAAATACTCTCTGGCAACGAGCTGACAGATAACTACGACACCAAGCTAATAATTTACCAGTTATACCACATTGTTGAAGTTTATGCAATATACCTTTGTGCCATACCCTGTCAAATGCCTAAGAAATATCAGAGAATATCATACAAAAATATTTATGATCATCAAGCGAATTACAAATATGATGGTAAATTTCAATTACATTGTAGTTGATATGTAGTACAATTGTTTGGCATGAATCCCGATTGATATTTGGAAAGTAGTTTATTCTCCAGAAAGTAATTATACATTCTTTTAAAAATAAGTCTTTCAAATAATTTCCCAAGACAAGATAACAGTGAAGTAGGCCTGTAGTTGGAAGGGTGGGATTTATCTCCCTTTTCGTACAAAGGCATTACATTAGCAAGTTTCCACTGTGATGGGAATGTGCTTTGTTCAAGAGATGAATTAAATAACAAGCGTAAAGGATTGGCTTTGAATAGGGATATATTTTTTAGTAATCTATGATTCAGACTGTCTGGACCGCTTGCTTTATTTACTGGTAGGGATCTGTTATTTCTTGATCTTCTATAATGGGGTAATCCTATTCGTGATCACATAGTTTAACCTTCATCAGCAACATTGGAAACTGATGTAAAATAATCATTGAGCTTTATCAAAATCAGAAAATGCTTCAGGTACTGTGTTATAAGTGACCGGAGGTGGGATCACGGTGCTGGCGTCTGACTCTTTGATCAAGTGACATAGAAGTTTTCAATAATTAGAACTATTTTCTTTGATTTGTGTAGATAATAATTCATCTAAGTTAAGAAAGGTTTTCCTGTGCAGCTTTCTTCAAACTATTTACTATATTTCTTTGTTTTCTATATTTAGATAAATTGCGTTCATTGCATGTTCATCGGGATATTTTCCCATCTCTTATTCTTATTTCTCTCTGTAGTTCACTATCAAACCATGGTTTATCTGTTGTATCTGTATTTATTGTGACAGCACGGCTTGGTACGCATAAGCTTATATAGTTTTTAAATGTGGACAGAAAAATATCACATATTACATTAATAGACTCGCAGCTATTAAACATGTGCCTCCAAATAGTTGATTCAATCAATTCATTTAACTTAGCATAGTCACCATTTTTATAAATCAGACCTTCTCTTATATAGGTATTTTTTTTGTCTATGCAGTTCGTTAGCGAAACAACAACCCCCTTGTGATCACTGATATGCATGCTGAAGTCGACAACACTCGACACTATACAATTACAATCGGCACTGATAACAATAGGGTCAAGCAGAGTTTGTGAATACTGAGTGACGCGTGTCGGCTCCTTAATTACATTACGTTAACCCTTCCTAACTAAAATATCGTGCAGATGGTGAAGGTTGCAGTTGAGTAAATCTTTGTTAATATCACCGAGTAGAACAACGTAAGGCGTATAATCTAGAGCAGTTTCAAGTGAGTGTTCTAGTTGATCCCAATACAACACAGGGTGGTTAGGCGGTCTTTACCACGCACATAATATTATTCTCCTCTGAGGCAAGAAAACCTTGAAAAACATATTTTCATTATTATATGATTCTAAATCTTTCCTACGTTTTAATGTACAACAATGCCGAGAAATATACAATAATACCACCACCAAAACAATTCCTATCCCTCCTTATAAGGAGAATGATAAAGGTCTATTTTCAGGTCATTTGTGTTTACAGAATCATCAAGGTGTGTCTCTGTAAAACATACAATGTCATATTCAGAGATTTGCTCAGAGATACAAGGTAGTTTACATCGGAGACTTCTTACATTTAAGTGAAATATGGATATTTCCTTTTTGTGCGAGTTTACTGAAACACAGCCAGGATTTTGCTCGACATCTCCAGCAATATTGAGAAGTAAGATGAAGATTGGTATGATATTACTTTTTTATTAGAGTTAGTGAAAGACTGTGCCGAACATAGGTATATTTGAACAAGACTACAGCTGATGGATTAATAAAAGTGTTCAGAACATCCATGGAATAACCAACTAAAGTAGGCAGTAGATGATGGATTGATAATGTGGAATTTTCCCTTTTTAGGTGAGTTGAATAACATTTGTTGTAATGCAAACCTATCGATGCTGTGTACGCACTCAAATCAGTCATTGGCTAAAACAGGAAATGGTATTATCCAAGCAAGGGCACCGACAGGTTTGCTATTGATTATGTTTTGTGAATTGAAGTTAATTTGTCTTTTCCAAGTATGAATCGTACACCAGAACTAATAGGCAATAAAAATCACAGGCAAATTCATTCCCCAAACAATTTTTTAACCAAACGGCTAAAACGGGCTTATGTCTACTTATACCTGACTAGTAATACCATTGAAGATGCCTGACATATTCATTGATTGGAATAGAACCAAGGGCAGCAACTGGTGTATGGTACCCAAACAGAATGTTAGTCACAAAAAGCTAATACCGGTACAGACATTATTTGTTATTTAGATTACCGTATTCGACGTAATAAGCGCCCGGGGCGCTCTCAAAATTAGAAATAGGGCGCTCTTATTAGAATATAATTTTGGTGAGAAAAAAAACAGAGTTGAAAGATTGTACATTTCGTAGTTTATGCTGACAGCCTGAAATGATACAAAAGAAAAGTATGTGCGTATCCTACACGACAGATATATATATTCCAGAATTTAATTGCCCATAATTAAGGGTGCATATAACACACGAGTGCGTATTATACACGAACAAATAGGTCTTGTGTACATTGATCAATCGGAAGGGTGCTAATTGGGATTGTTCACTAGCCAATATATTAGCAAATATCGCCGTGGGCGCTTATTAGAGCGGGGCGCTTATTACGTCGAATAAGGTATTCACGTTGTCATGATCAAAGTTTGTTTCAAACACCTCAGCAGTGTATGCAATGTTATTTTTGTAGGATTAACAGAAATAGCAACACTTCGAGATTTTCCAGATATATATCCATTTAGCATGACGAGATAGATTATATCATGTATAGAAACAAGGGCTGGGATGAGTCTAAATTTACTACCCGGGTACACGACCACCTATTACCAGAGTGGACCCTACCTTGGTACCTGTGTTAAGTCTCAAGTTGGGTACAAAATGTTCAAATGGTAATTGTTTTACCGGAACCCTGGCAAAAAGATTTAGTATAAAATGATCCCATCATGGATACACTGAAGTTGATTGAAGTTACACCTTAACTCAAACATATAAAAGTCAGAAAAAAATGTGAACATAAGCAACCTGTGTAACCATTATTGTGATTGTGATCACACAATGTATCAAATGGCTCACCAGAGGGTTCAGGTAGTCCTGTGGGTACCCGGGTCCTACTCAGGACCCATCCTACCCGAGTTACCTGTCTCAGCCCCATCTTCCCGAGACAAGAGCGTCCACTAGCCTTCTTATCAAAGTCTTGCCATATCAAGCCCACTTTCCTGTGCGAAATAATTATATGATTGGACTATTGCACATATCGATAGTCCAATCAGGTAACGTTTCCACAATCAACATCCACGACTGGTACACTTTTGTATGAAAGTGATTTACCGCAGCTTTGTTGATTCAGACAATAACAATCAACATTGAAATTTAAACTTGCCAAAACATGTTATTTAAGAGATAAATATTAATATTCGATGGTGATATTGGATTTATACAAATGACTGAGTATTCTTTGTGCAGCCTTGGGTACATTTACCCCAATTTAGAAGTTTAAATCACTCAACTATGTCATCAGAGACCAACAGTAAATTGATATTCTATGTCTAGCCATCAATCTCTTGGCAGCGTCTTGGCATTTTGGGCCACCAGAGGGCTCTGGTGATGGTGTTTCTATCTAAAACTATACTACAGTGAGTTAGTGTGCCAAGTTATATGCATATAAGTCCTAGGACACTGTTTTAAACTTAAAACATTTAACAGTGTAAACACACATTTAGGAAACTTGTCGGCCATCTAGAAGTTGGTGGCCATCTTGAATTTTTACAGATTTGTCAATAGCTGAAAACATTCAGTAGTTGTGAATATCTTTTTAGAAACATAATGTGACTATTTCGCAATACAACACATGCTTTATTTCATCTAAACATTGAACCTCATCTGAAATATGGAAGATATATTAATAATTGGTGGCCATATTGGATTATGCTAATTATACAAATTTCCCAAACTGGGATTGCTTGGGACTTTTAATATGTTGTTCTTGGGACCTTGTAGAAATGCATTGTGGTGAAATAAATTCTGTTGCAATTTGTTCCAAGTGAAACCTTATTTTGCCTGGACAATTATTATGGACTATAATTCTGACTGGTTTGACTTGTGTTAGACACTATTCTCTTTGCGCTGGCGCAGCGACACCTATCGGAGTATCGAAGAATGAGAAGCCATATACCATAACAAAGGTATACAAAAAAGAGCTGCAGACAAACTGACATATTTTTGTTGTTGATTAATGCATACTATATATGACTTGAAAGGGTGAACCTATCGGCCGGTCTACATCATGTTATGTACAATAAAATATATATAGTATCCCTTCGGAGAATTCAGGTAAACGAACAGGTGATAACAAACTTGATAAAAAAAATTTGAAATAAATTATCACAAAACATGATGATTTACCATTGAAATTGTATTTTCTGTTCTGCTAGGCATTGTTTTATATGCAGAAATAAAGATTACTGTGTCTATTTTCTCGTGAACTAAGCCAGAAATGGCAATCAGCTGTATATATGCACATTTTCTACCAATCTACTGGTGATTCAGTTAAATAATACACAATAAATATAACTTCAAAGAATTTTGATGCAATGATCAGATGAATAGTATCTGAAACTACTATTTTATCAGATATAAAATAGTCCAACATCAAGTTATTCTAGTTGCAGCTTTTACTATATGTATGTAAAATAATAACAAGAGTGCTCTGAGAGCACAACATCCCCCGCATCAATTTTTTTAACGAGTCAAATGAAGCTCCGTAAAACAGGGGCAGTAACTCTGTCAAAATTAGTCGAAATGAAACGGGACTGCGATATGCGTATCATCAACATGTCAACATCTTGTGTGTAGAGTGTCAGGGATATTCTCTGGAAACTGTAGGAGGAGTTGATTTCACAAGCTTAGTACCCTCTCTCACAATAAGGCAAATGAAGCTCCGTAAAACAGGGGCAGTAACTCTGTCAAAATTAGTCGAAACGAAACGGGACTGCGATATGCGTATCATCAACATGTCGACATCTTGTGTGTAGAGTGTCAGGGATATTCTCTGGAAACTGTAGGAGGAGTTGATTTCACAAACTTAGTACCCTCTGTGGGACGGACAGACGGACGGACGGACTGCGCCACGACATAATCCCCCTTCGGCCATTCTGGCCCGGCGGGGGATAATAACCATAAGCATGGCACTTTGGAACAACTGATTGCTATTGCTGGATAAATTTTGAGAATGGAACAATTTCACTGTTAAGGCCTCCCAGGTTCTTGCTACAGCAAATGAATGAAAATAAAATGAAAATATTGTAATTACAACCAACAAAAGTTATATGTATAATATCAGGCAGTTACCTTGTTCAAAGAATGTATCTACAGATATCCACATAAAGGAACAATACTCATATATCTGAAGCTGTTATTAATTATTTACAGATATGCTAGAATTTGAAAATGACTCTTGGGTTATATGTGGTGATTGGAATTTGGTAATAGTTCCAAACATAGATCTTGAAAATTATAAACATATCAAAAACCCTAAAGCACGAAATTTTATTATAGAAAATATGGAGAGATATAATCTTCATGATATTTGGAGAGAACTGAACCCTACTTTTAATAAATATACCTGGTGGAAAAAGAACCCGCGACAACAAGGTAGACTAGACTTCTTTTTAATATCAGAAAATGTAAGTAATATTACACTAGATGCAAATATATCAGAAGGCTACAAATCGGATCATTCAGCCATCTCTTTATCCACATCTGTAAACAAAGAAAAAGGGAAGGGTTACTGGAAATTCAATTCCTCTTTGTTATATAATAAGGAATTTTGTGATATGTTTAAAAAAACACTTGAAGAAGTTAAACTTGAATATGCCTGTAATGATCAGGATAATGTTCCAGTGGAGCTTTTAAAATTAAAATACCCAGCAACAATTGTATTCCAAACCTTTTTGATGAAAGTTAGAGGGAATTCAATTTCAATATCAACTTATTTGAAGAGAAAAAAAAAGAATAAAATACAATGACTTGAAAAAGATATAAACCAGGTAGAAGATCAAATAAGAAATGATTTTCAACATGTAAATGAAAATAAATTCGCCCAACTTTCCAAGCTTAAATTAGAAATATAAAAATTAAAAGAGGAAGAAGTAAGAGCTCAAGAAATTAGAAGCAGACTAAGATGGTATGATGAAGGAGAGAAACCAACCAGTTATTTTTGCCATTTAGAGAAAAGAAATTTTACAAATAAGCTGATACATAAACTAGTAGATGATTCAGGTAATACGATTACAGATGGAAACCAGATACTAGAGCAACAAAAACATTTCTATCAAAATTATATACTAATCCAAATTTTGAAAACGATAACCTTGATAGTTTTTTAAAAGATATCAAAACTCCTAAACTTGATTTGAATTTAAGAGATAGTATAGAACAAGAAATCACTCAAGAAGAAATTAATAGAGTTGTCATGGATATGAAAAATAACAAGAGTCCAGGTCTTGATGGTTTTAGCATAGAATTTTTTTAATTTTTGGGTAAGGAATTAGGCCCTTGGATCTTCAGAAACATTAATGAATCTTTTAGTAATAGGAAATTAACAATAACAGTAAACAGAGGTATCATCACCTGTATTCCCAAAGGTAAAAAGGATAGAACTTTACTTAAAAACTGGCGACCTATAACTCTCCTTAATGTATTATACAAAATAAAGAGTGCATGTATTGCAAATAGAATAAAGAAAACTCTCCCTTCCCTAATTGATGAAAATCAAACTGGCTTTATACCAGGAAGATGCATAGCAGAAAATATAAGATTATTATATGATATCATATTTCATCTAAAAGAACAAAATAAAACAGGGCTTCTTCTTATAGATTTTGAGAAAGCCTTTGATACAATTTCCAAATCATTCATAATAGACGTACTTAAAAAATTTGGTTTTGGATCCTATATTGTTGATTGGGTAAATATGCTTATAAACAATAGTTCATCCTGTGTCATACAAAATGGCCATCTTTCTTCTTTCTTTGAAAATGAAAGAGGATGTAGACAAGGTGATCCCATTTCCCCATATCTTTTTATTCTAGTAGCTGAAATCCTAAGCATACTTATTAGAGAGAATACAAACATTAGAGGTATAGAGATGCATGGAAAAGAACATAAACTTGGTCAATATGCAGATAACACTGAATTATTCTTAGAGGGTACTCCGGAATGTCTTAATGCTGTAATTAAAACACTTAACGATTTTTACCAAATGTCAGGGTTGAAAATTAATATGGATAAAACAAAGGCTTTACGGATAGGCGCCCTCACTGGGAGTAGATTAAAAATATGTGATCAGCTCAACTTGGAGTGGCACACTGGAGACTTTGAAGTTCTAGGTATTATTCTTAACCCGGAATTAAAGGATTTATGGGTAATCAATACCTGTAAAAGATTAGAAAATATCACTAAACTTTTAGCAAACTGGAGAAAAAGGCATTTAACATTAATTGGGAAAATTACAGTTATCAAAACACTTGCTTTATCACAGCTAGTTCACATATTCACGGCATTCCCAAATCCGCCCGATGCTTTTATTAAGAAATTAGATCAAATATTTTTTGATTTTCTTTGGAACGGAAAAACAGAGAAAATAAAAAGAGAAAATATTAAGAGAGAATATAAAAATGGGGGACTAAGAATGCCTGATATTAAAACTTTTGTGAAATTTCTAAAAATCTCCTTTTTAAGTAAATGTATTAAACATCAGAAATGTCAGCAATATGACATTCCAGTAAAAGATTTACTAAGATTAGGTTCAAATGCTTTTATTTACACAAAAGTTTCTAACCCTTATTGGAACGATGTTATTAAAGCTTGGTGTGAATATTTTGGAAAATATGAATTAGACCTTTCTCTTATTGGAAACATTATGAATCAACCATTATGGTTAAACCACTACTTAAATTCCCCAAAGTTTTTCATAAAAGATTGGTATATTAAGGGTATTTGGTCCCTAAAACATATTTGTCAGGGAAATAGATTTTTTCCATTTGAAATTCTAAAAGAAAGATACAATATTAAAGGGACCTTTTTGCATTATGTTCAGCTTATTTCAATTATTCCCCAAGCATGGAAAACAGCAATTAAAAAACATTTTGATGTAGATTTATACTTTGACGTGTATATTCTTCCTTGTTATCAGGACTTATTGATTTGTAAAAAAGGTTCAAGACCCTTTTATGATAAACTTATTTTTTCTGACTCACAACCTAAAATATGTAAGAAATGGAAAATTAAATTTGGTGAATGTTTAGATTGGGCTAATATTTTTGTCTCTTTTAGAAAAGACATTAGAGACGTAAAATCGATAGATTTTCAATTTAGATTTCTGCATAGAATGATATATACAAAAAAAGAACTTTATAAAATGAAACATGTCGATGATGATTTATGTGAATTTTGTAAGATAGAGAAAGAAAACTTGATGCATGTATTTTATGACTGTGAATATGTGTTCGAATTCTGGCAAAACTTGGAGGCTTTCCTGAATTCTGTGGGAAATAATCATATGCTTTTTACAAGATTTAATTTATGTTTTGGTGAAATAAGTGCAAAACCTGCAAATAATCATATTATTATGTTAGCTAAGAGACACATTTTTATTTCTAGTTTAACGAAAAGGAAACCCTCATTGGACGTTTTTAAACAAGTATTAAAAGATGCTATCTATTTGGAATATCTGTCAGCAAAAACTAATAATAAGCTTAGCACTTATAACAAAAAGTGGATATTGTATTGAGGTTTACATGATGCCTTGAATCTTACATAGATTGCTGACTGTGTGTGATCATTGATTGTTTACAATCACTTTGACTCTATTGCCAAAGAAAGACTGTAATGTTTTTCCAAGATAAGGATTACAGTACTATAATTCGGTACTGTTTATTCCTTTATTATTAGCTTATCTTTCTACGATTGCTCATAAATATGGTGTTAACTACTTTCATGCCAGAACATCTTGCTCGATCCTTCATGATCAAGGCCTATCCTCCACGGCGTCAAAATGTTAATTGCTATATATGTATATATCACTGTGTATGTAACCACTGAAACTGGAATAAAAATGATTTGAAAATAAAAAATATATCTGAAGCTGTACAAAAAAACCTGTCCGATGTCACGTGTCTTTGTAACAATCTAATATTTTAAAATATATATAGCATTTCAGGATATAATGACCGGTGTTCATTTCTCAACTGATCATGTAAGTTTGTTTCAGGTGTTTCACAAAGGTGTCAAGTCTCATTGGTCAGCTGAGAGGGCTCACGTGACAACTATGTTCATGATGTCCTCAGTTCTTAGCAAATCCAGAGAGTTAGAAAACAATAAGCAATCAATCAATATATTTTCAGCTAATCCTTGGAACAAAGTACGTTGTTTTTATATCGGCACGTCACTCCCAGATATGGGAGTATTCTGTCTGCTTTAGTAAACCTACATAGATGAACACTTACTTTTTAACAGCAAACTAATCATTCCATGTATTATCAGATAATCCTTCAATCAATGATTTTTGCAACTCTACTGATCAGTCCTGTCTCACTGTGCTTCCATGTGCATATTACATAACATGTAGTTCATTCACCACATCAGTCCTGTCTCACTGTGCTTCCATGTGCATATTACATAACATGTAGTTCATTCACCACATCAGTCCTGTCTCACTGTGCTTCCATGTGCATATTACATAACATGTAGTACATTCACCACATCAGACCTGGATTTATACCCAAATCGTAGATAAAATAATCACCCCTGACACAATGCGAACCACTGAGTGCTTTATTACCCTGGCACCCTCATAGGCAGCGGTGAACATTATTGACATATTTTGTAGCCCTTGTCAGGTAATGGAGTAGTATGGGCGGCTATTCGGTACAAAAATACAAAGTTGAAATAAAGGACAAAAGTACGCAATAATAGTCCAGGGGTCCGGAAACCGTCATATTAAATAGTCAAATGTTACGAAAAGACGTCAAATGAAAAGAAAGAACAATGTGTACTAAAGAACGTCAGTGCGCACGAAAGGACACTAAACTGCTAAAGGACTTTGACAATAAAGAACACCAGATGGCGCAGCGATTTGTAAACCATTCCGAGTTTAATTGGCTTGTTCCGCTGTGTATATAACTGCATGCCGAGGTGCACAATATAATCCGTCATTCCTCGTGCACCCACCATCAGACGACACGTACATATGTATTATGTACACATTGTGAATATACATGTTGCGTTTATGCATCATCCCCGGGAAAGGGCCTTTTTTTCTTGATGCAACACAAGGGTGTTATATGATGCCAATTAAGTTATGTTTCAGATCCACATTTATATTGCGTACTTTTGACCTTTATTTCAACTTTGTATTTTTACCTTAATCAGTAACATTTAATACTTTCTTCGTAACATTTGACTATTATTTCATACTTTTGTCCTTTATTTCAACTTTATATTTTTTTACCAAATGGCCGCCCATAGAGTAGTTCTACCACTAATTATACCTGAAATAAAGTCATTAACTGAGCATTAAGTGAATGACAACAAATACACAGGTGGCGGGTTATACCATGAAACATGGATGACAACTAGGGTGTTGTAATTGTTGTCATATGCAATTATTCTGAAAAATAAGGGTCAATGCTGTTGAGTATATGAACTAAATTGTATTATTACAAAAATAATATGTACACATATTTTCTGTATGCCAAACTACATAATGGTACACGTGTACACATTTATACATGCAGATGAATTTGCTTGGTAAAATGTTTTTAGGTATATATCATGTCCACTCAAATGTGAGGATTCAATTACCTCTTGCTGTCAACGAGATTTTCCAGTTGGCCCCTCGCAGGTCAGAAGCCCAGTTTGTTAGTCGATGGCTCTAATTGGCTTCTGGTGATTATGTGGGCTAATTAAATTGGCGCCGGATAGACGACTGAAAGTTGGAATGTTGTTTCCCGATAAAATTCGCTTCTGTGACGATGCTGCCATCAAATCAGCGTTTCAAACAGAGGTGTTTATTGTGATTTGAAACCTTTGATTGACTCATCAGATCTGATTTCTATTATGATTTTTTTAACAGGTGTCGATTCTATTTCTAAACGTCTACATTGGAAACATAGTATGTTATCTCCTGACTGATATCTGTGGCAGACCAATCAGAATGCAGGGTTCTATATGTCATGGTAGAATATTGTTTACAATTTCAAACTATTGAACGTGTTGAATATACATTATTATATATGCATCCATCTCTGTCTCTATCATGTTTACATTAATTAAAGTCGCATTGCCGTATTTATATCAACATTGTAAGAATTCACGAGTTTCCCCATAAGGTCCAAAACAAACATTTTTATTTTATTTTTGTAAGAGTAGACAGGCACACAGGTAGATTTGTACGAAATATCGTGGACCCATCGATCGTGATCTTAAAAACACATCAGGTAAACTCTGTGTTAACTTTACACCTGCATTAATATACCACGTACAAATCTTGTTTCATATTAGAATTAAGTTTCCATAACCGACAGATAGAAAACCATCCACTCACCTGCAAATTTTACCTGCATTTTCCCTGTTCGACAATTCCTTGCAGTTTCAAGTCACTCCACTCCTCCATAAACGTATGGCCAATCGCGGGGAACTTGAAACAGTCGCCACGGAGCAACCACGAGCTGTTTACCACAACAACAGAGATGGTGGTGTACATGTGCTCGTTTCAAATCAGGATATGACAACTATGGATTACAGTTCTTTTGTTTTTTCCCTATAATCTGCTACTCAGATACGTTAGTGATAACTACATTATCATTTCATAGAAAGAAAAGTACTACAAATCGCAGGTATGGTGATAGTTGATTGCACTCGGAGTAGATCGAGTAGCCAAGTGCTGGACTCATTGTAGGAGACGAGATGCTGTGCATTTTCCGTGTTCTTGGATAAAACTACACTGAACTGTACAGAAAATTATTTTCACTATCCGTTGACGGATTATCGCACATCTACCAATTAGTGCCTATGTGTGTCAGCGATGTCATCGTGCAGTCATACTCTTGAAGATGTGTGTGTGCCCATCACAATCGGAGTCGAGCAGACGACGTTTGTCAGTGACGGTGGATGGATAGCCGGTGCTTTCTTTATTGGCCTCTTCATTGGGGCTATAGTCGCAGCGGCCCTAGTAAGACCTTGCCTGCGAGAATGGCAGAAAAAGAAGGTTAGTAATTTGTCTTTACTCGACCTAACCCATAAATAGGAATACTTCCAACGCAACTATTAGGCCGAAGTAAAAACATTAATTAAGTCCATAATTAGGGTGTCGGTGATCAAGGCTTGGAGCCATTGCTCATATGGTAACAGGTCATTTTGTATCTCAGTAGATTCGTATCTTACCAATTTCATCGCCTCTAGTTCTTTTCTTATCTCTCAGTTTCGTAACCCTTCATCAGTTACTCTACTCAAAGCGAAACAATGTCAACGATCAACAACAACGACCTGTTAAGTCAGTTACTTCAATGACATAATGTATTATTACTTTTACTTAATACTTTATTAAATATATTTAAGTGTAAAGTATATGGAAAAGTTTGAAGTAACTGTTAAAGTTGTGTGCGTGATGACTAGGGCTGCAACGAATACACTATGAGGCGAATACGATTCGTATCACGAATATAGGGTAGAGAATACGAATATTAATTCATGAATACAATAACAAGTCAGCAGTTGATGTATTATTTGTCATATTCAGTGAGGCAACAACAACATACATTATTTGACATGGTTTGTTAATTATTAATATATAACTAATATATTATTCATTTATATACTGCACTTATCCAGGTACAATTACTGTATTCGATGTAATAAGCGCCCAGGGCGCTCTCAAAATTAGAAATAGGGGGCTCTTATTAGATTATTATTTTGGTGAAAAAAACAGAGTTGAAAGAAAAATTTCGTGGTTTATGCTGACAGCCTGAAGTGTTTATGTACGACAGATATATTTTTCCAGAATTTAATTGCCCATAATTAAGGGTGCATATAACACACGAGTGTGTATTATACGAGAATAAATAAGTCTTGTGTACATTGATCAATCGGAAGGGGTGCTAATTGGGATTGTTCACTAGCCAATATATTAGCAAATGTCGCCGTGGGGGCTTATTACGTCGAATACGGTAAGTATCTGCTCAAATGCGACAATGACCAGTGACCACAATACTGTCAAATTAAATAGTATAAGAGTGTTGTCTTTTGAAGAAATCCATGCATAAAATATGTTCTTATGGGTATTTTTTATGTAAATGCACATGCTTGCATATTCATAAATATTCGATTCTAGTGGCCACGAATAACGAATTCAATTCATGAATGGATACGGTTCGATTCACCGAATAGGCAAATGAATCCTAACAGCCCTAGTGATGACATATTGAAATAAAAATAATTACCGAAGCAAAATACTGCAACTTTGTCAACTGTCATCATGTGCAACTAAATTGTTCGTGTCACAATAATTATGAGAAATGGCCGTAGTGACAAACAGATTGGTGTTTGTATAACAATAACTCAAGTTACAATGTATGAAACATATAACGGGGTACGAAATTGGTGAAGGGATATGAAACTTGTTGTATCTTCGCATGTAATTCATCATTGTAAATTAATGGTCCCTTGCAAACTCACGTAATAAGACCTCAGCAATGCATGTCAGGCAACTTTGTCTGCGGCTTGTTATGGTGAACGGTTGTATCAATGCTCTGAAGTAAACAACTATGTGGAACTATTAGATAAGTCTGTGTTATTTCTTATGAAACATATAGGATTCCGATCCCAGGTTACCAAAAACTGATGCGATGCAAAAAGAACTAGAGGTGACGAAAGTGCACGAGATACGAATCTACCAGGATACGAAATGACACAAAATCCCACATATGAGATCTGAAGCATGTTCAGGAGGGCGGGCCATTGCAATACTATGAGGGCATGCAATGAACAGTTTACCATGCTGATCACATGAGTTTACTCACGATACAGGAGGTAGGATGCTGTGTAATACATGATGCTGTTCACATAGTTCTGTGATAGTCATCATACCAAACTGTAGTCTCTAAACTAAAAATGTTTTTTTCCAACTTGCAGCAGATCAAGATGTTATTACATCCAATCTCATTAAAATCAGACCTTAGTTCTCGCTACCGCTAAGCGAGAACTAAGGTCTGATTTTAATGAGATTGTTATTACATCAGGTATGATCTACAAGGAGAAATGGCCAGCAATTGTTTCTGGACATTTTTTCTCTTTGAATAAAACGAGAAAGGAACATCTAAAAGAAATATTTCATCCTTTGTCGTATCAAAATATAACGAGTAACAACAAGGATTAATATTCAAAATTCATTCATTAAACAAAATCAAAATCTGTTGTACCGGTTTACAATTTTGCACTGTCGGAGTCGTATGGAAGATCAACTGCTCTTGTGTTATGGACAGAGTTCCTCAGGGATCCCTGTAAAAATAACATAGACAACACTGTTGTTATGAACTATATAAAAAAGGATGTTAACTAATCTCCTCTACATAAAATGACTAATCCTTTTTTTGTTATGCTTTCTGAATTTTAAAACTGATTTTAAGCCATTACACTGCAACCATCAGGACAAATTTTAAAAAAGTATAATTTTCATCCTTCTCACAATGTTACAAAAGTGGTGTATGAATAAATTACCTTAAATCTTGCCCAGCCTTATTTGGTTTGAGCATGTTTTCGACTTCACTTACAGCAATCATTGGATACTTTTCCCCCAACAGGATTCTGTGAACATAAATAAACAATTATTTGTGCGAATTGTAATTGTGCTCTATCATGAATACGAACATTGAATAAAGTTGTGTTACCACAAGCACAGTCACATATAACTTTATTTGTTGAAAACCAAAGAAAATTTACGAAACTAAAAATAAACTTATTTCCTCAAATTTACTATTGCATTTGTAGGGGAAATAATGAAAATTATGGGAGGCATTCATTACCACGTGAAACAGTAGCATCATGAAGGACCTTTATAAGCCAGGTGGACGACTGTATAAAAACATTCCTTTGTTACATTGTGGTGCAAAACTTCATTGATAGAGAAGAGATTGGTTACACATGTTTGTCTGATGACATCATGATCATGATCTGGTTAGTTATCCCTTCTTTACCAATATCTAATGTGCAAAACTATAACAATGCTGATATCTATACTGGAAAACATCAAAATGTAAATTCTGGTGCTGAAACTTGTCGCAGGAAGCATGTGGATAGCTGCACCTAGCGGCAGAAGAATCGTATTGCAAGGGCAGATAAGCAGAGTTCCGTTCCTTGCACTTGTAGTAAAACCCAATCTCATTAAAAGCAGATCTTAGGTATCGCTACCGCCAAACAAAGATCTGACGATATCCCATGACTGGTCCTGCAGAACGACCTTTCATCCGACCAATCAGAGCATCGCTTACCAGATCAGGAAAGTGACAGTCGGAATTTGTCTTCCAGTCATGCAACCTCGAATCGGTATTCTAAAGGACAGTCTTTGGGACTGAATCCATACAATCAAGGCCATCTATTAGCATGATTAGCCATTCAGAACTAAGATCTGATTTTGGTGACATTGAGTAAAACTGCATGTATGCAAGTATGCCACAGTTAACAAAAATATATTTTACTTCCTCAAATTGATAAATATATTTTATAGTTTTAATGGTCAGTGAAAAGTCAAAAGAAAAGCAATAAATGAAAATTGCAACCTGCATGATTAATAATGTTAGTACTGTTTAAGTAAATTATGGTCAGGGTCCATGCATTTATTGCAGGCATTGTGATCATATTTACTATAAAGTTGTTTTTAAGTTTATTTTGTTTCCACCAAGATATAATTGTGTACGTATGTCACAATCGCACGCAATAGAGCATTAAAAATATGAGGTACCAGGCTGATTCATTGTAATAAAACACCATGCTATTTTACTGTTCTTCAGATAATTGTAGCAAGTAGATATGTACTATCATAAAAAATTTATTTTTCCGGTGATTTCTGTTATATTTCTTTCCCGTCCCGTGTTCCTATGTGTATCCTGTGTACATGGAATTATAAACAGCAAACTTTCTAATGAAACAGTTTTTACTCGCTGGTAACATACATTAAACAAACACAAATGTTTCATTTTACACAACAGATGTAAACAGTTCACTTTATAAATTCACAGTGTTATGAAACCATACAGTTAAACAAAAAAAATTTAAAAATTTATACGCGCATGGCAGTACGTTTGGCTTTAGCAGGGATAGAAATTAACCATGAAAGTAAGGAGCCCGAATAGTGATAACATATAGTAATTCCCCCCAAAATGTTTGAAGTTCTACTAACCCTTAGGATACCTTTAACTGGTCTTGGCATATAATATAAGCGGGCTGGTACTAATTTCTATCCCTGTTTAGTTAATTCGATAATGCAACTTCATAATACAAATCTATACTGAACCTCAAAAGAAACATCACCCCAAGTAACATTGCATGAAAAGTTGTCATTTAAATATCTGGGTCATTTTTGTCAAAGTTTCTAAAATTTATCATTACCGTAATAATGACAACATTGGTGTATAATAATAACTTTATTGATAATTTATAACAATAATGATTCTAGTCGTGGCAACTTCCAAACTTTCGGGAAGTTGTAATCTATCGGACCGTCATTCAGGCGATGTTTCTGACAGATCACGATCTGAAAAATACTATCATGAAAGTGTATCCCGTGGATAAGCCGACCCCTTTCTACAGAATCTTTTTTCTGGTCCTCAAAATTCGGCTTATACGCGGTCATATACGGTACTTTGTCCGGAAAAATGAAATTTGATAAAAAAACAAAGCAGATGACAATAAAACGGATCGCCCCAAACGCATCACGGCAATGGCCATGGTAACCTGATGCATGCGAGTTCCATGCAAATTGAAATGTACATGCGTTCCCTAATTTCTTGCCCTATAAAAATCCACCCAGATCAGATAACATTCATTATCCCCCTGGCATATAATGCGGGGGGATATAGCTATGGGCATGTTCGTCCGTCCGTCTGTCCTTCCGTCTGTCTCAATCGTTTCTGGAGCAGAACTCGAAAACTGTTCAATATTTCTTCATCAAACTTTGCATTTATATCACTTAAGTAGTGAAGTTGTGCCTTTTGCTATTTTGGAATTTGTCCAATTTTTTTATTTTCCAATTTTCATGAAAGCATGCTGGACATAGGCTCACTATGTGAGTTTTCGAAGCAGAACTAAAAAACTGTTGAATATTTCTCCATGTTACTTTTCATAGGTTTAAACTACATACTGAACTGGTGCCTTTTGCTATTTAGGAATTTTAGAAGGTTTTATTTTTTACGTTTACATGGCAACAAGTTGGACTTAGGTTCTATAGTGTAGAGTTCTCAAAACCCATTCAAAACTTTCTAACAAAACTTTGCATGTCTATCAGACTCATGCTGAACTGGTGCCTTTTGCTATTTAGGAATTTTATAAATTTTTATTTTTTACGTTTCCATGGCAACAAGTTGGATTTAAGTTTTAATATAGGGTGGGTTCACTTATGCAGTATAACAAATAAACTGCTAAATATTTCCTTGCCAAACATTGCATGTCTATATATAAAGCACATACTGAACTGGTGCCATTTGATATTAAGGAGTTTTAGAAATGTTTATTTTAGAATTTCCATTGCAGCTATTTTGACAGGGCTAAGAGAAATGTTGGGTCAGTTTCCTGGTTTGGGACCATAACGTGTTAAAATGGGCGGGGGATATAGATGACTTCGTTGACTATACGCTTGTTTAGTTATTTTTTCTTGTAATTTGTCATTTGTTTGCATAAAAAAACAACACAGAAACACACTTGTTTTACTTTTCATTTCATATGGATGCGACCGTGGTGTATCTTTTGTGGGTAAACAATGTATGCTTCTTTAAGAACATTCAACTCTTGACTCATTACATACAGAATTGCACATTTACTTGTGGTTACTTTACAGACAGCTGCTGGGGGGATATGTCATCTTTCCCATGACTGTTGTTCATTATTGAATTGCTACCACATGCCAAGATTGATAAGAAATCAGCGACACCAAGCCCTTGGACGATTGCAAGCTGGACAAATCGTCCAGCAAGTAGCCAATGCATTTCAAGTCCACGTAAGGACCATATACAGGCTGCAGCAACGGTACCCGACCACAAACACTACAGATGACCGACCATGTAGTGGAAGACCAAGAGTCACCACCCGACGTCAGGATCGTCAGATTGTGTGACAGCATCTTAAAGATCGCTTTGTTACTGCTGCGGAAACTGTTCAACAGACCATGGGGACACACCAGCTACACATTAGTGCGGACACTGTGCGTCGACGACTGACGAGCAGACACCTCCACTGTCATATTCTGACACCACGAGCATCATGATGTGGGGTGGAATTGGTCTTGCACAGAGGATCGGCCCTGTAGTCTTCCAGAACATCGGTCCAGAGAGAGGCAATGGTGTCACAGCAGCTCGGTACATTGATTAAGTGACCACACGCCATACCTCATTTGGCACGTCGCTGCAATCACAAGTTTCAGCATGATAACGCCCATGCCCACACTGCAACAAGAGACTTCCTCCAGCAGAAAGGCATCAGAACCATGCTGTGGCCTGCCCTTAGTCCTGATTTAAATCCCATTAGGCACCTGTGGGACGTCTGAATGACGTCCGACCAAGGCCGACAACTGCAGCTGACCTGCGTCAGGCGTTCCTCAGAGTGTGGGCTCAAGTGCCTATGGCCTTCATCAACCGCCTCATCCTTTCCATGTATTGACTTTGCACGGCAGTCATCAATGCACATGATGGACACACGAGATACTGACTTGTGATACCATTTTCAGAGACTAGTATTGTGTTTTACTTTAAGAACATTTGACACGTTAATTTTAACCATGATGATCAGTTTTGCCAAGTTTCATCTTTTCAATATGTCTCAAAGTATATTGACAGTGTTTGGACAAATAAGGTTTTAAATATATCTATCCATGGTGATGTTTCTTTTGTGGTTCAGTATCCCTGCATCAATATGGTGTACCAAACATGCCCCGTTCACATGCACAACATTTACTCACGTAAGTAATTTTGGACATACATACGTTTGTACATACGTGTGTATATGTAAATTTACCATGCGTTCACATGAAAATTAGCTATGGTGTGTACATGAGATATGTAAATCGTGTAAGGCACACATATTCATCATTCTATTCATGTCTTTCAATATGAAAATGTTGTTTTCCAATCAAAGTTGAATGAGAAGAGAGTTATCTTACAGAAATCTTCACATGAAGCAACATGTGTTTGACTTAATCTGTACACAAATTTTTGACTCCTTGAAACCCAAAGAAAACACTGTCTACCCAGCTCTCCATGTCCCCATTAAAGTTGTTATTGCTGTATACTGAATAGAATACAGAATTCAGAATTTGTATGGTGTTGGCAAATCAACATATATAAATTAGATCATCCTCTGACGTTACCACATTACAACCTATATACATACAGTTTAAATTTACATTTACTTTTGCACCTGCTCCAGACATGATGTAAATGTGCTCCTGGTGTAAATATACACACAAGAAAACGTGTTCATATGACAAGTATACTCATGTATGTATATTTACACATTAATGCAAATATACACACATTTGCATAGAGGTGCATGTGAACGGGGTATTAGTTTCTATTAAATGTACTAACCATTAAGAACTCAATAAGGTGACTATTTTTTTTGTCATGAGTTATTTCACATTTATGCCGTTTACCGTAATTTGTATGGTACAATTAGAACCAAATATTGTTACATAAATATTGATATATAGACATACATTATATGTACATGCTGACAAAACCCTTTCTATATTCATTATAATTAAATATGAAATCTGTTTATTCAAACAGTTGCGTGTACATCCTTGCTAGGGGTCAAGATAAATCGAAATATCAAATCCAATACTAATATCTATTGGTAAGCACTTAAGTCAATAAATTGATTGTTAAATCAGTTTTCGATCAAAAGTATTGATTTCACTTAGGAATATCGATAGTTTCGATTGTATTTACCATATCAATAAAATAGATGCAATGCTGTTCAAATTTGTTTTTCTTTTGATCATGCGTGGTAGTAATTTACACATGCATGGTAATGTGGAAGATTCGTTTTCTTAAATTATTAGGGTAAAGAAAAAACAAATCATATCTCAAACTTCACTTTTTATTTGTTGTTATGGTTATCACATTCAAAGGAAACTTCAGTTCCAAGGTTTAATTCAACTCTAAAATCCATCTGAAATGATACACTGAAAATTATCGATATTTATCGCAATAGCTGCTTGCAATATCAATAGTTATCGCAATAGTTTCTTTCAATATCAATAGTTATCGCAATAGTGATTTCCAGACCAGTAGTCACTCCTTGCAACGTTGTAGCAATGTTGCATCACAACATTCAATATATGCATTCGTATTTACTTTTTTTAGCTATTTTCGATGTATAAACATAAAGCAATATGTGTCTTGATATGTGAAAAATAATTCATAATGTAATACGCCATCAATGTTTTGTGCTCATGTCATGAAAATATGTTTACCCAATCTTGTGACGTTGTTTGCGAACATTACATTCACACAACTTTCCAGCAATGTTGTGTGTTTGCTGGGATAATGCCAACAAGCAGAACTGTCAAGTTATCATAATGTGGCTGTAATGTCACACGTTAATAGGCATGAATACTGTGTCACATTTCCTGAGAACTGTAATCTGTTCAGAATGTCTCAGAATTAGAGATTTGTTCTTTTGATTTGGTCTGCAATAGAGCTTGAAAAATTAAAGTTATATCCATACATGTGTGTCTCCCAACATGATCCATACTGAAAATAGTAAACTACATTCTTCAGCGTCAAGATGAAGAGGAGAGGATGTGGAATAGTGCAGCGGTAGCCCCAGTTGTCACAGCTCAAGCAGTTGATACCCACAAGGTAAGGGTGTGACAGTTCTATACACTTGATTGACAGGGACATCGTTTATGGGGTATTTATGTGGAGGTCAGACTGATGTGGTTGGGTCACATGTCCACAGTCTTCGACAATAACCATGAGTCTGAAGCCTGGGTCAAGTAAAATGTATTTTGTTCTAGTAAGCTTATCTAATGAAAGTCCACCAATGAAAGTCGAAATTTACACCAAAGTCTAGGAATAGAGTATTGTGACTGACATTACGGTTGTGGAGGTCAGAGTGGTGGTGGTAGGTCACATCACAGGACCTATAGTTGGAATATTGCTGAGTGCGGCGTAAAACAACAAACCAACCAACCATGTAACTAACAAACAAACTCTCTGTGCTGTTTAACAGGTTGTTCAGGAGAAGACGGGAAAGAAGAAAAAAGGATCTCTATTCAAGCGCAGAAAAAAACCCACTGTGGATGAGGATGATAAGGAAGATGCTGATATAGAGCCGGGCAAATACAGGGGGATGGTGGATGTCATTGTCCAGACCAGTAGGTAAGGGATTTAGATCCATGGTTTCAAAATAATGGTGCATAGCCATGGAAATTAATATGACTTGGAACAGGAATGGTAATGAGCAACAAAATGAGGAGAGGTTGTCAGGCTTGTCCCGGCAAAGTTTCACCATCCTACACCATATGGTAGTCTGTCACACAGACCCTTAAAAGAATATATCCAATACAGCCCATGCAAGTCTATAATTTAACATATTTATTCTGTAAAACATTTTCATTTCAGAGACTAGATATTGGTCTTACCTTATTGTATCAGGGGAAAACATAAAAACTGTTTGAGCAGGCCAAAATGTTTCAATATATACATCTTTGTGAAACTTTGTGTACACATCAGGTAAAAGATTTGATTAGGCTTTCAGGCCGCTGTAATATAGCTGGAATATAGCTGAGTGCTGTGTTAATTAATGAACAAACATATTTAAAACAGTTGGTGATATTGATGACTTCTTCTTCTTGTTTTATTGTTAATTATCTTCTTAAAGGTGGTTAAATAATCAAAGTATTTAATCAATCAATTTTTCACAAAAGCCTATACTCAAGAACCATAACACTTAGAAAGCTGAAATTTTGCGTAAATGATAAAAGCTGAAAGTAGGTTCAAGTTTGTTCCACATGTCACAAAAAAACTTCTTTTTCTTTGCATGTAATGTTCTAAAACAATGTTGCACATTATTTCATATTCTCTACAACATTACACCAATTGTTCTGAAACTGAACATTGATGTCTGTCACCACAAAAAGGTCATGAAATCAACAATATGAATAATTTATTATTTTCACAGGTACAAATAATAGTGTCCCAGTTGACACAATGTTAATAATTACAAAGGTAACAATGGTCATGTGAGCATAGAGCTTTCTAATTAGTATTATAAAACAAAATCCAAATTGTAGCAAACAAAGGTGACATTTTTACTATCACTTGGTTTACGGATGCGCCACTCTTTCAAAGTCCAAATGTTGAAAAAAAATAAAAATACATATCACTCCTATTACTGCCAATCTTTACTTTAAAAAATGCAAAAACTGTTCAAACATAAAAAAAGATTTCATTTGCAACATGTAAACCAAAGGGAAGTCACTCTGTTATTTCTCGCTAGGATCCATCAAAGCTTGTCAATGCAAAGTGCGGTGGTGACCAGTTTAACTCTATCAACACTGTTGGCCAGTACATGGGCCAAGAAGCCACGAGTAACCAGACACTGCAGGCAGATAAGACCGGCCAAGTCACGTCAAAATAGTATATAATTTTATTAACCTACCTATCATATCATTCATTTATTCAATCTATCACATTTCGCAATTTCTGAAGTAAGTATTCCATTTCAATTTAACATTTTTTATCAAAAGATTAAAAGGTTATTCACTATTACCCGCAGTGTTATTATCCCCCACCCCAACGAAGTTGGGTTCCGTCCATCCGTCTGTGCATGCGTGTGTGCGTGCGTGAGTGGTATGTGTGTGCGTCCCGAAATCATTTCCGGAACATAGCTCAGAAACCGTTAAATATTTTTCTACGAAACTTTGCATGTCTATCAGACTCATGCTGATGGTTGGTTTGTTGTTTAACGCCGCACTCAGCAATATTCCAGCTATATGACGGCAGTCTGTAAATAATCGAGTCTGGACCAGACAATCCAGTGATTGATATCATGAGCATCGATCCACGCAATTGGGATCGATGACATGTACGAGGGGTGTTCATTAAAGATTTCCCCTAAACCACTTAGGGTTATCATATTTGGTTGAAATTTCACATGTGTAATGATACATGTATCTATGGGTTATGTCTGAATTTGCAGCACCGAACTATTAATCTTACCACTTTTACAGGTGTTATGATCAAGTAGGGTGTGACAATGGAGCCAGTAGAATACCGAGCAGTGATTAGGTTTTTATATTTGAAAGGTCGCACCAAAAGAAACTTTCGATGAAATGAAAGCAACTTATGGGGAAGATGCCCCACCATATGACGTTGTTAAACACTGGCATCGCCAGTTCAAGTGTGGTCAGACATCTGTGGAAACAACTGTTATTCCTGGTCGCCCCCATTCAGCCATTGATGAGGACACTATCCATCAAGTGGAGACCGCCATTTTGGCAGACCGTCGTATAACTGTTCGCCAGTTAGCACAAGATGTCAAGATCAGTGTAAGGTCTGTGGTAAAAATCATCCATGACAATTTGAACATGCATAAGGTGTCTGCACGATGGATTACCATGTTGCACCTTTCCAAAAGCAGGCTAATCACACAGGATGAAACATGGGTCCATCACAATGATCCTAAGACTAAAGTTCAGTCGATGCAATGGAAGCATGTGGAGTCACCACCCCCAAAGAAGGCACGGCGTCCAACCCTCTGCAGGCAAGGTCATGCTCACAGTGTTTTGGGACCAGCACGGAGTAGTTATGATGGATTTCTTGGCAAAGGGTACAACAATTACAGGAGCTTATTATGCTTCACTGCTGCGGAAATTGTGGGACGCTATCAAGTTTAAGAGGCGTGGCATGCTGACCAAGGGTGTCCGTCTCCTGCAAGACAATGCTCCAGTACACTACTCTCATGTTGCCCAGACAGAAGCGGTCCTGTGGCTATGAAATCCTTCCACATACTTCTTACTCTCCTGACCTTGCACCATCTGACTTCCACCTCTTTACAACCATGAAGTCATTTATGAAGGGAAAACGTTTCACAGATGATGAAACACTGATTTCTGAAGTCAAGTCCTGGTTTGAGACGCAAAATGAGGGCTTTTACAAGCGAGGTCTCCATAGTTGCATAAAACGAAGGGAGACGTGTGTAACTCTTGGTGGTTCCTATCTGGAGAAAGACTAATACCTATGCCAAGTTTCATTCCACCAGGTCCATCGGAAGTTGGTCAGGGGAAATCTTTAATGAACACCCCTCGTATCAACCAAGTCAGCGAGCCTGACCACCCGATCCTGTTAGTCGCCGTTTAAGGCAAGCATGGGTTGCTGAAGACCTATTCTTCCCCGGAATCTTCACGGGTAGGACTCATGCTGAACTGGTGCCTTTTTATATTTAGCACTTTTAGAAATGTTTATTTTTTACGTTTCCATGGCAACAAGTTTGACTTAGAAAACAATAAAGGTAGGGTTTGATTCCGGGTGAAATTTTGTACATCTATCAGACACATGCTGAATTGTTGCCTTTTGCTATTTATGAATTTTAGAAATTTGTATCACAGGGTATTATTCACAGAAATATTTCCTTGCCAAATATTGCATGTCTATATATAAAGCACATACTGAACAGAAATGGTGCCATTTGATATTAAGGAGTTTTAGAAATGTTTATTTTAGAATTTCCATTGCAATGTTGGGTCAGTTACCTGGTTTGGGACGGGGGATATAGATGACTTCATCAACGATACGCTTGTTGAAAATTGAATTCTCGGACACACACTTCAACAACGGGTCCTCATGAACATGTCAAACAGCAAAATAAAGATGTTTCAAGCAAATCTTTAAATATATTATACAAAGTAATAAATGAAATAAAAAAAAATGTATCTAAAAGTTGCCAAACTGACATCTAAGTTATTATTTCCATCTTTTTGTGCAATCGCATGTAATGTAAGTCAAATGATGTCTCGGCTTTCGTTGCCTCTATTTCTCAGCTCGTACATGATGTTTAATGCCAAAATATATGCATAAGAAATCTTTGTCACAGCTTGTAACCTAGCACTATATGTCTATGAAGTTCCATATTTTAATAAAGATCGCGATCTCCTGAGTAACATTGTTAAAACGTTCAGAATAACATGATTTACCCAAAACCTTGCGTCAAAATCTTATAAAGGTCATACTTGACTCCAGTGGATGTTACTTCCGTATTATCATTATGTCGGTTGAACAATATAAGGTTTTTTATAGGTACTGACACGAATGCCTTCAGCATACATATTATTCATACGAAGCTTCGAAAACGGAGGTATTTCCTCATGTTAGTGAGCGTAAAGCCACTATTATCGGGAAATGGGTGATGACAGACATTATTTATAATTCTTTTTAAAATAATTTTCTGATTATGTAAACAATGAAACTAAAAAAGAAATAGGCAAGTGGATTTTATGAAATCTTATATTTGCCGAATATTGTTAAATTTTCACTTTCTTGGTTCTTAACCTAGAAGTTATAAATGTGTTAGCTTACATTCTTTTATCTTAAAATGAACTTAATTAAGTTGTAAATTAATTATTTAAATAATGTGATACACATAACTTTCATATTTATAAACAATAGGATTAATAAGACGCTTCAAGTGGTGTATAGCCACACATAAAGAAGCAAAGATGTTTTACAACTAGTTAATTCCTTGATAAAAATTGGCATCATCTATCACACAAGAGTCTCTGGGAACTTAATTTGGTGTCACTGCAGTAATCTTTTGGTTGGCTCGTGTTGAAAGAGTTATTGACCACCCATATTGTTATATTGCCGTTTGTGCACAAGATGAGTGCCAGGGATATAAAAAAAAATTCTTGAAAAATTGAATTATTTTACTTTTCTTACTCCATATGTTTTAGGATAAAATTCAAGTAAAAAAATCTGAGAGGCTTTTTTTTTTCAATTAGCCTACCTCACTTTTGAAATGAGTTTGAAATCTGTAAACCAAGAAATAAAAAAAAATCGCCTCAGTGAAAAAATATGTGTCCATTGGCTGGAATTGCACTATATCATGTTTAAAGCACAAAATCGAGGATGGCGACTGGAGGGTCGAGTAACTTTTGAAAATCATGTTCAGCTTTGCTTATTTGTGTGGAGTTCCCTTTTCTTTGTTAATCAAATCCTGGAATGAACTACTCCAATATAACTAACTTATTATGAATGATCTTTCTAACCAGGCAAGTGTTTCACAATGCTTCAGAAGCATGGTGATCTGAATCATATAAATATTCAAAGAGGTTTGATGTGTAACCAACAGCTTAATCAATCACATGCCAATAACTGTGAAAATGTCTTGTTAGGGTTAGAAATTATTTTATTGTTTCACTAGTCCGCAAAAATGATTTGCTACAGAGTTGCCATCTACCTAATAGTAATAGTAAAGGTGGTAGCCCACAAGGAAATGTCACTTGTCCTTACTGAATGTTGCTTGTCTCAGACTAGATGGCTTATGTTCATTTCGAACCCTGCTCACACTATCACGTGTTTGCACAGCCACCTTATTATGATGATGACATTTCTACCAGCAAACCATGGCTTAAAAATTCTCATGTTTAGAGGCTAGGAGTTTGTTGCAGAACCTTTCACTGACTTAAGTGTCCCCAAAAAAGGTTTGGAAAGTGTCTGACTGAAACAGTTATGTTAAATGCCACTCTCAAGGAAATTAATTAATCAACATAATAATATTAGGAAATGGAGTCAATACAACATGAACTGGGTTTCAATCAGAAAGTTTGTTTAAGCAGTAATTCAGTTTTGCCAATATTGTAAGGTAGTGATTAGATTGTTTGGAGGCTAATCAATAGTTTTGTTATTGGTGAATGTTTTACTTTGTCTTCAAGGAAAACAAACCTGTGGGTTGTTATTGTCTGAAGTACTATGGCCTTTGCAAGTGAGTGTCAATCAATACTGAGAGGAGCAGTGTGCTGTGGTACACTAGGTGCACTGCCTGACCACACAAGTTGTATCACTATATTTACCTACAGTTCATCCCTACTGTTTGCATTAGATATGTTAATGTGTAGTGAGATAAATACAGTCTGTTTGTGTTGCATGTGTCATGCTTAGTGCATATTTACTTACGCCTATCATTCATCATTTTCTGTATATGTTGTTTTAAGTTTAGTTTTTCTTTTTTTTTAGGGTATATATTATATCTAGTGAGTAGTCAAATAAAAGAACAGGAGTTCTAATGATTAATCTTGTCTTTTAGAAAGTTTGTCCGATAGTCCTTTTACATTGGTATTTGACTCAAAATCATACGAGGACTTAAAACTATGACCATTTGTTACCATGCTGAGTGGATCATTTATCACTGCCTCAAAAAGATGATCGATCATGTTTTGTTGTAAATAATGCCCCATACTAATTACCTATGTTCTATGAAAAACTATTCAAGATATTGAGCATTGTTGAACTACATGACATTATGTTAATGTTACACATGTTAAAGGGCGATAATCAGTGAAAAGTACGGAAATTTGTGTATTTTCATGTCGGCCTGGCTTCAATGCCATGTGAATGAGTGGAGGCTAATCGCTAGACTGTAGGATTAATGAGGATTATCAGGTTAGTTAACTTGATTTAAAATCATCAGGTATAGATAACGTACAGTATGTCTAGTACACTTGGTACTTGAGCAAGTAGAATAACATGGTACCCAGGGTTGTTCAAATACCAAAACTTCCTACTTGCCCAAAGGGGAGTTAACGTAACAAATCTACTTGCCCAACCTGATTTTTAACTTTCCCTGCTAACCATAGAGAAGAAGAAAACTCTGATTTGACGACAAAACTTTGTTTACTGAAGCAACAGGTTATGGGAGATGTGCAAAACAGAAAATTATGTGTGAGGTACTTCATGTGTAGTTGACAAACACACGATGCATCTTCTAAGTTTCAAAGTCAACACAAATGATTTTTTTTACTTGCCCAAGGGCAACTAATTTATTTTTTCCCATATGCCCGACACTTTATATCTTATGGGTCAGGCAAGTTGGGCATCCTCATTGAATACCCCTAATGGTATTCCAACAAAGGCTTGGCAGGTGAGATGGGCAGGGATTAGGATACCTAATGTTTGGAAGAGGGTAGCAGTGGTATTTTCTTCTGCTGTTCTTTACACAGATCCTTTCGCTGAATGAAATGTAGTCATAGCAGCAAACATTCTTCTTGTTTTCGCCAGTCTATTCACAGTCTTGGAATTTGTTGACTTCCTTCTGCTGCAGGGAGGGCAGTGGTGCTCAGGTTTGAGCCCCCAACAGACGAGCTGTTCACATGCAAAACATATACCATCATTATTAACTTGTAAAAAGATTTCTTGTTTTTTTTTCCTGATATTTCAAACAAATATGATGTTATGGATTAATTCAAAATTATAGTAGAACATGGATGTCGTGAACTACAATCAGTTTGTTGTATGCATTTTTTGTTATAACATTTCTCTAAGAAACTTCTGCCGTATTGGATAAAACAAGTGAACACTCTCTCGTGAAATTTACATGTTTAATGGGTACTTTACAGACAAAATTAGTCCAATTACTGGTAGGATTACCATAAAACAAGTTTAACAAGGTTGAATTGTCAGCGCTGATTGTGTTGATTTGCCACTGATTGAGTATATATAGCCAACTGACACTGAGATTTTTAAGTTCACTCTACCTTTCACTAATCTGTGGTATTTGGACTTATACAGGGGTCAAATATCAGGTCACTGTAGATTGTTGCTATATATATGTACACTGTTTCCGGTTGGCTTTTGAAACTGTCGGTTCCTGTGAACTGACAACTCTAAAAATTACCAGTCCCACCCAATTTTTGTCAGTCCCAAGTTTGAACTAATAAAAATCATAAGAAATTTACCTGATTTTAAACTTTCAATTTCAATGTACTTTCATGGCTGACAAATTCAGTGATGTTTTTTCTGAAGTAATTTATTTAGATCTACATGAAATTCACACAAAGTTCAATCCCTATTTTTCTTTTTTTTTCTGAATATTTCAATTTGATTCACGACTAAGTCATTACAAATAGATATTTAACCTCACAGCAAAGCGAAATATTATTTTCATGCACTAAAATTAGATCAGGAGAAACCCTGATGATAACAGACAAGCTGACTTCATTTGAAAAGTATACTTTTTTAACTATCGATGATATTTTGTTCAACAACAAAGATTTACAAGATACCGCAACTAATTTGCCTGTCCACAGGGACAAGCAGTCACAAGAATTACTGTCCAAGCCTAATTTTACCAGTAACAAACTGGTAATTACTGGTAAACTGGAACACTGATGTAGATTTTATAAGATATTATATATAGTGGACAACTCAGGGATTTTGTAACAGTTCATTCTATCCTTTCATTCGCACTACCCATGGTTGTTCTATCCATGTTTTACTGTAATATTTTACCTTTATCATTATACATTTAGCAAGTAAAATTCAAATTAACATAAGTAAAGGATATGAAACTGATGGGGTCGTGATTATGTGGTGTACAAATCTTGATGACCGCATCGTTAATGGTAGATACACAGGTCTTGACCTTACACTACCCATATCGTCTTATTGAGCATATGCCCTAAAGACAGACAATGCACCCCAACATTTACAATACTGAGTGAACATTTATCAGTGTATCAGTAGTTATATTTCTAAGTGAATACATCTCAGTGAACTGAATTAACTGTACACTGACCAACAGCTAGATTAGCAGATTAACATTGCATTACAACACATACAGTAACTATGGATGTTGACCTTACGTGAAGTCACTGTTGAAGGCAAGATCACAGGCTTATACATGGGATGGTGTCTCATGTTGCATCTTTTCCTCCTTTGTTTCAACATTATGGAGATTTAGAGATTATAGCTTTTCTATTCAAAGGAAATAAACAATTTGGCAATATTTTAACTCAAAAGTTATACTAAGATAAATTGCCCTTGTAATGTTAAAAATTGGTGAAATTGGGAATTTTGTTCTAGCCCACAGGAGTTTGTGCTTACCTCGGGCTTGGGGGCTAGTGTTAATTTCTAACACTGTTAGGTCAGAATTACCTATATGGACATGTATGGGCCTCTAGGCGTCAGCAACCCATGCATGTCGTAAGAGGTGACTTTGCTTGTCGTGGGGGGAGACTAACAGGATTAGGTGGTCAGGCTCGCTGACTTGTGTCCCAATTGCTTAGATTGATGGTCAAGATGTCAATCTCTGGGCTGTCTGGTCCCGACTCGATTATTTACAGACTGCTGTTATATATACCTGGAATATTGCAGAGTGTGGCATCAAACAACAAACAAACAAACAAACAAACTCTTGGAAACTTCGTGAATATTATGAAATTAGCAAATGTTCATATTTATCATTTATTTATTTCTTTGAATGGCATTTAGAAGGGATACACATAACAAAGAGACTTTTCGGGTGTCAACATCTTTAGTATGATGAACAAAACATTTCAGAGTATATACTTACTCCTTCATCAGGTGAATGTGATGATGAAGGAGTAAGTATATACTCTGAAACATTGTGTTCCTCATAATAAAGGCGTTGACATCCATAATTCTCTTCCTTATTTATTTCTTTGTCACCATGTATGTAGAGATTTTTTTGTACACTGCAGTGCTTGAGTACTACAACTGATACTATTGATTGAGGTAAAACATACCCCCATAAACATGTCACACAACCTGTGTGTGAGGAGCTTGTTTCACAGTGTGCATCTGTAGACAGTCACTCACACATACTGATACTGTTTCAATGGCAGAGCCTTTGTTGTCTTCTGTTAAGAGGGATTTACTTACAATCAACGTTTCTCAGAAGATGTATGTCAATTCTCAGGAACTCTGGATTTGAGTAAATAACGTTGAAGCTTCATTATTTTAAAGAATGAACTTAGATTGTAATATTAAAACAAAGTTTCAACAGGTGCTTGTCTTGTATTACATTGTTTGGGGTCAGTTTTTTTAATGAAAATCAAACATTTGTTTCCCTGATGAGAGACATGAAAAACTATTTGTTTATCTTACATACAGTCCAAATGGAACAGGGGAGGATATACCTCTAGCATTCCAATCAGATAGGTTGAATGTGTAGCGGTTTGGAGGAATCCAAGTAGGGAGGTCAGGCACGGCAGCCATCTTGTTTTTTAAAAGAAATTAATCAAGTTTCATCACATTTCAGCTTCATTGACAGAAATAAGAAGAAGATACATGCTTATGAAGAATGTCTTAATAAAACATTATGCCTATTCTTGTGTTGTTCTCTTTGTTATTTCACCATGAATAGAATGTTTATTCAAGTATGCAGCTTCTTTTGATTACCGGGTATGTCAGCTTTTTGCCAAAATGGCACCATCCAATCTTCGTACCCTTGACGTTCAGGGTAAAAGTAGGAGGTGTGCCTGGATTCACATGACAACAATATTTATATCACATGACAGATGGAAGAGTCTATTTTACGACTATGACCTCGTTCTGGAGATCGTGGCGGGAAATTTAAACAACAAAATCACTCAAAGGTAAGTTTACTCAAATTTTCTGAGAAAGTCTTAAAATGGCGGGAAAACGAATAACTACTACACATTTCAAAACTATCTAGTTTCAAAATTTCATAAATAAAAAAAATAAAAATGCTAAGCACACCTACTATTTTTCAAACAAAGTTCCATCGTTTTTCACATCTAGCAGCCGACATGACAGCCGACTCGCAATCGGACAAGTTTATTGTGGAAGGGGACAAAGCTTATGATGGCAGTGTCCCCACGGACAATGTAACAGGTAATCCCCTTTAAAAACTTATATTAAGTAGAATGTTGTTAATTCTTACTAATACGCTTCCATTTTAATATATGAATGAATGTTCTTTGATGGGGGAACAAATATTAAGATTATAGAATTTCTTGCTCTCCCCCATCTGTAATATTGAATTCGCCCAAGTGTTTACCTTGCTGTCGCCTTCTGTCGTAAATCATGACAATCAACACATTCCAGACTTCCTGTGTTCATTCACATTCCTAAAATTTCCTTCACAACACCACTGCCATCGAAATGTTATATTAGGAACATTTTCTGTTTACATTTTATCCTAATTAGACCCAATTTCCATCACAGCGGTGCAGACAGTTCAGTCGCTGACCGAGTGGGCTTGGTCCGCTGTGGGGGTGTCAAGGGAGAAAGTGCAGGACTTGCTGACACGCCCTGACTTAACGGGTAGGACTATCTCGCTTGTAGACATTTTAATTTCTAAAGAAAATCAACATACATTTATCGTTGTGATAACAACATGTAAAATTTTATTTTTATGTACAATGAGATTTTCATAGCAGCACATATACCCGTATCAGAATGGACTAATCCACGTTTCATACTACGGCTGTTTACAACTTTATTAAAGAAGGCATTTTGTGTGGCTTTTCATGTCTGCTTACCATCTTCAAATATTTAAACGATAGCTCTTTTAAATGAGATCATGTCAACAAGATTCTGCAATTTGCCAGTGAACTGTCGACTGAACTGCTGTCATAGAAACATGAAAACTATTCACAATTTCACTTCCGGTTTGCTTCGTGTCCGGCCGTCGTAGTCTTACTACATTAGTCTTAGATGAGATTTTTTCGAAGATTTGCTTTGATCTGACAACTTAAATGATAAGTGGCTGAAAACTTGTTAGTTCATAGTATTTACTGTGCAATTGGAAGAAAATGTTGTCAATGTATTTTTATATCTACAAATAAAAGAAATGACCCCGCGAAAGGGGTGATGGTCAAAATATACTGATCAACAAAAGCTCCTGTGACATTGAATAAGATTTAATGCAAAGTTACGTTTTTATCAAATCTGAAACAATTTTTTAAATTAAATTTAATTGAACTTAATTAAAAAATATATGAAGAGTCATTACCAAAATTCCCATTAGATTCTAGATGATTTAATTATGTACATCCATATTCACCAAACATTTATAAATCTTATCAGAGGCCATACAACAGATAGTCTCTTATTTATTACAAGTATTTGATTATCATCACTTTGATCTGTGCAGATTTAACATTACATTTATTAAACTGTTTGAAAAATGTTGAATGGTCCTAGTGTGTGACAGTGTGTGATAATATTTTGACTTTGTGTATAAAAACTTATCCTATCTCACTAGTAATTATGTATCCAACAGTTGGATGGAGTGGCGCAGAAACCCAAGCCTGTAAAAGACCTATGAAATATTAATGTGATTAGGTCAGGCAAATATACTTTTCCCAAGAATATAATATTTTATCATTACTAATTCTTGAATAGCTTCTTTTTATCTGCCTTGATGCTGAAATGGATATAAGTTCAAATGGTTCCAAATATGTGTTTCAGATGACTGGTCACTGGAGGAGATCAGCCAACCTGTCTTCCGCTCCTTGGGATTCTGGATGCTGGTTTGCCAGGTGATAGAAGACAGCCAGCACTTCACATTTAATACCAATTTGACATGTGTATTTGAAAATCTTTTGCAGTCATGCAAGTGTGTACGGACTTTCCTCAGGAAACTCCGTAACAAGTGTTGCTATTTTTCCAAACGTGATTGGAACTTTGAATCTTTAATGTATCCAATTGTTTCTTTACCTGCTGATGAGTTCCCTCAAATTTTGAGAGAAATTGGTATATCTGAACAATGGCTTGAAAACCCTTTGCCTATTGATGTTAATCAAAACTCTGTAAACAAAGCTATTGTTTGTGCTCTTCGCACATACAAGATTCGGAAAAATGTTTGTTATCATAAATGCTCTTTGTGGATAAAATACATTTACAAGTTGGACAGAAAACCTAATCCTCATACACTGAGGTCTCAATGGGATTTTATTCACAAAAAGAAACAAAACTTAAGTTGCCATATAGAGCAACAAGAAATATTTCTGGGATCTAAATATGATCCTGTTGTAGCTTGTCCTGTGTCTTCTGCCTCTGAATCCATGCTTGGTTCCAAAACAAATTCTAATGTGAGGCAATCAGAATCAATGAGAACTCAAAATGATAAGCTTTTAGTTGAAAATGAAACTCTCAAGAATCATATTCAGTCTATTACCTACAAAAAGAAGAATGTATCATTACAGCTTTATGAGTGTGAAAAGAAAGTAAAATATCTTGAATCACAGCATCAGAACACTATTGAGAAGATCAAATCTTTTTCAGTCAGAAATGTTAATAAACGAATAAAGAGGAAACAAAAGAAAATTACAAGTTTATTATCTGAAAATAGTCAACAAAAACTGAAGCTAGCATCTATGATGTTAAAATGCAGAAAAATCCAAAACCGTTATCAACGACTTCGTTCATTAAAGACCTACTATCAAAACAAATCCATTGCTCAGAATTCACAGGTTGACAAATGTAACAATAAAAGTGAAATACTAGAAAGTAAAGTGAAGGAATTGGAGTTGCAAAATGCTGAGTTAAATATGTTGATTGGAAGTCTACAACCAGAAATTGAAACATTTAAAAATGGCAGTTATACAGATGAGGTGAGAATTGTGTGCTATGAACTGTTGAATCATGGTGTTGGTTCCAAACACATCCCAAGAATAATACAGACAGTCTTAAAAAAACTTGCAAATATATCTGTTGAGTTAGAAGATTTGCCTAAAGCTACATTGCTGAAGTATATGTCAACTGAGGCTGGAATCATAGCTAAGACTATAGCTGCAGTTAATATTAAAAATGCTAATGTTTGCACATTACAGACTGATGGTACCACAAAAAAACACAATAAATATGTAAACTTTATTTCTACAACTAACACAGGGCAAACGTTTGGCCTAGCGTTACAGGATCATCACAGTGGAGACGCTAAATCTCAGGTGGAAGGATTAGAGCTTATGTTAGAGGAACTAGCTTCATGCATAGACGATAATGAAGAAAAGGATCCCTTTGAAGGAAAAGAAAATATCATTCATGACTTTTTGGTGAAGTTTAAGAACACAATGACAGACAGACATGTAGTCAATAAAAAATTTGTCAAAATCATTGAACAATGGCGTTCCAGAATATTACCTAAATATGTTTCAAACTGGAAATCACTGTCGACAGAAAAACAGAAGGAATTGATTCAAATTAATGATTTTTATTGTGGATTTCATTTCATATTGGGTCTCCAAGATAACTTTGAGACTAACATTAAAGAATGGGAAAAGGTAGAATCTAATGGAAATAAAATTGGAAGGGAAGAAGGACTGAACTGGCACAGAAAAGGTAGTGCTACCCTTGAATTTATTAGATCAACTTGTACTGCATTTGGTAAGGATGCCTGTGAAAAAAGTGGGAAACCAAAAGAATTCTTTGAATTCATTGAAAAGCCAGTTCTGTTAGATTCTTTCAGACACAATAGATTTAATGTACCATTTGTAAATGCTTCATATGCATATTACCACTTACAGGATATGCTTAATTTCATTAGCACCTTAGGCCCTGATAAAAACAAACTAATGAAAGCCATTGAAATAGATGCTAAAGATAAACTAATTATTGCTGGTGTCCGGGCTATGGGAATTCTGGAAAGACAAATTACGACGCCACTGATGAAGCTAATGGTTAAAAAAAATATTACTGCAATAGATGTCTCATACTATTATACTATCCTTCACAGTTTAATAAAAACATGGTCAAGTGATCCCTCCGAATTACTGGATGGAAGTTCATGTTTATTTAACAATATTCCACCTGTTAAAGATTATGTTTATGACAGTTTGTACATGAATGTTGAGGAAGATATTCAATCTCTAACTTATCAAGCTCTCTCTGTGGGCTGCACAAGTTTTCTTGTCGTAACTGAGCGTATGCTCAAAGACCATTTACCTGGTGGCAGATTTCATTGTCCTTCAGCAATTATCATTCAGGAAACTTCAGGTGTTCCAAAACATAACATTGCAACTGAAAGATTATTTTCAGGCCTTGATCGTTTAATACATAAAATGCCAAATGCAAACACAATTGGAATTGAGGGAATTTTACTTTGGTCACTGAATAAAAGTGTGGACTATCTTGACTCATTGTCACCTGCAGAGAGAGAAAGATTAATTGGAAAAGCCAGGTCAGCTGCACCAGAAATGCTTGTTAAATACAGAGAAAGAAAAAGACTTATTAAACAAAAAATAAAAGAAAAAGTAAAAGAGAGAGCAGAGAAACAAGCTGCTAAGGAAAATCAAGCAATACAAAATAGACTGTCTATCATCCATAAAGTAAACAATTTGTATGGTGGACCAATCAGTTTAGTCTCTTCTTTGGATAGACTTTTAAATGGATTAACAGAATTAAGACAGTTGTCAATTCTGAAAGATTTAATTAAATATGAAAAACTTATAAACTATCAAAAATGTTTCATTAAGCTTTATCAATTTCAGAAAGACAATAAGAAGTTTTCTAGTATAGAGCTACGTACAAATTTAGAAATTATTCTGAAAGCTAGAATTGGACTTTCAGTTAATGTGTCTAATGTAAGTACTAGTACTTGTACTACTGGTCCACCTGTTTTACAGGGGGAAAAAAGAAAACAACCGCCATCAAATGAAACTTCAACTGAAACCTCAACAAAGAAAACAAAATTACAAACTTATTCATACTGTTATTCATTTAAAGAAGGGGATTATGTTTGTGTTGCATACAATGAAGGGTGGTTTGTTGGTGTTGTCCTCAATATTTGTTCTCAAAATAATTCTGAAAAAGCAAATGTCAAATTTATGAGATGGAAAGGAAGCAGTCTTGTTTGGCCACAACCAGAAAATGTTGAAATTGTTGAAAATAAATATGTTTTTTATTCTGGACTTGATATCTGCACTTTGAACGGAAGGTTATACTTCATTAGTGGGGAAAATAACCACCAAAAACTTGATACATTGTATGAAAATTATAGTGATGAATTTTTCACATGATATGTTTCTTGTTTCAGTGACCCAATCCTGACCCAATGTCTTTCGTTGTTGGAGCCCTCCCTGCATTCATACCGGTAACTCAAGGGATGAGTCTACTGTGTGTTCAGTTTAGATATCAGCTAAAATTATCTAAATTGGAAACATGGTATGCTCTTCTCTTACAACAAGTAACTGTTGTCGAATAACATTTCCCTCATCCTTTTTACGGACCCAAGCTTGAATATTTATTTGGCAAGATTAATCATATATCCTCCATGCTAGATTTATAAAGATTGATAAAGACAATGCCTCATGTGAACTAATTCCATGATGTGCGAAGCACTCAAGCTCATGTGAGGCACTGCCTTCATCAGCTGACTAACGTCAACAAAAACAACTTATTTTCTGATATAATGTTTTTTGGTTGTGGGGTATATGCCTCAAAACTTAAGGAATTAAGTTCCTTATCAGACATCAAACTTGTGAACTGGTTCCCCATGTCCTGAATGAAATATAAGCAAGGGTTGATTTTAGCTTGTTGACTACTATTTGTATTAATAAGCACTCTTGGACATCACTTTGCACATGTGATTATTTATGTTACAATCATGAATACATTCTATGTGTTGGTGTAAACTGTTTAGTCATTGCTCTGCTTTTGTAGCTATATCAATGAATTATATATCTCTAGTGATTCAATACTGAACAACAGCGTTAAAAATGTGAAAACTGTGATGAGAGAGTATGGCGGTGAACATATGACAATGAAAATGTGAATAAAACCAATCAAAACTGCATATCAGCATTGTGTTTTTTGTACTTCAAGAAGAGAGAAAATCTCATTACTTGCAGTAAGTAATATCTTGCTGTATCCACACATGGAGCATTGAAAGATGTACATGCCTTCCAAATTTCATAAAGATATCTTCGTTTTTAAAAAAGTTATGTTCATTTTTGTGCATGTCATTGAAGGAACTCCGATCATCGCTTGGTGCCACATCTATATTCAGATGAAAAATGATAAAGTCACATTTTTGTGATGATTTTTTTCAATGATAAAGAAGGATTTAATTGTTTTTAACTTTATATTTTGTTAATATATATTATTCTTGAATCACATTAAGAATCTTAAAATGATAGTTAATTGTCAATGCATTTCTAAGACCATACAAAGTGTGGTCATTTTGGCTATTTTTGCCCTTATAAATGGCTATTTTGCATTTTTTTAATTGTAATTATTAAATGTTATGATACAATCATGGAGCTGATGATATATGGTTTGGTTGAGATTTTTATTTTCAGATGAATGATATATTAAAAACAGGAAAATGCCTTTTCAATTTGTTTTCCCGGCCCCTTTTAATCCTGAAATATATGCATACTCAATGGCGGCCATTTTGGAAAACAAAATGGCCGCTTTTTACACCCCTTAAAACAGCCATATCTCAAAAAGTTTTTGACATAAATTAAAATGGTAAAGTGTTTTTTATTCATTTTAACATGAACTAAAAGTTGATGTATAAACCTGAATTAAATTATGTATGAACAAAATTAGCCTGACCTCCCTAATCCAAGTCAAATGGAGTTTCTTAACAACAGAACATGTTGATGTGTGTTTATAATGGCAATTGTAAGGGAAGATATTAATGGGTACAGCATTATTGATCTAATGGTGGACAGTTAGCTTTGACTAAGCTCTGCTGGCTTGTTTGTGTGGGTGTGTCATGGAGACAGGCAGACATGTGTAGGTGGGTACAAAGCTCTGTCAACCATGTCACCATTTCTGTATAGATCACCTTACATCAGAACTGAGCTGAATATCCAAGCAAACAAGTCAGTAAATACCATTGACTGAGTACCTTGAACCTTGCTGATGACTATATCATCATCACCTGTACAAGTCCGACAAACTTAGTTCCCAATGTAAAAATATAACTTTGATTTCATATCTAAAAATAACGTAAATTATACATATATATATTTAAATAGATATTAATTGTTAACAAGTAAATTTTATCGATATACATCAAAGGAATACTATTTGTGCCAGTTGTATTTAACATGCTCTGAATTGATACATAATGTGATAAGTGGCCTGGTACGTGGGAAGAATAGGATCATCAGACAATATTAATATTGGCCTGCATCCAAGAACCAGTTTATACTTACAAAATAAGTCATCAATACGTGTTAGGACAACAACTACTCAGCATAGTCAGAGAGACTATCCTGGTGCTTACAATGGGACGGAGCCCAACTGACATTCTTCAGCTGCGTGTATTGGCATAGAATATCGTAGGCTTTGTCTGGCTAATGTTTCACCAACCTTGCTATATGTCTTAAAATTTGTCCTTTGGAGATGAGACCCATATTTTTAAGGAAAGGAGAGTTATGAGCATATTCCCCTAATTAACACATCCCTACTTTTTCATTTTGACAAAACATTCTCTTGTGGAAAATATTTGAAAAGTAAACTAGGACATTTTGTAGCCTGTATTTATACTGTGTGAGTTGCCCTAATGTGATGCACGTAGAATACGTTCTCTAGATTTGCTACTGTTGCACATGCAGCAAGTTCCATCGCGAACTGATATTTACAATGCATGGAACATGGCTCTTATTATTTCCTTGGGTTGAAAATTAGTATTTTGTCAATTACTTGCACGTTGGGAATATGTGCTGACCGGGTTATAGGAAATATAGAGCCCTGAACAAGGATATACATGTTGACCTGATGGTTATTTTTTGTCAAAGGTACATCTAATTACTTTGAATATGAACATTGTTAAAGGTTACCTGCTGAAACAACATTATAGACATATTATTTTTTGAGCTTGTAAGGATTATGGAAATTTCTGTTCATTCGTGAAAAATAATGGCACATTTGCATAACAGAATGACATCACAGATGTATTTGAATATAGAGCATTGATTTGTCTGATCCAAGTTACTTCACAGCCTGCTTTGTATTGCCATTATTTATACAGAACTGCTTCATAATGCATTAAAATTATTCCCTATTCTTTAAGTATGAGACATGTATACTTCAACATCTGAGAGGGAGAGGGAGAGGTGCCTTTTTGCCTGAAGTGGTGCCTTTTGCTATTTGCTGATTTTTGGCATTTTTATTTTTCTCGATTTCCATGGACACAAATTGGACTTGGTCTCAAGAGGTGGTTTTGGATTTCGTTTCTGGAGCACAACTCAAAAAACGTGAAAGACTTTTCATCCAAACCTGGTACATGTATTAACGAAGGACTGAAGTGGTGCCTTTTGCTATTGAGGAATTTTTCAAAATTTGATTTTTCTCTTTTTCCTTGGAAACATGTTTGACTAGCTGAAACAGAGGTAGGTGTTGATTCTGGAGCAGGACGAAAAAAACTATTCGACATTTTTATCCACACTTGGTACATGTATTAATCTTGGGCTGAAGTGGTGCCTTTTGCTATTTAGGAATTATTTTTTTTAAATATTTTTTTCTTGTTTCCATCCCAATTCCATGGCATTGTTTTGATAGCTTCATAACTACTCTTGTATACGGATAGACAGATTAGATAGAAATTCTCTCACCAAGTTGGATTTAAAGTAACAGTCAGATGTTTGTTCTTTCAAATTTGTGGAGGCCGGACGGATTTGTCATCTTCTGATGACTCTTCTTTTATTTATTCATCATCATCTTTGGACATTGTTAATAAATTTCTGAAAATGAGATACTGTACATCTCAAAAACTTCTGTGCCAAATACTTTACATGTATGTTTCCATTCATATGGTTTTACAAAATATTATGTTGATGTACACTACCCCTTCAAATCACACAGTCAATTTGATGTGAAAATTCTCTTTAACTTGCAGCCTCACTTTCTCTACTTGATGGCTGAAACTTTCAGCTGGACATTTACCTGGTGAGCAGCACTACCTTGGCACTATGATTCCATGTTTCAATGACATTATGTTGTGACGTGCATCTGTTTCAGCGTTGGAGCTGATGGTGAGATGGCCCAGCAAGACTTGAACAGCATCACATCTATGGAGACGGATCTTGATGATGAAAGGGAACTTGTACGTCAGTTTGCTATTCACACTTTTCATCAGCTGCACAAAGACCACCTACATGACACACACATAAAGTAAACAAAGGGGATCATTAGTCAGTATCTATATCCCATTATTTCCTGTAGTAAAGTCATACATAATACACAATACTTTTGAAAGAAACTACAGTCAAACACGGTAGTAGTGAAGTTGACGGGACCTACATAAATACTTCGAGTTATCCGAGGTTTGACACAACTGGTTTGGTTTGGTTCTTTTTTAACTCTACACTCAGCATTATTCCAGCTATATGACGGAGCATTATTCCAGCTATATGACGGAGTTCTGTAAATAATCGAGTCTGGACCAGACAATCCAGTGATTAACATCATGTACATCTATACACGCAGTAGGGATACAATGACATGCATCAACCAAGTCAGTGAGCCTGACCACCCTATTCCGTAAGTCGCCTCTTACGACAAGCATAGTCTTTTACGGCAAGCATGGGTTGCTGAAGACCCATTCTACCCCGGATCTTCATGGGTCTCGACACAACTAAAATAATATATAGTATAAAGAAGAAATGCAAAGGTTTTTACTTTGAGACAACCGTAAGTTTGACACATCAAAGTTCGACACAACAGTGTTTGACTATAATAGACTTTTAGGGAGATGTTTTGGGTTGTGATGGTATATCCTAAATAAGTGCATGTTCTGTAGTTTGTCATGTCATATTTAACATTTCCCTGTTATCATGTTGTATAAGAAACTTGAGCAATGACATTTGATCTAACTCTGTGAACCAAGGCTGGGCAAATATTAGAGTTGACCAGTGATGCAGCCCAGAAATGCTTCACAAAAGTTCAACTTACACAAGGCATAAATCTTCCGTGGCTGTCTTGATAATTTTTCCATTTGAGGGTCTCACTACAAATGACGTGGCTGACATGGCTTGAATATAATCACACAATATGACAGTTACTTTCTAACTCTTATCATTTACCTATTTACAGTTTAGAACCTTTATTTAAGAAGGTGTGTTTAGTCTAATGATTGATGAATAGATGTACTATTCACATTCAAGACAACTATTTGTGATATGGACAAACTGACAACCAGTGTTACACACATCTCATTGAAAATACTATTCTGTGTGGAAGTGCTCTAACTGTCAGCAATTGAATCATTATGATTATTGATTGCAATCCTCCTGATGAGTGATATATTTACTATGACTTGCAGCTGCTGCTTCGCTGCCTGGACGGCCTGATGAAGACGTTGGTGGTGAAGAAGGACATCACAGAGGACTACTACAGGACGTTCATGAAGAGGACAGGTGAAGACATCACAGACATCAGGAAAATTGTGCACACAGAGCGGCAAGAGGCGGAGGAGGTAACTCGGTTGGCTTCAGTGCTGAACTATAGATATCCCCACTTAGTAAGTTGCTCAACAAGTTTCATTTCCATGACTCCTGCTCACATCTTTAATTGTAGCAGCTAATGCCATGCACATGCCTCAAATTAAGAAACTGAAGTTGAACATTGCTGAGCTCTTAAATGTCACCATGTTCTGTAATGTGACTGAGCTCTTGTATGGCATTATCTTCTGTATAACTGCTGAGCTCTTTCATACCTATGGTTATACTGCTGAGCTCTTGCATGGCACTATTTACTGTAGTGTTGCTGAACTCTTAGATGACACTTCCCAGGTATTGCTGTAGTGTTGCTGAGCTCTTACATGTCACTTCCCAGGTATCTGCTGTAGTGTTGCTGAGCTCTTACATGACCCTTCCCAGGTATCTGCTGTAGTGTTGCTGAGCTCCCAGGTATCTGCTGTAGTGTTGCTGAGCTCTTACATGACACTTCCCAGGTATCTGCTGTAGTGTTGCTGAGCTCTTACATGACACTTCTCAGGTATCTGCTGTAGTGTTGCTGAGCTCTTACATCACACTTCCCAGGTATCTGCTGTAGTGTTGCTGAACACTTACATGACACTTCCCAGGTATCTGCTGTAGTGTTGCTGAACTCTTACATGACACTTCCCAGGTATCTGCTGTAGTGTTGCTGAGCTCTTACATGACACTTCCCAGGTATCTGCTGTAGTGTTGTTGAATTCTTACATGTCACTTCCCAGGTATCTGCTGTAGTGTTGTTGAACTCTTACATGACACTTCCCAGGTATCTGCTGTAGTGTTGTTGAATTCTTACATGACACTTCCCAGGTATCTGCTGTAGTGTTGTTGAACTCTTACATGACACTTCCCAGGTATCTGCTGTAGTGTTGTTGAATTCTTACATGTCACTATCATGTGCAATGTTGCAGGAGGCCAAGAACAACAGCAAGCTCAGCACGGACCCCCAAGCACTCGACTCTCACCTTGAGAACCTTCAGACACAAGCCAGTAGCAAACAGGTATACAGACAGTTTAGATGGGCATGGATGTGTACAAGTGGACATGTACATGTGTTACTTGTAGAATGCAACGTGTGATGATCACCTGACCTTTCTGAACAAGTAGTTAAAGGCTTTTTTAAAACAATCACATACATGTATCAAATGTTTACCAGTTGTCTTACTGACAGATTAATTCTGTCTATTTCGACATGGAGTATTAATGGTTACATATAACACAAGTACACACTGATAACCGTCTTTGTTCAGAACCGACTGCAGAGAGAACAGAGAGAGAAGATGAGACAAGATCTCATACGGTCATCTGGAATGTCGGAAGCTGAGGTAATTTAGATGTCCGCTACTTTGTTTGAAGACCACCCAGTACAGATAATATTTTGAGCAATGGAGTATTTACTAGTTTGGGGAATTTGTTAAAATTTCATGATCAATCACTGGTTTCACAAAACCAATCGATTATCCATCATCAATCGATGATGAGTTCAGTGTTCAGAATTCAGATACTTCCCTGACTTATTAAAGCAAATGACATATTCAGCAACTGTTGTTTGATTTGTTAATGTCTTATGTGATGACCAGTTAACATAAACATGTCCATGACAAGTAGTCAGTTTGTCCATTATTCACTTCATTTGTGTACATGTATCATGTGCTGCCTGCATTCCATAAGTAAATACAGATCAGTAAAGAAATACCTTAACACAAGCTCACAAGGCTGCATTATTATATTGTTGTTGTTCTTTGAAGCATTGGTGATTTATTTTGTGTAGACTGTATTCGACTGTCAATGTAACTGTCCCAAATATGTTTGTGCAAGTGTTTTGATCTATGGCTTTTTCTATGAATGCTACATGTACATCAGATGTTCATTACCTAATTGTGGCCAGGTATTAGATAAGGCCTCCTTTGTTTGTTTCCCTTGAGGGGTAAGGTTAAAAGAAATGTCATACTGGTACTTTTTTTCAGTGCTATATATATATGACATTGATGTTGTCCAGGTGGAAGCCCTGATGGAGAAGCTGATGGGGCAGATGGGAGCACTGGAAGAGAAGATTGGTGCAGAGCAAGCCAGGCAGAGAAGGGTAAGCATACGTCTCTCTCAACATATTTTGGCAATGCTGTAGCAGATATACAGCATATATGGAAGGTCAGGTCATTTAAATAATCACTTATATATCTGGGAAATTTGTACCCTTGTGACATGATGAGTTTGCTGACTCTCCCAACAAGACATATACAGCCCAGATGTCCTGTGTGTGTTGTAGGCCCTGCAGGAGCGGCTGGCCAAGCGGCAACAAGTGCTGGAGTACAACAACATGCAGGCTGACAACCAGAACCAGGATATCAACACCCAGGTCACAGTGCTGGCCGACATCCTCACAGGCCTTGTAACTGACAAGAAACTGGCTGACAAGCAGCAAGAGGAATTACTGCAACAGTACCGAGAGGATGTAGACAATGTTAGGGCACACTACAATAAAGGTAACACCCTTCAGTCATCAGGGCACACTAACTTTCAAATCTCTGTTCATAATTTACCGTTTACCGGTATGTCTTTCTCTCAGCTGCATTCTGTGCAAGGCACTTTGTACACTTGACTGCTGCAACAGTAGGACAACACCTCAAGCATGGCGGTATTTGACTATTGACTGGGAATTGTGTTTTGTGGTCACTGCGGGCATACTTACAAACCTAAATAAGGTCATACAAGAATCGATTTCTACAATCATGAATGGGATTCCGAATTAATATTGACGCTTGATATGTCATTTAAATTGAGAACTTTTAAAGCTTTTGTTATTCTTAAAATTAAAAAGAAAATGCTTAAACATTAACATGTGTTTTGAACTGATATATAACAGATGGATAACAAACTGTGCTCAACTTGGACCTTTATTGGCTATGCTGAAAATATAAGATTTCTTGCATCTCAGAAACTGCTTTGCCAAATGTAGTTAATTCTGTAGTGAACTAGTTTGATTGTGTTGTAGAGGCAGTACGTCAGCAAGAAAGTCTGGCTGAGAAGCTACAACAACGACGACAAAGACGCATGCACAAGCTGGCCGAGAAACAAGCAAAGGAGAGGGCAACCTTTGTCCACACATCTGACAAGGGGGTGTCAGCTACAGAGTTTATACAGGTAACCAGTCCAGCTGATGCCATATTCACAAGTATGTCTGTCCATAATGTAATTCTCCACAGGAATAGGAGGCTCTGAGTGATAGATGGAAGAGTATGTATACCCTTCTGCATGTACAGCAAGTATAAAGACAAGGAAGAAAATGTACATATTTTATATTTATCCTGCATTACTCCTTAATGCATCTACTGCTTACTTTATGACAGAAACAGAGCTGTGAGATGGTCTAGGCTGAAGGAAAAAGTTGTTCCATACAAGTGTGAAGTCTGAAGCCCGACCCAGCACAGCTACCACGTGACCCATGGAAATGGTGACATCACATATCTTCATATTCCTTCTTGTCACCGGACAGACATGTGTCTACTTTTAGTCCTCAACATTAGGCTTTAATTTTGTGGATTGCACTTTGCTTCCATGTAAAATTTCGTCTCTGACTGGTGGAGTATATTTTTGTATAATTATTATGCTTTTATTTGTGTAATGATATATATGAAATTCATGTTAAGAGACTGTTGTATTTTTCCTTATTGTGGTTCCATCCACCATCTTGGATTTGAATACTTGTCTCTCTTCTATAGAATTCGAGGCAGTAGTTTCATTTTCTTTTGCTGGCTAGGTATTTATATTATAATTACCTATAGCAGCTAGTTGGCTTTTCAAGTGTTTTATGTTTGTCTTTTGATACAATAACCTATAATTTTTAAACTTATCATATCTCACTCTGTGCATCTCATACTCCTTCTGCCCCTTGTGTGGAAATGTCCCAAAACAAAGTTTCCAGCTTCTAAGCTCATTTTGCCCATACACCCATTGTATCACCATGACGACCACCTCCAGCAATCAGAGCACACACACGAATCTCATGCAGCCTGCTGGACATGACACCTGACACCCTCTGCCTCATCAATCTCATTCTCCTCCCCTTCCTGTGGAGACGTGTTATATTTTTGAGAGAATATTTCGGTCTTTACTTGCATCAAAATGGGCAAAGATCAACCAAAATGTCCGCGATAATTCTTCATCGGTGGATCTGCACAAATTATGTTGTGACTGTCAGGGGGTCTGCAAACCAGGTTTCCGTTGTACAGAATGTTCCCATCTTTCCAAAGAGGTGTTTGCAGAATATCTTAGGAAATGTCAGAAAAGGAACATTGATCGCAGATCTAAATCTAAAGGGACAGAACACGGACCTTCCTCGTCAAAGGAACCCAAACATACGGCTTAGGCTAGCGTCTATCCTCTTGAGTTGCATCCTAAGGGTCGACATTCACAGGATAGATCGACATCGAGCCTTCAGGGTCGACATTCTAAGGAATGCGCTTACCTCAATTCGTCGTTCGCGGGATCGATCGTCCAAGAGTCGACATTCTAAAGATCGATACTCCAAGGGTCGACATTCAGATCATTCTCCTCAACAACGATCATCACGAGAACAGACTTTGACATTGAAGCAATCCTCCAATGGCATGACGAGAACCTCACCGAACGTCATCTTCACCTCAATCGATTGTGCTCCTCGGACTTTGACTCTCAATGTCATCCCTATTGACGCTCATCTCGACATTATCGATACGAGATGGACTTTGACCTGGGATCGACATCTATCTACATCCCAGCGATACCAGCCTATGTGACACTATCCTTACCCCACACCAGATCGATATGGGGATCATCGATATTGGCCCTCCCCCGAATACCCTTCGACCCCTGATTACTATCCCTCTGTTGCTCCTTCCCATTGACATTGAGATCGACATAGACATGAGGATCGACAGGAAGATTGATGTGGACCTTCCTCTCATTCACATTCAGAGTCGCCTGCTCATATGCTTCCAGACCAGCAATCACCCGACAAGTTGCACTCAACGGTCATGATGCTTCCCTCTCAACCTCCTGTGACGGACCCTTCCACCAGTACGGTTCCTCCAGTGACTTATCCCTTACCGCCTTCATAGAATCATAGAGATCAGACCACACTTTCGGTTTCACAGATTGGATCTCAATTACAGTCCTTATTGGCGACTTTCTCAGCAACGCACAGAACAGTCAGGGATAACACCTAGGGAACCTACAACAAGCCAACACTGGACAAAATATCATCCATTCCAAACAATCCAAAACTTGGAAATACCACCAATCCAAATGGAAATATGACCAATCCAAAATTTGTCAAGGTCATATTTCCAAGCTTGGATTTGTTTGGATTTTTTTTTATTTGTTTGGATTTGTTTGGATACAACATGTCATAATCATATCTGTTAAACGTTGTACAACTTTTGACCTTATGTGAGATTAGTAATGACATGAAAGTAAATAATTAAGAGTATTTTGGCACTATTTACCACGAAAAGACCAAATTATGAGCAAATTTAACTAAAAGAATTTCTGTCATTTAAAGTGGCTACTCTTTATATTAAATTTCTTCTCTTCCTTGTCTATATTCACTATGAACTTTGAACAATTAAACAAATATTTTGTTTTCCCATACAGACTTACGGTTGTCGTAGAACAAAGACCGTTTCGAGAATAGAGGGCCTCATTATTATAATTTGAACTAATATACATATGTACATAATAGTACTAGGTATAAATGAATTTTGATAAGTGTTCGTACAAGAATATGAACCTTGAATTATCTCGGAATTATGCGCAACACATAGGGCTGGAAATTTTATAATTGGTCTGGAACTATCTGATGGTAATTCAAAACAGGGAACAAGATTTCGTCAAATGAATCATTCAGCCAGGAATGCAACGATTTAAATGCTGACAAAATGAATAAACTTATCTGGAACAGAGTAGACTGTTCATGCGGACAATTATATGCTACGTCTATTGCCAATGAAGTTTATCACCCCATGTTATAGCATTTGTTTCATATAAAAGATAGAAGCCAAATAAATGGGACAATTAGTTGTTATGAATTAGCTTTACCTCTGTGACATATTACGCAACTAAAGGTGAATATGTTTATCAAATAATCAATTACATTAATTAACCTAGTGTCCTTATTTATACATAATTTTATTACGTATTGGGGTACAATATACAATACACATATACACGGAATGATTTCTTATTTTGTCAATTTAATCATAACCCAAATCATACAACATGTGAACATGTGAAAATAAAAGTAGTGACTAACTTTATGATCAAGAGTATAATACTCAATTGTATCTATTAATCCTAATAGTATAACAATAATCCTGTGTATTTACTGAGCATATTTAGATACATCCGGATCTACGACCGCAGTCATATAATAAATCAAGGAAAGTATATTAGATTGAATTAAAAATGTGCTATCACTAAAACAAAATTTTCCGTTTTCCACGTAAGCCTAAACCTGGAAGAAATAAAGTTCTGTTCTGTTCTGAAGACGCCGTCATGATTAGTTGGCGCCAGTCTAGACTGTCCAATCAACGTGAATATACAAACCGTGATGTTACTTGACCAGTTGATGACACCTGTCAAACTCAAAGTGCCCCTGGTCCTCCACCCACCATGTGTAATACTTTAGCGCACTTGATTGTTTTATTTGCAGTTATATCACTGTTAGGCTAAGTGATGAGAGAATACATTTTGTTGTTTTTGTTAACGATCGTTTCCATTTTCAACGTGGTAACCTTATAAGTGACTTACTTTTTTATCATGATGAAATGAAACATATTAAAATAATCAGAGGGACTGACGATCGCATTTTTCGCATAAATGTCATGCTCGCATTAATTTCATGATTTACTAAAGATAGATTTGAACATTTCTGAGCAACGATCATGTTTGGGTAAGGGAAGTTATCTTGTCTCCGCTTGCAATTGGATTCAATCAGGCGAGCAGTTCCGAGATCGCAGCTTGACTGTTCGGAACGGCCGAAAGGCGGCATCCATGTTGTTCACGCTCCGCTGATCACGGGGCCTCATTTGTCTGTATTCTGCTTATGAGCCGGGATGCGCATGAAACACGGGTGTCAAAACGAATATATTTACCAATTATATGTACGGTCAATTAGCCAGTTCAAGAGACAATACCATGGTTCTAACACCTTTAGATGTAATTACGTCGCATGCCCCTGGTTCACGGTTCGTCTGATCTCCCGTCATAAAACCACGATGTTTATTTACCTGGAGCCTCAGACAGCGCCGACTTCCTGTGTACATGTACGTACATGGCAATAAATGGTTTAACAGTTGTTTGACGGAATCAGTCAATAATTATTGACACAGTGATGTAATTAAAATATGTCACTATTCACAACTCCTTTTTTGATTTTTCTATTGTTCAGCTGTATTTTCGATCAGTTTTATATGTATAAAAAATCTTCTCTAGTATTTATAAACCAAACCTAAAAACAATATATAAGAACAATTGTGTTTTTAAAACGTAAGTTTTCTATTAAAACAACCATGCAAGTAAGATTTCAGCCGTAATATTACTTTAGTTACTCCACAGATTACACATCTTATATGCTGCAAACGCAGCAAAAGTAATGCTACTACGTCACAGCTGCCTCGGTAATTAAGGGCTGGAATGTTTTTGTTAAGGCAGTCAGAGCAGACGAATTTTCCCCCTCACTGTATAATGACGGTCGCTCACCATATATATGTATTTTTCATGTTTTTGGCTTAATTTGATTGTCCTTTGGTGAAAACAAATGTTCAATTGTGAAGCAAACCCTTTTCCCCTGAACGTTAAAAGACAGGAGACTTTGTTTTTGTCTGAAATATCAATGTTGAAGTCGTTTATATAATCGGAAATCCATATTATGGTAAATATTTATTAAATGCATGTCCTGTTTTGTATATATGTATGTATTATTATGTTAATATGGACAATGGTAAAATTCATTATCACAGTTTAAGTGCTATTCACAAATGTATGTAAATCTGCTTCGTGATGAATGAAGCATGGCAATAAATGTATGCATCTGATTCTTCATTTGTTCTGTATTCTTTGATGAGAATGAGTTTCGTTAATGATGATCACTCTCACAGATTATTTGATAAGAAGATAGGACTTTAACTGGAGAATAGTTATGAAAAATATATATATATATAAGTATAGGCGGTCTGTGCACATGTGGTGAAACTGATACCTCATTGATTTGATAATCGGGACTTGGAAATCATAGTCTGTCATTAAATTGATTTTAAAATATATGGTTTTGACTGCAGTACGTCCTAGCTGACATGATAATATTATGTTGTAAACAACTTATCTTATCTTATGTTAAGTAAAACAATTATTGATAACTTCCTGAATTCCAATTGTTCAATGAACAGAATTATTCAAAGCTCTGGCGTGAGACAACAATAAATTAGATGTTACCAAAGATTGTCCATTTTATGATCTTAGGCACATGTCGGCGCACTTACATGTGAGCCGTCTAGACGACTGTCTGTTTTATAATTAAATGGCAGCTGCCATCCAGCCGAATACTTAATCTTGAGACCTATTATTGTCTTGTCGAGTCAAGTGCAGGTCTCTCTCTCACCTTAGGGAGAATGCGACTGTAAAAGCCCCTCGCTACACAGACACGTAATGAATGTTTGAGATAAGTTTATTATTTATTATATATAGTTTAAACTCAATAGATAATTCATAGTCTTTTTATTGTTCAAATTACTAATAAAACATATTTTAACTTGTTCCTTCTAAACATACTTCCAAACAATTCCAAAACATTCCAAACCATTCCAAAACATTCCAAACCATTCCAAAACATTCCAAACCATTCCAAGTCATTCCAAACATTTCCTGTGTTGGAAATATGTTTGGAAATATGGCCAATCCAATTTTGGATTTTCTGTAAAGATCCATCCTTCCAAGCTTTGGAAAGGTTGGAATGAGCGATCTTTCCAAAGCAATCCAACGTTCATTCCAAATTGGAATGGACGCTCCTTGGTCTTGTGCAACTTCTCCCGATGCTAACCCTGAAAGCCAGGCTTCACCTCCATCATCTCGCAGTTAGGCCCAGGTTGACCCTTCTCTGATTCTTCCCTGGACCGCAGACTCACTCAACCTGCCTCATAGTACATCTGAGGATTACCTCCTTGCAGGGTTTGCGATGTCAACTAACACAGCTTCTCCCATCATGTTACCACCAGCAGCCATCATGACACACCTTGGAGCTGGATGGTAACATTGCCACCATTGCCCCGAAGTGATCCTCTTCTACATCAGTTATTGATGACAAGGAACTGGTCACCATCAGAAGGACCCTACCTTTATTGTCCACCATATTATCGGCGACATGCAAGAAGTATTTCCGTGGCCCAGGCTAAGACATTAGAGGAGGACTACAGAGAGACCATGAATTTAATCCAAAGCAAATTTCAGGACGTCATGGATCTTATCACACATCATTTGGGATCACTTACTGCGCTAAGGCGTAGAGTTCTAGTCAACTACTGCCTTTGGGAAGAACATAGTAAAGTCGGACTCTTCCAGGTGCCTTGGTCATCTCCCTACTTATCTGATAGCAGAATCCAAGATGTTTGTACAGGTAGTCACTGAGGATACCCATCTCCAAGTGTCAGTAGACCTTCTTTGATAGGCATTTGCAGTGTTAGAACTACACCGAAACATCGCTCTTAATTGTATTAAAGAAGTTGTTCATCCATAAATTTTATCCTTAATCAGTCTGATGTCTTATTCTTAAGACATCAGAGGCAACAACTGCAGGACCAGTAGAGACAGGACTGTTTTATGTCCCCAATTCAAACCATCCCAACAAGATCTCTGCAACGTCATTAGTGGGAAGACAGGCTCTTTTTGTGGCAGAGGACGAGCCTAAAACGGCTCTTCTCTGAGATCTGTCACCTTCTCCTCCACCAAGGACTCTGGAGAGTCCCCCAAGAGGGGCAATGTCTCCTCCAAGTGGCTCCGCCTGTCTCTGGGACTTCCGCCTCCAGTTGTACCCATTACTTTCACTCCAGTAGGCGGAACACTAGGTTGATTCGTAGCCAACTGGACCATCCTGGACGTCCACTTCATGTCCCAGATCCTTCGAGACCGACTGCCACTCAGAGGAGTCTCTCCAACAATGTCCACTCCACTCCAGACGGTGTATCCGGCCAAGCAGTTGACAACACAACAGGTCACAATAGGTACGTTGATATCCAAACATGCCCCAGAGTGTTTAGGCCCCAGTTCCAGAACCCCAGGGTTCTACTTGCCAATATTTTTGGTTGCAAAAAATGTTGGCAAGAAATTTCGTATGATTTTCAACATGAAGCTTTTCAATGTGTGGTACCTAGAGATAACGGCTCATTTTGCATGATGTCTGTCGTGCTCCTTTGCACCATCATTCGACAAGGGGACTACATAGTCAGGCTGTATCTACAAGACGCTTACCTTCACATACCCTTCCATCGAGAGCACCGCCATTACCCCCGATTTATTTTCCAAGGTCGTCACTACCAATGAAAGGTGCTCCCATCAGGAATTTCTTTGGCCCAGTAGCTTTTTACCCCCCTTACAAAGCCCATCATAAAGTTTCTTCACGTCAGCGGGATTGTCTTTGAGTCATTCATCGACGATTGCATCCTGGCCAGAATGTCTTAGTCAAACATCTCGCCTTCGCGCAGAGATTACTTCATCATCTCGGTTGGCTAGTCAACACAGAAAAGTAGAAAAACACACCCTCTCAGCAACTGCAGTTCTTCAGAGCTCTTTTCGACACCGATCTCGGGAAGCTGTTTGTTCTTCCGGACAGGTAGAAGAAGATACAACGACTTGTGTCGTTAGCACTCAGACAGTCTCTACATCTTCAACAATGACAATTCCGGACAGGATTTGAGCAAGTAATGCCGATTGGCGCAGATGACATGCCATACGGTTCCTTTGACATTTTTTGTCTTATGAGGGTTTATCTATATTGAGGATTACATCTGAAGTTATGCCCACCGCCGTACCATCTGATACAGATGCATTAAGGAGTAATGTTTGTTACTTTTGTATAACTGCATTACTACGTCTAAGGGACTACACATTGCAGACCTGCCTCCCCACTATATCTTCAGACAAAACTATGTGTGACAAGCAGTAATATGAAGATATGTGACATCACCATTTCCGTTGGACATGTGGTAGCTGTGTTAGGTCAGGCTTCAGACTTCACAATTGTATGAAACAACCTTTTTCTTCACACAGGTCTATTTCTGTCATTAGGTTAGCAATAGGTGCATTAAGGTGTAATGCAGGATAAGTATACAAATAAAAAAAATACTTAGATTTTACTAATGCTCAAACTAGTCATTTATCCCCTTCATATTCTGCACTGCAAACTAGGTGGCATGTTAGTATTTTTGCCCAGACCATAAAATGAAACAATTCTTTGTGTGTTGAGTATTAAAATCAACATTAGAGACCGTTTCCTGTGTCCGGAGGCACAGGTTCCCGTCATCTAAGGCCCTGCAGTTTGCTGTGTCCCTTGGGCATGCCAAAAACCTGGTTCGCCCTGATTATGTTTCTAGGTTTTTCAGCACCTAACCGGTGCTTGTCAGTTTCACCAAATTGATAAACGCCTGAGACATGCATCACTTCAGGCTTTCCTCCCTCATCAAGCTGACACACTGTGATATGACTGGAATAACTGTTCAAAGCGGTGTCAAAAACAACTCATTCTTTTTGTGTCTTATTTCTGTATTTAACAAACTTGGTAAAGTGATAGCAACATAAGATTATGGCTAAGATTGAGATATGTAACAAATGAATGTAAGAACCTCATTCAACCATTGCATATTTCAGTATGCAGTATGCAGTAAACTTTATAACCAAATAATCAGATGTGACTTCTTCTTGACAATTGTTATTCAGTTTCATTGTGTAATGAGTACAAATTCAATCCATGTCAATAATTTGTATTTTTCATCAGATATATGTTTATTAGATCATGGATTTAAGTAGGTTTCCACTGCATGTACCTTGTAGACATGAAACATTTCTATATAGCAGCTTCTGTTTTCATGTTTGTCCAGCTTCTAATGCCTATCAAAGACTAACCACCATTCCATCAGTTAGGTTCTGAATCAAGATTGTACTGGTCATTGGTTCAGTCACTGACATTCACCTAGGAGAGAAACTAACATAAAGCAATTAATTAACAAAATCAACTAGCTATGCAGTGTTTCTAGTTATATAGAAAACTGTGTGTCTTCTTGACTTAATTTTGTCTGTTGGTTATATATATGTAAGTAGCATACTCAGTGTTGTTAAGATCAAGATCAATATTTAAGTTTCTATGACCAGTTATTTAGACGACATTGTGCATGAATTCTGATAGTCTTTTAGGTATAAATTGAAGTCCGAGGAGCCAACCTGTAAACTGAGATACGATGTGCACACAACAGCAGAGACAGCTAATGTTTATACTGATGCAAGTGTGTCTGTACATACAGGGTTACCATAAACTGATGTGTCACCAGCACACGGAGAGGGAAGAAGTTTGTGTTGAGCTGGACCAGTCAGACATTCAGGAGATGGACAAGGTGACCAAGGTGAGGTGAAGGAGCACTGTGGCATTGTGGCAAGACTTGTGACAATACAGCAAGTGACACCTGGCATTTCCTTGGAGATGTTATGATTAGCCGATGATGTTGGGAGTGTGTCAGAAAAAAAGAATCTGGCAATGCTGACTCAGGCCCTCCTATCTATTGGAATAAGAAGCATTGAATGGGTTTAGATTGAAGGCGTATTGGTAGCATAGCTTTCGTATTGGAACCGAATGCATTTATTATGGGAACAAAAAGAAAAACTGTTGGATTTGACAGCGGCCATTAGCGGAATATGTGTACAACCGCTGTGGGAAACTCGGTCAAATGTAGCAGAATTACTTCAGCTGCATCCGTCAAAAGCCAGTGGTATTGTATTGACAATGCCTTTTCAGGAAAAACAGTGTGCAAGAAATGGCGGCGATAAACAAATCACCGACAAACAAAGTAATTTCTTTTGGTTAGTCTGACTCAAAGTTTTGACAATAAAACATAACATCCATGGTATTGAGCAACTAGTATTCATATGCACCAGAATTTGTTATCAAAAGTGGGAGGCTTGAATTCTGGTATCAGCAATCTTGCTTATTGTGTGGTAGCCAAAATACACACATCGGGACCTGTTAATGGTATATGTCAATAAAATACATATAAATTAAGATTATTGTTTAAGTGCCAGTCAGCCACAGACGAATCCCTTGTTGTTGATGTTGACTGACAGAATTTTTTATTAGCACTGTTATATCAACAATTATTGGGCAAATACTACATCTTGCTCTAAGACGTTAACAGTGAATGAAATTATGGGTGAAGCAATTTATCTAGCTCTATGACGGATAAACTTTCCATTCGACTCCCATCAAAATACATTGCTAATGCATACAAAACATTTTTTTTATGAAAATGAATAATCTGTATCAAACAGGAATTATAATTTACATTCCATGTGCATTATCTACTTACTAAGAATTACATTCTTTGGAAACAACCGTTGACACTTCCAATTTTCTCTTCTCAGCTACTGTTAGCCATGTTTGGCTGTGTGGTGATTCCAATGAGAACCGCTGTTTTGACGATAGGTACTGCATTGGAAACTATTCCTTCGCATTTGGTAGCTATACACACGATTTTTCTTACATTAATTCCGATAATGTTTCTTTTCAATCAAAAAGATAGGAGGGCCTGTGACTGAATCAAGAAATTAGGGGAATGGAAAATGAGTTACTTGTGATGATGAGGGTTATGACTCATTTCATATGAGTTTTAACATTATTTTAGTGTTGAGAAGCTAAAGTTATGGATAGTATTCTCTTAGTTGTCCCAGAGTGGTGCGGGGATCCCGGGACTCACTGCTGACCAGAAAGGTTCTCTCTGTAGTTGGGAAGTTAGGAGACACTGAAAGTTACAGAATTAAGAGTTAACCTAAAAATTGTATGAGACTCTTCAACATGCCATCTAGTTATGTGTTGTGTGTATATATATAGGTAAGGCCACAGATACACATCTGAGGACATGTTGTAACTCAGAAAACTCTCTTTCTTCCCCAAATGGACTTGATCAATAAATCTAGCTTATGATTTGATGAGCTTCATGAAAGTTAAGAGTTGATAACCAGATACTACCAGATTTTTGGTATTTTGAGTTTATAATTAACTATTCATGCACCAATGGCATCATTTATTGGGAACATTCATTTTTATGGGTTTTTTTCTGCCCATAATATTTCCTGTTATTGCATATTACATGTAGTGACCTTTTATGATTTTCATTTGATTTATTATTTTATTGTATTGATACCAATAGCTTTGGCCCTTTTTTTGTTTTGTTTAGGAATTAAACAAATAATGTACGAGAAATACATGGTAAAGTATAGTGTTTGTGTTGCAGGGACTGAGAGAGCAAGAGCTGTCTGACGTGGAGGAGAAGTTAGGCACACAGATGGCAGAGGTGGGTCGGCAGGGGAACTTGGGCAGCACCGACGTCAACCGCCTTCTCAGGCAACACCGTCAGCAGATGGACAACTACAACGGTCAGTGCATCATACAATCATTCACTGCAAACAGACAGTCATTATGATTTTTACCATTTTGAGGTGTCAGTTATTTATATCTGACTGTTTATACTAAGCCATGTGATGTTGATTGATCAGCTAACTGTTGACTGTTTCAGGTCGTAAACAGAAGGAGCGGCAGGCAATGCTGGCCCGCCTCCAGGAGCGCTTGGCATATAGACTGCAGGTTAGTTCAGTACAACACTGTGTTAAATGACACTGGTGTGTTGCAGGTGGTGTGTCTGGGTTATATAACACTGGTGTGTTGCTCATTGTGTGTCTAGGTGATATAACACTGGTGTGTTGCTCATTGTGTGTCTAGGTGATATGACACTGGTGTGTTGCAGGTTGTGTGTCTAGGTTATATGACACTGGTGTGTTGCAGGTTGTGTGTCTATGTTATATAACACTGGTGTGTTGCAAGTTGTGTGTCTATGTTATATAACACTGGTGTGTTGCAGGTTATTAGTCTAGGTGATATGACACTGGTGTGTTGCAGGTTGTGTGTCTAGGTAATATTACACTGGTGTGTTGCAGGTTGTGTGTCTATGTTATATGACACTGGTGTGTTGCAGGTTGTGTGTCTAGGTTATATGACACTGGTGTGTTGCAGGTTATGTGTCTAGGTTATATGACACTGGTGTGTTGCAGGTTGTGTGTCTAGGTTATATAACACTGGTGCATTGCAGGTTGTGTGTCTAGGTTATATAACACTGGTGTGTTGCAGGTTGTGTGTCTAGGTGATATGACACTGGTGTGTTGCAGGTCGTGTGTCTAGGTGATATAACACTGGTGTGTTGCAGGTTGTGTGTCTAGGTGATATGACACTAATGTGTTGCAGGTTGTGTGTCTAGGTTATATGACACTGGTGTGTTGCAGGTTGTGTGTCTAGGTTATATGACACTGGTGTGTTGCAGGTTGTGTGTCTAGGTTATATGACACTGGTGTGTTGCAGGTTGTGTGTCTAGGTTATATAACACTGGTGCATTGCAGGTTGTGTGTCTAGGTTATATAACACTGGTGTGTTGCAGGTTGTGTGTCTAGGTGATATGACACTGGTGTGTTGCAGGTCGTGTGTCTAGGTGATATAACACTGGTGTGTTGCAGGTTGTGTGTCTAGGTGATATGACACTGATGTGTTGCAGGTTGTGTGTCTAGGTTATATGACACTGGTGTGTTGCAGGTTGTGTGTCTAGGTTATATGACACTGGTGTGTTGCAGGTTGTGTGTCTAGGTTATATGACACTGGTGTGTTGCAGGTTGTGTGTCTAGGTTATACGACACTGGTGTGTTGCAGGTTGTGTGTCTAGGTTATATGACACTGGTGTGTTGCAGGTTGTTTGTCTAGGTTATACGACACTGGTGTGTTGCAGGTTGTTTGTCTAGGTTATATGACACTGGTGTGTTGCAGGTTGTTTGTCTAGGTTATACGACACTGGTGTGTTGCAGGTTGTGTGTCTAGGTTATACGACACTGGTGTGTTGCAGGTGGTGTCAGACCAGGAGCAGGAGGAAGAGATTGAGATGGACACATTGAGGCAGCAGCAGACGGACACCCTCAACAAAGTCCTATCCTCCAACATTGAGCTCTCACAAGAGTGAGTCATTGCCTAAATGTCACATCTACAAGTTGAATTCATTTGGTTTGTTATTGATGAGATACATATGAACATGCTCTGACATAGCTTTGCAAATGATGAACAGGGCCCGAGAACGGATTCTGAAGGAACACAACCAGAACATGCAGTCCCTCTCAAATCAGCTGCAGCGCAGTAAGATGAGGCAGCAAAAAAGGTGAGTGTACACCATCTACAAGATGGTTAGCTATTTAGTTCCCATATAGGATTAGATATAACCAAGTTCTTAAAACATTGTTTGTGCACTTATGCAAATATCACTTCACAAGCACCAATGTATTGTTAACATCATCAGGATGGCATTGTTTACATCATTCAAATCTTAGTGTGACATAAGGTCGGTAGGACGTCACACTATAAACATCATAGCTGAAGATTGTTGACGTCATTTGACAATTGTGGTTTTCTAAGATGGCGGTAATGATCAGGGTCTTTTTATGAAGGGGAACTCAAAAGGATTAGGAAATAATGGGTTATATAGAAACTAATACTCACATGTGTGTCATACTCATTTTACGAAACTCAAGTAAGAATGTAATACCCTCGTTCTCACTTGGGAAATATAAGAATTCTGACACTCATTTTGTAAAATCAGAGTCGTGAAATAATCTCTTTTGATTGACCATCTGGTTTGCAATAAGACACAGCTCATATCTGAAGAAGACTTTATGCATCAGTGTTGACATAATGGCAATGCTTTTCACAATAACAATGACACCACAATGGTAATGTCATCACAGCATATTGTTGACCCTGTTAGCTTCTCAGCACAGTCTTCAATTCTGCCCAAGTTACATTGCTTCTTAACTTCATAAGATAATGTGTCAGAATTTATTAACATTGTATTTCCCTTTAATATTCCGTTTTGGAGACACATAATATGGACACTTGTTTCATAAAACATGTATAACAGACTCGCATAATAAATGGGGGTGGGACTTTTTCATCAGTCAGCATTTAAAATGAAAGATATTACACTTCCGGTACTCATTCCAGCCTTGAAGTCAAACTGAATCAACGCCGGGCCAAACTAGAAGATATGCAAGCCAGACATGCAGAAATGAGAAGAGCTAAGCAAAATGCAAAACAGAAAGAAAAAGATAAACTGGAACAACAGCTGGTGGGTTTTTTCTGTTGGAAGGTGGTGGGTCTGATACAAGACTGGGATTTGGAGATATTTTAAGAGAAATTCTGGAGAGTTGTGTTTTGCACACACCTACACACACACAAAGTTTGTAATGATGCACTAACTATATGAACTAATATTCTTAAAACTATATCAAATATGTCGTAACAGTTTGAGGATTAACAAGTTGACATTGTTGTAGGCTGCTGAAATGAGTGCGGAGGAGGGGAGGCTGGAGGCTGGCAGACAGGCAGCATTGCTGGCCCTGCAGCAGCAGCTGGCCCGGGAGATGGAGGAGGCCCTGCTGCAACAGGACCAGGAGATCAGCTTACTGATTGGCCGGCTCCAGGTAACCAGCAGGGAACGTAGGACTTAGGCACATGGGAATCCAACATCAATTGGAACCACCCCAGGGGAGGGGAGGTAACTCTGTCATAACAACACATCATAAATAGGACAACAAACAACCATAGGAGGAGGATTAAAAAAGATTTTATAAAGGCAGCATTTGGATATGCACTTCTGAATGTCACTTTTGATGAGTACAAAAGCCAAAGTTTTGTTTAATCTGAAGTTTACATTTAATAATTCTTAATGTAATGAATTATTGAAATAGTCGGGACAGTTTTACTATGTATCATGAATAAGATCCATGAGAGTACCATCTGGCTAACACATTCAGTATCATGAATAACAGGCTATAGCAAACTGAATCTTTACCCCAAACAGATCTAAAAATCAATGTCTTCTTTTCAAATGAAGAATGGTCAAACTCCTATAGTATCACTTGTCATCAGCTGTAAATCAAACAAACATGCACTGTAATTGTCCAATTGATCCCTCATTAGTGTCACTTACAATCAGCAATCAAAACTATCAGTGTCAGCAGTGCATGAACTTTGTCACCTTATTGTTGCAAGCATGGCATAGTCATGCAGTTTGTGTGGTGTTAAAATTATTTAAACTAGTCTCCTGTTAAGTCTCCTTATCTCTTAGACTATTTCCAAATTACCAACTGCCATCACCTGCACATGTTTGTTACAAGCAGGCTGTAACCATCTCACTCAGCAGGTCAGCTGTCATATTTCAACAAGGATGAGAAGGACTGAAAGTGATGTCACCAATTTCCGCAGTTTCTGTCAGAAGACATGCTCTTTCTGTGGATTCCCAATGCTGCAATATTTTTTCTTTGAATGCCAAATAATTCTGTTACTACTGATGAATGTACCAAGAAGTTGATGATCAATTGGGTACCAAATCCATCCTCGGTTTTTAACATTCAATAATACATGGCATAAAGTTTGATCTACAATAACTTCTTGGGTTGTTTCTGATTTGTGTTTGTGTTGGTTTTCTTTTGTTAAAATCCAAATTTCAGAATCGAAGTACTAAAGAAATCAAGCCGAATTGTTTTAGAAAGCTGTTTGGCTCTAGAGTCCATTATCTTTCATTTAGGTATTCACTTAATGCAACCATCTATGGAGGCCTTCACACAGGTCTTCACTTACATAGGGACCTTATCAGATTAAAAAATCAGATGTTTCATTTGAGCACTTACACCTCAATAGTTGAGAGTATATAAATATGAGTCATGCCCATGATGTCGTAGTACAATTGTAAAAGAAGTGAAAAATGTGACGTCAATCTTGATGGATATTTTAAATTTGGATGTTTGTGTACATGTGCGGTTAAGTTTGATATGTATACCCTCCTTGTACAGGTGGGACAGGCGCGGAGGCAAGCTATATTGAGGAAGCAGGACAAGACAATGAAGGAGCTGCAGGTAAACCAACAGTCCAGGGCTAAGCAAAGTATCCATCTATCATGGCAGTGATCCATGTTATGAATGTTGCGATGGATCAGGGAAGGTGTTCATTGTCTGTTTTATCCAGGGGTCATTTCACTGAGTAGCTGTATGTATTCACTTATACCGAGAACAAGTTCCCAGTGAATCAGTCACCATGTCAATAAATACTGTAACTGTTAAAATAAGCATATGTGGTGTTGGAAGGTGTGTGATGTTATTCCTGTGGCCCCTACAGGACCAGTTGGAGCGGCGGATGATGCAGGGTGGGGACCTTCCTCGGAGCTACACAGATCAGCTCATACAGCAGCACCACAACCAGGTGGAGAACCTCAATGACCACATCCAACGTAACAGACAGAAGCAGGAGAGGATTATCTTGGAGAAACTACAGACCAAACGCCATATGAAGGAAAAGTCAGTCAGCATGCTTGTCAGTGTTGTTGTAAATTGTGATTATTCCTATTTTGTAAAAACTCTCAATCTGAGGAATATGTTTAAGCATTGACATCAATTTGTGGATTTACGCAAAATGTGCACAATAGATTTTACGTTTATACCCCCATAAATGCAAATACATGTTGAAGTCAAATCTTATCAGTTGATATGTCACCAATAATAACTTCACACTCTGCTTATTTAACACAATAAAACTGTAAATAACAATAAGAAATCAATGAGATCATTCAGCGCAATAATACAACACAAGCCCCACCCATTTTGTTACCAAACAATCAGGAAACAGTACATTTGGCTTTGCCAAATTTAAAATAATCCTTTGTGTACTGAAGCAACCCTCTGTGTTTATGTGAGATATTTGTATGATTTTTAACTAGAAATAGTGTGGTGTCGTTTTTACCGAACAAGAAGCTACAGAATATGTATTGCCAAACAAAAATTCATTTCTTTGTTTTTTCTCTCATATGTCTTGAAAGAGAAACTTCTGCCAGAATGGTTGTCTGCTTTGAATATGTAAATTAAGACATGCAGAAAAGAAAACAGATTAAAAGAAAAACAACGGGCATCACATCCATCCTAATATGTATAATGGGCGATAAAAGAGCTGAGCCAGCAAGTCTGGCCAAAACTGTGACAGCCCTATCTAAAAATAACAACATGTCTATTTTAGTACAGTTACACAATTTTGGACCATGCATCTTTGTTGGCCATATATGGACAGTACGGCTTGATCAAGGCTAAGCCTTCACTTGTTCACCCTGTCATCATTTACCAAACAAGTCTCATGGGCCTCAACATCATGATGATAGTTGTGTGGTTAATGAGATTGGACATATTGATAGTGCAACAAACGCTATTGTATGTGGTTTATATACTGTTAAAAGAAACACAAAACAAGATGTGTGTCTCTATTCAATATTCTTCGGTGTCAGATCCTAATTAGTCTCACAGAATTGCCCTGGTATCAGTACATATGGCAGAACAAAGTCCTACATGTACATCCTGATGTCCAGACTACTTTAATTAATGTAGAGGGAGCACAGCATATGTGCAGTCAGACAATAAATGTATCTGACAAAGAACAAGGATCGTCAGCTCTGGAAATGTGTCCTGTTTCACAAACACAATCATTATTTCAACAAGGAGTGAGTCACATTGTCCCAGCTACCTCGTTCTCCCCAACTAATTATTTTTTTTCACATGGAACAATTTGACCAGTCACCGTCGAGACCCCCGCGAGAACTACCATTTGACATAGAATCGTCTAATTACAACAAATATGACTTTTAACGAGACAAAGTATGGCATTTTTGATATATGTATCCATTCTTTGTCAACTAATGTTCTTTTCAAGGCGCCAGTAGTGGTAATCTGACTGCTGATTGCTATTTATAACGGTGAGTTGTGCAATCTTCCGATTGCTTCACACTTGATTTCGCCGCAATTAATTAAAACAATATGAAAAGGAATTTTGAATAAAAATTATGAAATAAGTTACAAACATAAGTCCAGATATACAATGAAACCATTTTATAACTAGACAGTGTAGTTACAAGAATACATTGTGTACTCCAGTATGGATTTGTTGACATGGTATTCAGGTGTTACGTGCTCACGGTAATGTCTTTGCTTTGGGGGGAAAAACATCGAAACACATTATGGTGTGTATAATGCGCACCCCCTTCTACACAGCTGTGTTTTTGGGGGAAAAGGTGCGCACTATACTCAAGAAAATATGGTAGTTAATAAAAGAGAACAACTTTAAACATTAGGTTGCTAAGTAACTTAATTACTTTTTTATTAGGAACATGTTAGTTTGAGCATGTCGATAAACTTTTGACATATGCAACCGTGACCTCATGTACATGTCAAGGGCAGTTAATCTCACGGCTTTGATGAGAGTGCTTTCCCTTTCACAGTGCACACTGCTGACTAAGGGGCACCTTGCCTTTTCATGCATCAGACTCTACAGTGTTATTTAATTTTTCACAATTCCAGTCACATAAATCAATGTCGGCTGTAGACTGAAAGGTAGACGACAGCAGTGTTTCGTTAATACCACTAGTGTCTATATTGAAATAAGTAATTCCATGAGTAGTTACTTGCTCTCCTAAATTTGTCTTCAATGAAATAACTCATCAAAACTAAAACGTTGTTATTGTATTTCTTCGTAATAAATTTGCACAGGGGAACACAGTTGTAGCGTGAATGAATAGGGACACTGTTCATGAATACCTCATTGTGTCGTGGCAGTTATTATACCCCCGTTTACGAAGTAAATCGGGGGTAAATAGCGTTCCGTCCGTCCGTCCTTCCGTCCGAGCTTTTGTACGGCCCATAACTTTTTAACCATGCACCCTAGCTTCACCAAACTTGCTACACACATTTACCACAATGAGTACTTGTGCCTTTTGCTAGTTTGAAGATTCTGAACTTTTTAACTTTTGCCGTTTCCATGGAAACATTAAGAAACTTAAACTTTTAGGGTGGGTGTTTTGTATGGCCTATATCTTTTTAACTATGCACCCTAGCTTCACCAAACTTTCTACACACATTAACCACAATGAGTACTTGTGCCTTTTGCTAGTTTGAAGATTCTGAATTTTTTAATTTTTGCCGTTTCCATGGACACATTAAGAAACATCAAGAATGTATGTTGTGCTAAGCATTGATTATCCCACACTAGATTGAAATATATTTGCAAAAACATGTGTTCATTTCAAACATGATGCATCCTCATGGGGTTACAAAGGAAAGTGCAGTTCCTCTGACTTAAAGCAACAGGTATATTTCATTAATTTACAAACTATTTACTATTTGTTGTTGACCAGCGGGGATAACGGGGGGTATGTAAGCTTTGCTCACTTCTTTCTTGTTTGATAGACCCATGTACATAAGAACTGCAGACCAGTAATATGTGCAGAACATATATTAGTAAAGTATTGCCAGTAAACCAAAACAAAATAACATACAAATCATGAAAAGCTTGCATTACCTTCTATCAGTAAATATTACTGTGAATGTCAATAAAATATCATCCATTTTTGTTTGTATCTGTTTGATTTCCGGTCTTGTTTCAAGCAAGGAGCACTGTAACACGTTGCCTGGCTTTCTTGAAACCTGTCTTCTGCCTGGGGTCATTTTTCTCGGCAAGAGTCTTGTAAGGGAGCATCCGATAGTACAGGCCGGTCTCATCAGTGTTGTATATCTGCTCATCATGCAGGCCTTCCGCGTCAATGATGTCTCGGAGTATCGTTGGATATGCTGCAGCAGATTCAACATCGGCAGATTTAGACTCACTGCTGACGGTGATGGACTTGATCCCGTGACGTTGCTAGAACCTCCACAACCAGCCATCACTTGCCTTGAAGGTGTCGTTGTCCCCGTTTATCTTCCTCGACATCTTCTGAGCCTGGACCTTAAGTATTTCACCCGAAAGGGAATGCGTGAACCACTTGAACAAGGCCTTGTCCAGAGTAGTGTCGTCGACTCCACGGATCCTCTCCTGTTGTGGCATTCGGGGGCGGCTGACTGAAGTTTTTCCTCATCTTAATCTAACACCTGATGGTCCCCGCTGGAACGCCGGACTGGCGGCTCACACTGGCCTGTGAAGCGCCATCTCTAACTTTCTTCACGACGTCTAGCTTTTCTTGCACTGTGTACGCTTTCCTCATGTTGAAATTGGAATGCCCTTGATCTGATAAATTCACTTTACATACAGTAACGTATGTCAAGCCAGATTAATTGGTTTGATACGGTTACTTGATCCAAATCAAAAGGAATGACCGTCGTGTTGTGACAGCAACTACATGTGAGTTGACAGTGTTGCCTCAAATTGGATTGCCCACTAATTAAGAATATGAACTTCGCTTGTGGTTCTCTTTTATTGCATGCATGCGCTTCTAAGATCAAAGGATGTACAGTGTGAAAAGTTAACTAGTAGAACAATCGTATTTCCGTGACTTGCCGCGGATGTTTTCAAACAATATTAGAACTCCATTCAGCAATAAACGGTTGATTATGCAGTGAGAAGCGTTATGTGCAAATGAACAACAATACAATCATGTCTGTGTAAAACTCTCAGTATTAAAAGTGTACATAAATTTTGGGAGCCATGCGTTATCGCGCGTAGTAACCGAAGTAGCGCTTTATCGAAGAGCGCAATAGCGAGCAATCACTGTATCATATGTTTTAAATATTTACATGAATAACTAATTGCTTGTTTTTAAAATTTGGTGTGATGCTATATTTTTATGAACAGTGATTATTGAAGGCTCGGACTCAGATGTTAAAGTATCATAAAATGATTATTGTCCCCCTGTATGACACGTAATCCCTATCATAATCAATGGAACTATCATCAACCAGTGTTTTAAAACAACTGACTGCTGAGCATTTTTTTTAATATTGTCAAGTATTGTGCACAGCCACCAGCTAAAGTGATGACGTAAATCCTGCTGGGGTATCATGCAGGAAGTCCTTATAAGATTATAAATGACACATCCCGATATGAGTAAATTTGCAGAAACGAAAAACTATATCTGCATGGATTATTTCATTTGATGCGCTCGTGGCAGTATTTGCACAGCCTATATATGTATCCTTTTCCTGGCTACATGTGGATGATCATTTCATCATCTGAATTCAGGAATAACTGGATATTAAGATAACTTGTCAAACAATAATTTATCTGACACTGTTAGCTGAAAAAAATATGCTTAAATACTCTTGTTTATGCTTACACCACGCACGTTTGTAGAAGGAAAGTTGTTTCCCTTCTGATGTTGTAATACAACACCGTTAAAACAACGTGGAACCTGGAATAGGTGTGAAATCATTACAAAACCATTATTTGTTGAGTGAAAACATCAATAATGTTGATATACCACTATATACAGCATGTTGTGTTAGTTAGTTTTTATTCCAGTTATAATTTCATTATTTCAACATCCATTCGTGTTATGGAACAAATACTCCCTGAAATTGAAAGCATAGGTGCATGTATTCCTTTTATTTAAGACCCCTTGTGAAATACTTGCACTGTACCACCTTGAATGTTGCAAATACTGGAATGGACTGTAAATTGCAAATTTCAGTAGCTGACAAGAGTAAAAAATTGACAAGAGTTGTTATTATGGTAGCTGTTAGCACGGGTCATTGTTTCAAAGTTGTACCCAACAGGCATATGTTTTTCTAAAACAAGAAGTGATGTCACTAAACCGAATGTGCTCTCAACTTTGTTATTAAGGTAGCTTCAGGAATTAAACATTCTGTTCCAAAGTTGTACTGCATTGGGCATGCATGTTTTCCTAAACAGAAAGTGTTCATGATTGTTTTTATTAAGGTATCTAGAAGGGCGCCACAATTCGCTGTGCAGAGTTTCATCCCTTGGACAGAAACCTATGATCATGGGTTCGCATCCCGGTTATCCCGATTATGTTGTCAGCACCATACCTGTGCTCATGGATTTCACCAAAATGGTGAATGTCTGTACCCTGTATCACTTCAGGCTGTCCTCCCACACCTAGCTAACACGCCGCGATATAACTGGAGTACTGTTCAAACTGGCGTCAAACCCAACACACTCACGGATGTATCTAGGGAAATGGTACTTTCCGTTTTAAGTCACAATTCATATTGCATTTATTTTCTCCAAGCAGAAATGCAGATAACTTTCTTATTAAGGTTGTTAGAGGCATCTGACTTTCTATTTTAGAGATGTCTTTCCTTTTAGAGATGTGACCTGTGAAGACTGGGGTAGAATAGGTCTTCAGTAACCCATGCTTGCAGTAAAAGGCGACTATGCTTGTTGTTAGAGTCAAAAAACGGGATTGGGTGGTCAGGCTCGCTGAGTTGGTTAATGCATGTCATCATGTCCCAATTATAAAGATCGATGCACATGATGTCAATCACTGGACTGTCTGGTCCAGACTCAATTATTTACAGGCCGCCGTCCTATAGCAGGAATATTGCTGAGTGTGGCATTAAACAACAAACAAAGAAACAAAATTTTAGAGATATCATTAAGTCCAATGTTAATGTTAATATAACTTTGTTATTAAGGTAGCAGAGGCATAGCTCTTTTTGTTTTAAGATTAGACATGTTTTTACCTAAACCACCGCATGTTCTCATAACTTAAATTAAACATACATTTTTCCCAAATGGAAGTGCATATAACTTACCAGGGTTGTGATGGGAAACACTGGCTACAGGTATGGTTCTTTATTGCTGGTAGAAGAGATGGTGATAATGTACAAAACAATAATATTGGTACACAGGTTTCATACTCATTCACACAATGAGAGTGGAGAGAGAGAACATGTAAATTAACTGTACCCTGTAGGTGACACAGGGATGTCAAAGGACTCAAGGCAGCTGCCTTATGTGCTAGCTCGTCTATTCAAACAGTCGATAAATTGTATATATATAATCATCTATGAAGCATATATCAATGAATCCTCACTTAACATACCAGATTTGCATATTTAGTACTATTTACACAATTATGAAAATCTATACATTTACAAAAAAAACAAGGCTTGTGTCAGAACAACTTAAGAAACAATAACATAAACATGGACTAACCCAACCACCCTTTACTTAGTAAACTAATCCAGCCGCCCACAATAGATATTGAACTAAAAATCTACTATACTATCAACTTAAAACAAATACTGAAGAATAAAAGAACCTGAACTAGATGAAAAAAATGAATTGTTTGATAGGCATTACTCAGAAGTTGACGGATGACAAAGTAGACACTATTTATGGATAAAAACTTCTTTATTTACTGTAAAGGCGATGGTTCGGTATAGATCCTTATCCTTGCTTGACAATGGTATAAGGATCTATACCGAAATATTGCCTTTATGGTAAATAAAGAAGTTGTTATCCATAAATTGTCTACTTTGTAGATTAAAAATATTTACAATGAAACTGTATACTAAAACTTGTGTGTGCCACATAATAGTTGTTGTTGAGGTGGCTAAAGGCATGGGACTTTCTGTTGTATCGTCGCACTGCAAATGTGGCATATTTTCCCCAACAGAAGTGATATCATTCAACCAGTAATGTGTATCACTTTCTTATTATAGTAGAGAAATATGCCATTCTAGTTTAAAGTGGTACATCATTGGGCATGTGTTTCCCAAAAGGGAACTTATGTCAGCAGACTTGAAGTGATGTCATTACAGCGGAAATGCATTTAGTTTTCTCAGTATGTTTGCAAGAGGCAAGGTACTTTAACCTGGTGTGAGGTTGTAGTAGGCGAGGTCCCTTTTTATGGAATTAGTTGCAAACACTCTAGATTCTAGATGTTAAATGGTTCCTCCTATTTTTTCTTCCAGTCAGTTGGAGACACAGATAGAGGAGGAGACGCAAGTGGAATACTATCATCAACAGCAGCACGGGGCAGGGTGAGCTGTGCACAACAGTGTATAGTGTTGTTACAGACATGCTAGTGGTGTACTGATTACATGGGACATGTGTTGTTACAGACATGCTAGTGGTGTACTGATTACATGGGACATGTGTTGTTACAGACATGCTAGTGGTGTACTGATTACATGGGACATGTGTTGTTACAGACATGCTAGTGGTGTACTGATTACATGGGACATGTGTTGTTACAGACATGCTAGTGGTGTACTGATTACATGAACCATGTGTTGTTACAGACATGCTAGTGGTGTACTGATTACATGGGACATGTGTTGTTACGGACATGCTAGTGGTGTACTGATTACATGGGACATGTGTTGTTACAGACATGCTAGTGGTGTACTGATTACATAAACCATGTGTTGTTACAGACATGCTAGTTGTGCACTGATTACATAAACCATGTGTTGTTACAGACATGCTAGTGGTGTACTGATTACATAAACCATGTGTTGTTACAGACGTGCTAGTGGTATACTGATTACATAGGCCTTGTATTGTTAACGACGTGCTAGTGGTGTACTGATTACATGGGCCATGTGTTGTAACAGACATGCTAGTTGTGCACTGATTACATAAACCATGTATTGTTACAGACATGCTAGTGGTGTACTGATTACATAAACCATGTGTTGTTACAGACGTGCTAGTGGTATTCTGATTACATAGGCCTTGTATTGTTAAGGACGTGCTAGTGGTGTACTGATTACATGGGCCATGTGTTGTTACAGACGTGCTAGTTGTGCACTGATTACATGGGCCTTGAGTTGTTACAGACGTGCTAGTGGTGTACTGATTACAAGAGCCATGTGTTGTTACAGATGTGCTAGTGGTGTACTGATTACATGGGCCTTGTGTTGTTACAGACATGCTAGTGGTGTACTGATTACTTAGGCCATGTGTTACAGACGTGCTCATGGTGTACTGATAACATGGGTCTTGTGTTTGTTACAGACGTGCTAGTTGTGCACTGATTACATAAACCATGTGTTGTTACAGACGTGCTAGTCGTGCACTGATTACATGGACCTTGAGTTGTTACAGACATGCTTTTGGTATACTGATTACATAGGCCTTGTATTGTTAACGACGTGCTAGTGGTGTACTGATTACATGGGCCATGTGGTGTTACAGACGTGCTAGTTGTGCACTGATTACATAGGCCTTGAGTTGTTACAGACGTGCTAGTGGTGTACTGATTACAAGAGCCATGTGTTGTTACAGATGTGCTAGTGGTGTACTGATTACATGGGCCTTGTATTGTTAACAACGTTCTAGTTGTGGACTGATTACATGGGCCTTGAGTTGTTACAGACATGCTAGTGGTATACTGATTACATAGGCCTTGTATTGTTAACGACGTGCTACTGGTGTACTGATTACATGGGCCTTGTGTTGTTACAGACATGCTAGTGGCGTACTGATTACTTAGGCCATGTGTTACAGACGTGCTCATGGTGTACTGATAACATGGGTCTTGTGTTGTTACAGACGTGCTAGTTGTGCACTGATTACATGGGCAATGTGTTGTTACAGACGTGCTAGTCGTGCACTGATTACATGGGCCTTGAGTTGTTACAGACATGCTAGTGGTATACTGATTACATAGGCCTTCTATCGTTAACGACGTGCTAGTGGTGTACTGATTACATGGGCCTTGTGTTGTTACAGACATGCTAGTGGCGTACTGATTACTTAGGCCATGTGTTACAGACGTGCTCATGGTGTACTGATAACATGGGTCTTGTGTTGTTACGGATGTGCTTGTCGTGCACTGATTACATGGGCCTTGAGTTGTTACAGACATGCTAGTGGTATACTGATTACATAGGCCTTGTATTGTTAACGACGTGCTAGTGGTGTACTGATTACATGGGCTATGTGTTGTTACAGACGTGCTAGTTGTGCACTGATTACATGGGCCTTGAGTTGTTACAGACAGGCTAGTTGTGTACTGATTACATAGACCATGTGTTACAGACGTGCTCATGGTGTACTGATTACATAGACCATGTTGTTACAGACGTGCTAGTGGTGTACTGATTACATACACCATGTGTTACAGACGTGCTAGTGGTGTACTGATTACATAGACCATGTGTTACAGACGTGCTAGTGGTGTACTGATTACATAGACCATGTGTTACAGACGTGCTAGTGGTGTACTGATTACATAGACCATGTGTAACAGATGTGCTCATGGTGTACTGATTACATAGACTATGTGTTACAGACGTGCTAGTGGTGTACTGATTACATAGACCATGTGTTACATACATGCTAGTGGTGTACTGATTACATACACCATGTGTTACAGACGTGCTAGTGGTGTACTGATTACATAGACCATGTGTTACAGACGTGCTAGTGGTGTACTGATTACATAGACCATGTGTTACAGACATGCTAGTGGTGTACTGATTACATAGACCATGTGTTACAGACGTGCTAGTGGTGTACTGATTACATAGACCATGTGTAACAGACGTGCTCATGGTGTACTGATTACATAGACTATGTGTTACAGACGTGCTAGTGGTGTACTGATTACATAGACCATGTGTTACAGACGTGCTAGTGGTGTACTGATTACATAGACCATGTGTTACAGACGTGCTAGTGGTGTACTGATGCACATTCTGATGGAGCAGCGCCACCAGAAGGCAATGGTTGAGCTTGAAACTGAGATGAAGACAGAACTTGAGAAGTCCAAGGAGGAACTGAACACAGCCTTGGAACTGGAACTGCAGAAAGAGCTTGAGGTGAGATGAGTGAGGGTCTCAGTAGACAGCCAACTCAGGATAACGTCAGTCATATGAATAGGAGAGTCACAAACTTTGTACGATTATATATGTCATCACACAGTTAAATATATTCTCTCATACTGTGTTTTCGAGCCCCTAAGAAGTAGTTGTCATTACGTGTTATTTCTAATAACACTAAAATTAAGTCATTCCTTTGAGAACATTTGGTTCTGTTTACAATTGGTTAGTCAGATGACCACATCTTGTCAATTGAATCATGATAATGCCTCCCCAAGCAAGCAGCATTAGAAACTGGCACTAGTCCTGCAGTCCTTGCCAAACTGCCCAATAGTTAAGGTATCATAAGGACTAGTAGAAATTTGCCATTTTCAAGGGGTTTGCTATATGATAAGGACTTGTGAACTAAAACCCTTTTTCTACCGCTGGCGAGACCAGTCAATCAGGTGCCATCTTGTTACCGTCACATGATTTTGAGCCCCTCCATGACAGTCAAGTTAAAAACAGAGGCACAACATGATGAATCACATGACATTGCTGACAGGAAGTTTACAAACAACATGACAAAAGCCTGCAACACATTGAGAGATTTATTTAAGTTGTACAATATTTACCCTTTATCTGTAAAGTTAAGCCTCATATAAGCCTCAAATACTGTTTCTTTCACTGCTTTCACTTCTTCCATATACAATGTACTCCAGTATTTATTGTCATGACTCTTCAATTACCGGTATGTACAACTCCAAAAAAAAACAATTTAAACCACCTAAACTCATTTGAAGCTATTCAGTTCCATAATACAATTGATGAGAGTAATCATAGGTATTTCTTAATTTTATACCAGTAATTGTTAAGGGGAGAGAGAACTACTGATTTCCTATCACTATGGTTTTTTTCCTAGATCCATACTGATGAGTGATAAGATTGTCACTACCATGATAGATGGTGAGGGATTGGGAGAGTTTCATAGCAAATGACAGCTCAGTGTATTTGGTGTGTAGAGGATAAGTCAATAGTTGTTGTCAATAGTGTGAAGTGCTTTGGTACAATGTCTGTGAATTATGCTGCTGCTTGTTCCTACATTTCAGAGCCACAAACAGCAGTTGCTGACACAATTGGCCGCTGTCAGTGGAATGTCCAATGATGACCTGAATGATGCAGTCAGTGCGGCAGCTACAGGTGAGAGATCTTGGAGTGTCTTTTATACACCTGAGCAAGGTAGCCCCAAGCTTCAAATGGCACTAGTCTTGTTTTGTTGCTGTGTGGACTAGTGTGATTCAGAGTTATTGGATGCAGTAAGAGCGGTGTTACATGGCAGGTGATCTAGGAGTTCATCATGATTATCCCTTGATACTGTAGGTGCAGCCTTTTATGGATAGATAGCTTGGATCAAAATGGCCTGAACTGTTGGATATCTTCTTAGTTCAGATAGAAAGTGATACACTGCTTATCATTACTAAGAATATTAGTGTAAACTTTAACTTTGATAAGAATACATAAGACATATCCACCATCATATGATATATCTTTGTATGGTACAAAGAGGGTAAACAAAATATATATCGGAAGCACACGGCCAAGGCCAGTTACTCATCACTCTCTTTTTCGCACCAGCCGAGTGGTTGGGGATAATTTCCTGAGCTTTGTAGTCTGAGCCACCCTATCAAAAGTAACCCTTTTTCATCAAAAATTTTGCTAGGATTACATTCTTCAGACCCTTTAGCATCATATCTAGATATTATATTTTTTACTTATCCTGCATTACTCCTTGATGCATCTACTTCTTACCTTATGACAAAAAAGACAGTTCGTAAAGATGGTCCAAGATGAAGAAAAAAGGTTGTTTTAACTACTTTTGCAAGGACCCATCACTGCTGTCATGTCACCGTCCATTGTGACGTCACATCTGGTCACATTCCTGCTTGTCACCAAACAGACTTGTTGTGCCCTGTTTTGTTCCTCAACTTTTGGCTATAGTTTTGTGGTTTGCGCTTTGCTTTCACTTTAAAGTTGGTCTGCGACTGGTGAAGTATACCTTATCTTATTATTTTTGCATTTGTTTTAATAATATGTATGTTTTCCACTTGAAAACACTTTGTCTTTTTCTTCCATGTGGCTTGGTGTTTTCCCTCCATTTAGTAATTTGTTGCATGTTTGTCTCCTTAATTTGAGGCAGTCATTATAGTTTGCAATTCTTTGGCTGGGTATTATATTTTGTATGTATAAATACCTTAAGCCATTAGTGGCATTGTCTAGAGTTTCACGTTTGTATTTTATACACATTAATATTCTAAATTTTCCAGACTTAAACTTTGGTTTATTTATTGCTATGTACAAGTACTACTTTCACTGCAACTTCAAGTTTTGCGTAAATTGTTTGCGTGGTTCTTTAATTGTTGTGGCAAAAAATCCGCTCAAGATCTTCATCCACGTTGTTTGTATTGCACTCAGGTGTGCACTCCGAATTTAAAATTTAATTTTTGTTCACCTCTTTCCCTGTCAAGTTTCTCAACTTATAGACAGGTCAGGCATAAATGTTTACTACAGCAGTCCCGTCAGCAGAAAAGGAGGATGTCAGATTCGTTGGAGTCTAACAGCCACCCCAGTTATTACCTCTTAACCCTTGACGTCGAATGGGCATTACCCATGGTTCCAGCAACGCAAGTGCATGCGCCCTACGCCGCTTCTACCAGGCAAGCACTGGCACATACCTCAATCCTGTTGACCCCTGCGTGCGTCTAATCCCGAGAGTTTGTGCTGACCGCAGTATCTACCAACACCTTACCGATCTTATCGACTATAACTACATCTTCAGGTCTTCCAGCCACGCCTGCAATGTCATCAACTCTGGGTCATCTTGCCGCTATACCGCCTGTCTTCCCAGTAGTGCATCCCATGTCGACGCAGCCTTCGGCGCTGTTCATAGCTTCAACCTAGATGCAGAACTTCATGCATTCCATGTGGCAGCAGTCTATGTCACAGATGTGTCCGGCGCCTGCACCTGTGCCTGTGTTCGGGCCTCTGTCGTCAGCAGCTACTGCTACGCCTGGGACAACCCAAGCGCTTACATCAACGCCTGCAGCAAAATCAAAGCTACCAAGTCTTGCTCTGACTTTGGTCGCGGACTGGTGGCCGGCGAGAACTCGGAAGCCTTGCAGAAGACAATACAACTATCCCTCCCAAAGTGGCCGAACTTACTCATCCACCCTCACAGCAAACTACCTCACCAAACACCAGGCAGATTTCATCTGCACGCTTGGTTCGCCTTAAAAGAGCGCTAAGCACTAAAGGCTATTTGGCGTGGGCAGCTAAGGCCATTGTTCTGGCACACCAACCCTCCACCTGGGGGTTATACGACAACAAATGGCAATCGTTTGAAACCTTTTGTATGGCGAAAAATCAAGATTCCACTACAGCATCACCCCAATTCTTGGGTCCGACACTGTCTTCGCTGACCATTATCTAAGAGATGTGGCACTTAAAGACGTCGAAGGCATTCATAGCTCTGACCCTCTGGTTATAGCCAATCAAGTGACCAACCCCAAACGCAAATAATGAACTCTTCCTGTCCAGAGCCAGTTTTACCCAACTTGCGCAGTGTTTTTTCCACTTTCGGGGGATTATCAGGCTTTTAAGCCTTGGCTTGGTAACTCAGTTTTTAGATTTTATCTTTTGCTATTTTCTTCTTACTGTTGTTTACCTGGACTTATCTCGTGTCTCTCTGGTGGATAAGATTGAACAAGTAAAACCGATTGGCACTTGATACACCATACGGTTCCCTTGACACACATGTTGCATGAGGATTACATCTGAAGTTATGCACATCGCCATACCGTTTGATACAGATGCATTGAAGTGTATATGCAGGATAAGTAAAAACAATAGTAAAATCTAAATATTTTCTACATTTGTATGCTTATCCTGCATCACACCAAGTCACATGACAGCGGCGATGGGTCCTTGCAAAAGTAGACTGAAATTTTCTTCAATTAGGACCATTAGGTGCTGTTTTCTTTGTCATAAGCATTAGATGCATTAAGGAGTAATGCAGGATAAGTATACAAGTGCAAAAAATACTTAGATTTTCCTAATTTTTATATTTGGCTCAAATTTGTCTCTCAACTTCGGTCTGAAATGAAAATATGTAATGTCTGTAATGTTCGTGTTTCAGATCAAAATCCTCATCCAATCTGTTTTTTTTGCAATCAATACACTGTACTAAAGAGCTGAAATGTAGTTTTTGCTCTCTTTTAGTAGAAGAGAAATTTTCAGATTACTTAATTGCCATACAGAGGAAGAAGATGGTCTGTAGGGAGAGGAAATCATCTTGATCTGCGTCGTCACGATATGGCTGAAATATTACCGATGTGACGTAAAGCATTAACTCACTCACTCACTCTTGATCTGCGTCATCCTCAGAGCTGACTAAGAAACAAAAAATCAACACCATGCCTACATCCTCTTCAGGGGAAGATAAGGGAAGTTTTTACTAATATGCCTTCCCTATAGATTATACCCGCAGCCGCTTCCCGGGGCAGCATAAGTGTTGACACCCCTGTGAAGGGTATAACCAGACCAAAGAAAAAAATCGTGATTATGTCATGCTCGATCAACGAGGCAATACTGAATGATCTCTAGGACACACAAACGGAAAGAGAAATGCCCAAAAGAAAAGCAAGCAATTCATCTCAGACAACATTAGCACTGCGTTTGCTGGTCTAACAATGCTACGTCAACAGGGCCTCATAACAAACTCCCATTGGTCAGACCTATATATACGAAGCCTCCTCTTCACTGACCATGGAATGCTCAAACCACCTTTGATCGCCACATTAGAAGTGCCAATAAGGAAGTAGTTCAAGATTCTAAAGACCAGATGCTGGTTAAGTCAGTCCAGACGATCAATTCCATGTTCAAACAGTCCAGTCAAGCAGAACCACCCCTCTCACTCACCCCCTGGCTATAAAATATCCAGACAGATTAAAAGCCCAAGCTAGCAAAGGCAAACTCACCCTCCTATTGAAGGGAGCAGTGGAGAGAGTGCAGCCCAAGCTTGCAAAGGCAATCTCACCCTTCTATTTAAGGGAGCGTTGGAGAGAGTGCAGCCCAAGATTGCAAAGGCAATCTCACCCTTCTATTGAAGGGAGCGGTGGAGAGAGTGCAGCTGGATGCCCTGACTTCCGGATTTTATTCCCCAACCTTTCTGGACCCTAAAAGAACTCCAGTCAAGCAGAACCACCCCTCTCACTCACCCCCTGGCTATAAAATATCCAGACAGATTAAAAGCCCAAGCTAGCAAAGGCAAACTCACCCTCCTATTGAAGGGAGCAGTGGAGAGAGTGCAGCCCAAGCTTGCAAAGGCAATCTCACCCTTCTATTGAAGGGAGCGGTGGAGAGAGTGCAGCTGGATGCCCTGACTTCCGGATTTTATTCCCCAACCTTTCTGGACCCTAAAAGAACTCAACAGAATAGTTTTGTTTAAAATACAACATGAAAAAGATGTCAACAAGAAATATCTTCCAAAACCGGACAGGTTCAGAATGTTCCATCTACCGCAGCTTAGACAGCTAAGAAAACAGCATCTATAAAGCATCAATCTTCAAGATGCTTACCTACATATGACCATTCATCCTAGCAGGCAGACTGCAACTTCATCCCTTTCAGAGATTTCTGAGACCATTCCTAGACTATCCCAACCTCATTCATCAACTACCACAAAGACTGAAGAAATATCTACAGTGTTTGACAGTCAATAAAATGTCTGGAGTTCAAAGCCGTCATCAAAGCTATAACGCATTGGGCCTCTCAACTCAAACACAAGTTCTTAATGATAAGAACAGACAACTCATCCATGGCCTTTTACATCAATCTCCGAGGAATGATCAGATCAGCGACCCTTCTGTGATTAACCTTTCAACTAACAGTCTCAATTTACGCATAAGGGCAAGACACATCCTAGGAACACTTAACATACTAGCCGACATTCTATCCCGGACGTCCAAACCATTTCCAACAGAATGGATGCTCCATCCGGAGGCATTCCAGCTGATAACAAGGAAAAAAGGTTGCCCATCAATAGACTTATTTGCAACAAGGTTCAACAAGCAAATAATGACATTTGTTTCACCTCTCACGTACTCGATTTGACAACGGCGAGATTGCATCAGCTCACTTCGACCTGAGATGGGATTTTAATGCCAAGAATCAACTACCCAATCAGCCAGATGGACAGTTTCATATTCCACCACTATCGTTAATCCAGGGATCAGAGGACACCGAGGATTTATCCCCTTGTCCAGTTCGAGCCTTTCGCATCTATCTACACAGGTAAAGCTCCAGATGACATAACCTAAGAAGATTGTTTATCCCATTATCTAGGAATAATACCATAGAGGTATCCAGAACAACCATTTTCTTCTGGATGAGAGCAGTAATCCTCAGAGTCAGAGCGGCAGTGCCCAGGTTGAACCCATTACCAGCCGTAGGATTCAAGCAATAACTATGAGTCAGGATAAGATAAAATATGTAATTTTTGGGGTAAAATATTATTAATACTTATCCTGATTCATACGCTAAGGCGCCCACCCAGCTGTCCCCTCTTCCCCTCTTTCGGCTGAATTAACTACGTGAAATGAGAGAGTGACCGGGCTTCTGGTGTGTATGCGCAGTCTAGGGGTGCATTCGGGTGAGATATTTTCTCTGTTCTGGGAACAGAGTTCAGGAAGTTTCCACTACCTTTCTGAAATGAGTAGAGATAGGCAATAAGTATGAGTCAGGATAAGTATAAATAATATTTTTACCCTACAAAATACCTATTTCCCTTACTGTTCTCTGATTCATCATGTCATTGCTGCCTACAGAGACCGATGTTAATCACTGTTCTCTGATTCCTCATTTCATTGCAGCCCACATAGACTGGTGTTAGTCACTGTTCTCTGATTCCTCATGACATTGCTTCCAACAGAGACTGGTGTTAGTCACTGTTCTCTCATTCCTCATGTCATTGCTTCCCACAGAGACTGGTGTTGGTCACTGTTCTCTGATTCCTCATGTCATTGCTTCCCATTGAGACTGGTGTTGGGCACTGTTCTCTGATTCCTCATGTCATTGCTGCCCACAGAGACTGGTGTTGGGCACTGTTCTCTGATTCCTCATGTCATTGCTTCCCACAGAGACTGGTGTTGGGCACTGTTCTCTGATTCCTCATGTCATTGCTGCCCACAGAGACTGGTGTTGGTCACTGTTCTCTGATTCCTCATGTCATTGCTGCCCACAGAGACTGGTGTTGGTCACTGTTCTCTGATTCCTCATGTCATTGCTTCCCATTGAGACTGGTGTTGGTCACTGTTCTCTGATTCCTCATGTCATTGCTGCCTACAGAGACTGGTGTTAGTCACTGTTCTCTGATTCCTCATGTCATTGCTTCCCACAGAGACTGGTGTTGGTCACTGTTCTCTGATTCCTCATGTCATTGCTTCCCACAGAGACTGGTGTTGGTCACTGTTCTCTGATTCCTCATGTCATTGCTGCCCACAGAGACTGGTGTTGGGCACTGTTCTCTGATTCCTCATGTCATTGCTTCCCACAGAGACTGGTGTTGGGCACTGTTCTCTGATTCCTCATGTCATTGCTGCCCACAGAGACTGGTGTTGGTCACTGTTCTCTGATTCCTCATGTCATTGCTGCCTACAGAGACTGGTGTTGGTCACTGTTCTCTGATTCCTCATGTCATTGCTGCCCACAGAGACTGGTGTTGGTCACTGTTCTCTGATTCCTCATGTCATTGCTGCCCACAGAGACTGGTGTTGGGCACTGTTCTCTGATTCCTCATGTCATTGCTGCCTACAGAGACTGGTGTTAGTCACTGTTCTCTGATTCCTCATGTCATTGCTGCCTACAGAGACTGGTGTTGGTCACTGTTCTCTGATTCCTCATGTCATTGCTGCCCACAGAGACTGGTGTTGGTCACTGTTCTCTGATTCCTCATGTCATTGCTGCCCACAGAGACTGGTGTTGGGCACTGTTCTCTGATTCCTCATGTCATTGCTGCCTACAGAGACTGGTGTTAGTCACTGTTCTCTGATTCCTCATGTCATTGCTTCCAACAGAGACTGGTGTTGGTCACTGTTCTCTGATTCCTTATGTCATTGTTGCCCACAGAGACTGGTGTTGGTCACTGTTCTCTGATTCCTTATGTCATTGTTGCCCACAGAGACTGGTGTTGGTCACTGTTCTGATTCCTCATGTCATTGCTGCCCACAAAGGCTGGTGTTGGTCACTGTTCTCTGATTCCTCATGTCATTGCTGCCCACAGAGACTGGTGTTGGTGATGAGAAAGCGAAGAAGCTAGCCAAAGAGTTACGTGTTGGCATCAAACGAGCTAAATCTTCCCTGACTACGGCCCAAGATGACTCCGAGGAAGAATATGGTAAGTGAACATGTGCTTAAATCAGTGAAAAAGAAAATTGAATAAACAAACAAATGTGTTTACTGAATGAGAATTTCTGTCTTCAACATATCCTTAGATGTATAGCAATTCAACTGGGGGAAAGGTCAAGGTGGGAAAAGGACTCTTTTTGTCCACTAGAAATATTGCAGAAACTTGTAATGATAGTATAAAAATTATCAGCCATGTTCAATGTTTGGCAACCAGCCTTTTGTCTTTGTTATACCTGCAAGGTTACATTCTGAATTCTTTAAGTACTAAAGAATAGCTAAAACGAGCAAAAAATGGTATTTTTTCAAATTTCAAAATATAATCAAACTTTGAGCAAGTCTGTGACCCATGATGAATGTTTTACCATATGTTTGTAATGTTATTATTTACTTCTCCTGAGAAAGACAACTGATGTTCAAATATGTATAAAATGCAAACTGAAAACCTCTCAAATCAACCTTTTCAACACATTTTCACTTTAGTATACATTTGGTGTTGTTATAAGTACAAACAAACAAGTGTTGACATAAACAAAGTCTAGTTCTCATCAATATGAACACATGCAAACTTTCATATATATTTCTCAAAAGTTTGCACAAGTAATTTCTTAAGTTACGTAGAACCTGTTGGCCAAAATGGGCCTTGCTAATCCTTTCATGTGAAATAGTCTGTATTAAGAAACTCCATACTTACAGGGGAAATGCCTCCTACCGCTGCAGTTACTCACAATATATACTTTGTATCCAAGAGTTAAAAACTCATGAAATTGTAACAGCCTGTTCTGTTCATTTCTTTCTACAGTGGTTTTAACATACATGTACATATTAAGATGAAACACCTATCATGAATTAAACCAGCACATTCCGATGTGTAGTGTCTTGCTGTCACAGTGCAGTAGGTCATGGTAGTTCATGTACTTACTGCATGTGCATGTTGTGTAGCAACATGGCTGATGTTTGTGTATGTTTGGCCAGGTTTGCAAAGGCAGCGCACTGATCCAGATGGGTTAACTCTCGACTACAAGACCCAGGTGCCGCGTCCAGCCAGCAGCAAGAAGAAGAAAGGGTTGAAGGCCAGAGCTCAACCTGCCTTCGTTGAGAACTACGGCTACAGGAACGAAGATGATGATGATTTCTAGTGCCTTCACACCATACATACTACTCAACATTTCCTAAGGACCACACCTTTGACTAAAGATGACTTTTTTGGTTTTAGCTAATGTTGAGTAGTATCCAATAGGTTCCTGTTGATCAAGAGTGGCTGTGTACTGCTCTGTATGTCTGTGATAGTTTTGTTATACACTGACACTATTGTTGATTTAGTAGCTTTGTTTGCTGGAGAACACTTTGTTTGTACATAACCTACACACTGCATTGATTTCTACCATGTTGGGAAAACCAAATTTCACAAATTGTCAGAGATGTATAACTAACAAGTTGCCTGGTAGTCCTGACAGTCGGACACTGAATATTGCTCATGTTAACACTTCATTCTTTTCTTGAATACACTTGTTGAAAGAACCATGTGTGCTGTCAGCCATTTTACATTCATACATACTTGTGTACAACTAACTACCACAGGACGTTCTGGAAACCCTATTGCAAATGATGTATTTTAGTTATTTCTTACATTGCAGATGAGAGCGGATACATTGAGAATGATTGGTTCTATGTCAAGGACATTTGAATGTTTCACACAGTCAGGTATCTCCTGGTTCATGGACCTGCAAGGGATAGGAAGTTACAAGTTTTTATCTTAACCAGAAATAACTTCCTGTTGTACAGGGACATTAGAGACATTATAGATAAAAAAATATCTATTAACCAGTTGTTTTTCTGGATGAGTGTTTCCTATGATGCATTAAAATGAGAATGAATGCATATAACGTGCATTGCGAGTCAACATGGAAGCTTGTTCAGTTTTCATTTGACTGTCATTTCTATTATGATAGGAAATTAAATTCCCTTCAAATAAGTATAACTGAGGCTTAACAAATCATGATTTTTTTAAAAACAATTTGGTACAATTTTAGCCTGGGATGCCATGCCTTGGACCTCCCAAAATGATTACTGAAAAAACCCAGTACTCACAAATAGAGCAAGGAAAGTCCCTGTATATTCTAGTTACTACTGGACATGTGCAAGGGACTTGATGATTTCTGCAATAGCTGGACTCCATGATGGAGAGTGGGATAACCAAAACTGTCTGCGTCTTTATGTAGTAGGTGCAGTGGGGTAGCCTAGTGGTTAAATTGTACGCTCGTCACGCCCAAGGCCCAAAAACCTGCAGCTTACTGTGACAAATAGATCGACACTTAAAGGACCCACACTAATTTGAAACAGGCTCAACATGAGATCAGCCTGCCACAGGCCTTCAGACAGATGCTTATTTCGAACACTGCATCCTGTACAGATTTTTAATTGCACATTATCTGTCCATCTGCCTTTGTGTAAACATTTTGAGTTCCAAATATTGATAGTAAATCAATCCATCAAAATTAATTTGTGACAATGTTCATGAAAGCCACATCAATTCTACAGCTGGTCAAGTCACTCAGTAGGTTTGTATGTCACTTATGACTAGGTCGTGCTGGAAGGCACTGTTTTCTGGAACACTATTTAATAAAATATTGATAGTTTTTAGCCTAAATTCAATCTGAGGACAGTTCAGATGACAATGCAGGCCTACATCAATAGACATATTGGACATCCTCAGTCGACTATCAGATGTTTCTCTGAGGTTTAGGTGCAGTACTCACGTTAAATTAGGAATGGAGTGGAATGCTCCCTTATACTTTTATCGTTGTAAAGATTTGTTTCTTTGAAAAATATCTTGTCCAGTATAGCAATATTGCCATACATGCTTTACAAGACAGTATTAAGAACATAAATATGGTAAAGTCAGTGTCTGAAAATGTCTATACCAGTCATTTTTAGAATGAAGAGCTTTGAAATAAATGTCTTTAAATATATGTCGGTGACAATCGTGATGTAACCAAGATTTCCTACCTTTTGTATATCAAGACCTGCAAACCAGTTATGTGATGGTCCGACAAGATATATCTGGTTTGCTTGTCACAAACACGTCATGTCGCTACCCATGTATACATTGATTAATCGTTCCAGCACTCAGCATTCCTTGAGTACATTGTAGAACTATACCTCCAACTTCATATTGTAGACATTTCTATTTATTTCCGGTTTTGGAACTTTAGCAAATATGAGAAAAACAATTTCTATGTCATGCATATTTTTTCCATCATCACATCTACTTGGATACCTTCATTGAGAGGATATGCACAATTCTCTGTATTTCTATACTTACACTTTTCTTATTAGCTAAGATTTATATCTAAAGAAATGTGGCATCTATTTTTGCATACTGATATTGTTCTGCATATTTTGTACAACAGAATAGTTTTTAGCATTTTCTTCTATTGTCAGGATGATTTACATCATGTAGAAATAAACAGTTGAACAATACCAACATCTCATGACTTGTATTTATTATCCCCCCGACATATATAATGACGGGGGGATATAGCCATCAGTATGTCCGTCTGTAATCATTGTTTGTCCGGAGCATATTTCCTAAACCGTACAACCTAGCTTCACAAAACTTGGTACACTTACCAATCAGGCTCAGTAGTAGTGCCTTTTGCTATTTAGAGATTTTTAGAATTTTATATTTTTGTCGTTTCCATGGAAATATGATGAACTTAGGAAATTTGAGGGTAGTGCTCTTGTCCGGACCATATCTCCTGATATCTTTGGATTTTTCAACACACATAAATACAACTGCAGTATTTAATAGTGCTTACTCAAAAATATTATACTTTTACATCAAACAGGGTGCAAACATGTCAGTCACGAATTAAAGAAATGCATTTTGATATTTTCTTTCGAGGGTATGCGCCTTAATGATTTCCAAATGGTCTCAAAAGTTTATGTGGTCAACAAATTAATATATTGTTATTGTAATAGATGAATCACAATCATATTTGATATACAAAAATGTCACTCTCGTTTCTTTTGATATCAAATATATCAACACTAGGAGGAAACCCTCATTGGCAAGCCTGGGAATTTGGCTACTTTAAATTTTTAAACTAATCCTATCTCACACTATGCATTTCTCTTTCTTCTTTCGATTCTGAGTGGAAACATATCTGAAATAAAAGTTTCCAGCTTCTAAAGTTAATTAACCCTGTCATACCTCACATCGCCACGGTCACCTCCCAGATCTGGGTCATGCGCGCTATGCATGCTGGTTGACCTTGCACTGATCACGTGTCTATCCCAGTCAACTCATTCTCTTTCAAATCGCCACGCAGTGGTGACGTGTTGTTATTACAGGAATTCATTTTGGGTTTTTCTTTTTCGCTTGCAAGCGATCTTCATATTTTTGTCGTCTAATTGCCTGCAAATTTACTTATATCCCTGTTTGGGATAGTTATTCATCATAATGGACGAGCAGTCAACACGGAGACCCGTCTGCACTTTGTGCCGACGTGTTTTCTCTCCGTCTGACCCTCATGCCCAATGTTCGGAATTGTCGTGGATTATGCAGTTTCTTAGAGCGTTGCAAGCTCTCCTCCGATATACCAGATGAATCCTTCAAACTGTACCTGCATAAATGTCGGCGTCGGGTGTCAGATCCTCTCTCTAAGACTGCAGAAAAATCCATGAAAGCCAAGAAAACACCGGTCAAGAAAGCGAGATCGGCCCGATCACCCTCACAGGCGGGGCAGAATACTAGGGATCAAACTGGTCCCATTATCTCGTTAGACGATGAGGGGGTCTCTGACTCTTTTCTCACAGACGACATGTCTAAGGTATCCACAGATCCACCTTCAAAGCTGAACCTACCCTCCACATCCCGAGACTCGGACATTCGACGAGTCCTCTCATTAGACACGAGTGTGGATGACAGGCTTACGTCAGCCAACGTATCGAACCCGACCGACGTTCGTACTTTCGACTCGTCGTGTTCTACGACTAACATGGAGCTCGCTCCTGTTTTAACTTCAGAGGGTACACATGGTACTGGTACCTCGGTCGACCCTATAAGTTTGGTCCATCGTTCAAAATCTCCATACGACGATCTTCGCAGGATTGATCCTCTCAAGACCAGGAGTCGTATGACGACTCATCGGATCAAGGTTCACGAACCTCCCATTCCCGAGAGGATTCACAAGACGATAGACATTCGTCCCGGGATTGACTAGCATCGACAGTCAGTGCACTTTATTCAGTGCAATCATCGGGGGATCGGCATTCAGACTGGGACCAACGGACATCTCACTCTCGACACCGAGGTGATTCACCGAACATCCCACCATCGAAGGTTCCTCGTACTTCCGAACCTCGAACCTCCGAACACCGAACCTCCGAACCTCCGAACCTCTGAACCTCGAACCTACGAACATGGGGCCTACGAACATCGGGCCTCCGAACCTCGATCCTCCGAACTTCGAACCTCCAAACCTCCAACCTCCAACCTCCAACCTCCAAACTTGAACCTCCGAACCTCATCGAACTTCCGACCCTCCGAACCTCATCAAACATTCGAACATCGTGGAACCTCCGAACATCGCTGTACTCCTGAGGTGCGACAGTCACGTTTGAATCGTACATCTTCGGACAAACAAAAGAGATTCGAGCCTCGTTGAACCTCTGAGGTTCAACGAACATCATCGAACCGAACTTCGAAGGACATACGGACTCCTAAGTATCAACACACATCAACGGGACACGAGAGTTCATAAGACCTCCAAGGAACGGAGACATTCGAGAGACTCCCCTAATAGTGACGTTCACCTACAGATCGTTACTCGTCTTATGACAGGCGAGAGGATTATCGCTCATCCCCTTATCATGTCTCACGAAGAGACTTTTCAGACCCATCACGTCTAGGGTCGGAGGATGAACGCTACAACGAGTCTATTAGCCACCATTCATCCTACATGTCTCGATCTTCTCCTTCACTCACCCATCCGGAGTCTCGACCAAGAGATTACCCTCACACTTTTGATTTTCATCAACGTGGTGATTACCCGTGGAACACTACTTTATATAGTGCCTACGCACATGAGTTGGAACGATACCCACACTACAAGTATCCCCACCCTCCATGGCATGGGTATCCTCATGAATCAGATTACAGACCTTATCGGTCAAGCCACTTTTCCTCTTCTCGTCATGAGGATTCTCCTCGGCGACATAGAGATAGACAACTCAGATCAGCTACCGTTAGTAGATGTCCTTCAGCTAAAGATAGGCAGAGTTCTACTTCACCTACTCATCGTACCGGCTCCCCATCGACGCCCTCCTGTTTCCTCTGAATCACAGACTCCTGAAACATCACAAGCTCCATCTCAAGCTATCCCTACATCATGGATCCCTAGCGAACTTTCTGCTATTCCAGCAGAACAGATTCTTTCTCTGTTACAGGCTGTAACAGCAGCATGTCTTCCCCAACCGGCACCTGCTGTACCAACTACGGTACCTCCATCTGCATCGACACCCACTACATCCCTTTCAGTGGATCAACCACCAGAATCAGAGTAATCAGACCACTATACCTCCCCAGCTTCGTCTTCTGGGAGCTTCGACAAAGCGGATCCGATCACTGTACTTATCTGGATAGCAGATAAGTTACAATTGTTAAAAAGCACTTCAACGGAGGACACTTTATCATCATTTGTTGTGCCTTCAGCCTCGTCGCCAAACATCACACTCCTTCCGAGACCAGTCCTACAGGATATGGCCACCAATTTAGACAAAGCATTTGGATCCTTTCGCCATCTTCGTGATCGGCTTCAATCTCCACGCTTTGTATTGGCAGATGCAGGGACGCATGGCTTGTCTACAATTTCTCCCGAACTAGATGGTGACATCGCAACATTAGCTCCTAAGCGTCCATACTCAGCTTCTTCAGTGGATGACAGGGACCTCGTTCACCTCGACACCACTGTTCGAAGGACCCTCCCGTTGGTCTCCACTATTTTATCAGCAACTGAAGCACTTTTTGTCGGCTCTAGCTCATGCATCTTCCTCGGAAGAATCCTGTATTCGAGGTGCTGTGACCCTCATCCAGGATAAAACGACAGCTATACTAGACCTCCTTGCTCACCATGCGGGATCTATCACTTCTCTTCGTAGACGGGGGGTGTTACAACATTGCTCATGGGATGATCAATTCAAAAACAGGCTGTACCAAATGCCATGGTCAACACCCTCCCTTTTTGCTGGGCGCATACAGGAGGTCGCCCATGAAGTCCAAAGAGACACTTCCCTGCAAGTCACTGTTGACTTACTTCGTCTCCAGAGAAATCAACTGGATAAACAAAGGAAAGACTGAAGACGACCAACCTTTACTCCTTCTCAACAAGACCTTAGAGAAGTTTTGAGTAATAGGTCTGCTACTTTTCGTGGCCGTGGCCGAGCACGCCAACATCAGCGAGGAGGGAAATCAGGCGGACGCACCGTCTCCTTTTCAAGGACTAAAGGAAACAAAAACTCTCCTAAGCCAGGAGACACTAACCACAAATGACTCACTACAACAGCAGAACGACAGGGACCTTCCAACTCCAGCCATTCCGATTTTCTCGTCTCCCGTAGGCGGAAGACTAGGCACGTTCGCTTTAAACTGGACCATCCTAGACGACCCATATGTGTCTCGTCTCCTACAAACAGGTTATCCTCTACCTCTTGCCACCACACCTCTGACGACGTGCAAACCGCCTCAGCATCTGTATCCAGCCAAACAACTTCCAGTTCTCATAGACGCCATAAACACGTTACTTGTAAAGAAAGCAATAGAGTGTCTGGGCACTCAGCCAATGACACCAGGGCTCTATTCTCAAATTTTTCTGGTTCCCAAGAAAAACAGTCCTCAACTCCGTCTCATCTTCAACATGAAAACCTTCAACAAACTATACCTACAGACTCCTCCACACTTTCGCATGACATCAATCGCTCTACTACGAACGATTATTCATCCCGGCGACTTCATGATCAGCCTAGATATACAAGACGCGTACTTGCACGTCCCTATCCTGCCAGAGCACCGCCATTTTCTTCGGTTTGTGTTCCTAGGCCAACACTACCAATGGTGAGTACTCCCATTTGGAATTTCTTCGGCCCCGTGGCTATTTACTCGCCTCACAAAACCCATCGTCAAGTTCCTACACACTCGAGGCATCGTCTTCGAAACGTACATCGACGACTGCATTCAAGCCAACAAGGATTCGAACACTCTACTTCATCACCTCGATTTCTCTCAACGCCTACTTCATCAACTAGGTTGGATCATCAACCCAAAAAAGTCCGAAACTATTCCAACACAACATCTCCAGTTCATCGGAGCCCTCTTTGACACGAGTCTGGGCAAGATGTTTGTACCCCAAGATCGTTGGGAGAAAATCCAACGCCTCGTTCCATTGGCACTCAAACAGCCACTTTCCTTACGTCAATGGCAACAACTTCTTGGTCTCCTAACATCAGCACAAGCCCTCACCAAGAGAGGTCAACTTCACTTACGGCCAATCCAGTGCTTCCTCAATCCCTTCCTTCAGGACGACGATTGTCAGGTTCTAATATCTCTTCCAAACCATCTACACCCACACCTCAAATGGTGGTTAACTCCATCAAATGTCTGCGAAGGAGACTCCTTGCAACCATTCACCCCGACCCTCCACCTGTTCGTCGACGCCTCAACCGTCGGATGAGGAGCTCATTGCCAAGACCTACAAGTGGCAGGGCGGTGGTCATTAGAAGAAAGCCAGCTTCACATCAACAATCTAGAATTCAAAGCAGTGATTCTGGCAGTGTCTCATTGGTCAACACTCCTTCAGTCCTCCACACTAATGATTCAGTCAGACAACCTATCGGTCGTGTGGTACATAAACAAGATGGGATCCACCAAGTCAACGTCACTTCTATCTCTAGCACTCGACTTCTTCAAACTGATCGACTCACTCAACATTCAAGTTCCAGCGAGACATATTCCCGGCATCGCCAACGTCATAGCCGACTCCCTGTCCCGACCCGACAAACCATCTCCCACGGAATGGCGTCTACATCCCGTGATTTTTCAATGGATTTGCCAGTTATTTCTGTGCCCAGACGTCGACCTCTTTGCAACCCGATTCAATACTCAGCTATCCCGGTTCGTATCTCCTATCCCAGACCCCCTAGCCTGGGACCACGATACGTTAGCAATCCCATGGGAAGGACTACATGCTTACAGAGTGCGTTTCGAACGAACTGTACATGGGAAAGTATTTTTGGGACTACGATGGGATTTCATCGCCAAAAATCAATTCCCTGGTCAACCCGATCGACTATTCAGTATCCTACCGTTGACTGCCCTCTTAAACCCTGACGAAGACATATCGTTGTGTCCGGTACGTGCACTTCGAATCTATCTGGAAGTGGCGAAACCACTTCGTCGATTACATAAGAGGTTATTCATCCCGCTCTCTGCGGCAGCTACTACGGAAGTATCCCGTACCACAATCTCGTTTTGGATACGCTCAGTGATCCTTCGAGTCTACACCTTCACTGGCCTACCTGCTCCAGTCGCATCTAATCCTCACGAAACCCGTGCTGTCGCTTCCACCATGGCACTTCACAGTAATTGCTCCTTGACCGCAATTATGGAGGGATGTTTTTGGAAATCCGATACTGTGTTCGCATCCCATTACCTCCGAGACATCTCAGTGACGGACGTTCAAGGCCTTCACCAGTTTGGACCCTTGGTACTCGCACAAAAGATCTCCAAGACACACCTGCGCAGATAGGGAGATGTATAACCAGATTTTCATTACATTACATCCATCTCTATTTATAATAAACATTTGTCATGATTATTGGTGTTTATTGTATTCATTCGGGCTTCCCAGACTGAGTATCCGGTTGGAGGGTATAATCACTCGTCTGTAGAGACCTTGGTCTTCAACTTGAAGTCGTCATTAGACGCTCCCGATTTCGGTGTCCTGATCCCTTATTTCAAACACCTCTGCTTTAGGTATGTGTGTTGAGTAACTGATCGATGATCCTTTTGTGGATATTGTTGATCGTTTCCTCTTCTCATTTTTTACCCATGATTCAATCACTGACATGATTGAGGGTTTGACGAAGCGATAAAAGAGATGCCGAGCGGGTCCAACCTATCGTCCTCTGGAGATAGGAATACCCCGTCATGTAGATTCGACGACTGGATGTATACTCTCTCGAATATAAGTCGTACTCGTTCGTTTTAGACATGCGATTACGCTTGATTACGTTTGAACATGTTACACATGTTGTACCCGACTTATTGTGTTTCAATTGTTCACGTATCAGGATCTCAACATTCTTTGAGAGTGTTCTTCTTATCCTGTCTACGAGTTGTTGTTTTTGGGGTTGTTTTTTTTGTTTTTTTGTTTTTTGTCTTACGACACTTAACTGTGTTACTGTATTAAGTATTGTACCACTGATAAGTTCCAGCTTCCTCGTAAATATCCTACGGTTGTGATCTATAGACAAGGGAGTTGCGCCCCACTATCCAACCGTGGGATAAAATGCATAGTGTGAGATCGGATAAGTTCAAAAATTTGAAAATATTATTAAAAATTGTATATTTATATACTTATCCTATCTCACATATGCCTACCCGTCCATCCCCACATCGCAATTCCTTAGTCTATATGCTCTTGAAAGAGAATGAGTTGACTGGGATAGACATGTGATCAGTGCAAGAAGGTCAACCAGCATGCATAGCGCGCATGACCCAGATCTGGGAGGTGACTGTGGCAATGTGAGGTATGACAGGGTTAATTAACTTTAGAAGCTGGAAACTTTTATTTCAGATACGTTTCCACTCAGAATCGAAAGAAGAAAGAGAAATGCATAGTGTGAGATAGGATAAGTATATAAATATACAATTTATAATAAAATTTTCAATTCTGCATATTCTGGTTGATCAAATGACACATAGTGTGATTCTCTATGTAACAGTGTTAGATATTATTGTCAAGTGCTTAGACTACTATTAAAGCATAAGCACTTGAAAATAAGACACATTTGGTGACATATCTCACAAAATAATTACTCCAAAATGTTCATGAAACTCAACAAAATGATCATAAAGTTAAGGCTACCAGTTTCGATCGTCATTGTGATTGGTATGATGAAGTAAAGTCAATATTTTCTTTTCTGATAAGTCAGTGCTCTGTAATCCATAGAACTCACCAAAGTCAAGTGAGCCTTTGTCATGACCTGCTTGTCCAGCGTCTGACATCATTGTTGGCTTTGTCTATGAACATCATCTCCTCAGAAAACTATGGACCAATGAAGCTGGAACTTCACATGATTATTCAATGTTTACTACTGAATTTGTTAAGAGATTACAATCTATTTTCAGCATGGCCACTGTGGCAGTGATATTGAACAACCCATTAAAAGTCAACTCATGTGTGCCGGTAGTTAGTATTAGGGCGTAACAAGTTTTTATTTGTAACATAATGAAGTTTGACCTTGATTCCAGCTATACATCCCGGTGGGGATTCAAGGTTAGAATAGGTCCCCATCAACATTTGCTGGTCATAAGAGATAACCAAATTGATCGGGTGCACGTGGTCAGGCTCGGTGACTTGGCTGAAAGCATGTCGTCGTACCCCAACGGCCTGGATCTTTGTTCACAATGTCAATTACATAATTGTCTGGTCCAGACTCGATCATTTACACATTTCAAAAAAAGATGACAAATCTACTTACAAGGTAGAAAGCTGAATCATTGCGTGAATGGTATGGCTATAAACAGATTCAAGTTTGTTCAAGGCTTCATGATTGGCTGTCAGCCTAGGTATTATAGACGATGTTGCAAAGACTGTCTTACTCCTTTTCCTCAGAATATATTGCACTAAATATTCAAAAGTCATCACACAAACTTGCCATCATTGTAAGGTTGAAGTGATGTAAAATCATCAAAATTGATAATTGACTTCTTTTTAAAGAGAAAAGATTAAGCATTTATTCTGAGAAGTCACATGGCCAAGAGAGTGGAGACTTTGTGCGAATGACAATACATACTTTCATATGTCATTTGTACCAGAAAGTCAAACTTCCAGGTCACTACATACAACTGATGAATATTTGAAATGGATTCAAGTTTTACAATGTAATGGTGTCACCAAAGTGAAATTATGTTGCATAGGGGAACAGTGACAAAAAGTAGGTTATTCTGTGTAACAGGATTGTAACATCAATAGCAGATGACACTCCCACCCAAAAGCAAATATACTAATTCAGCCATCAAATAAAGAATGCATGAGGGACTCCGAGGTAGGGTGTCCCTTGTATCTATAGCTGATTGTTTCATTTGTGGCAGACATACATAATGTCGCAAGAGTGAGATAATGCCCTGCTGATGATGTTACCATGTAGACTTGATTATGTCAAGGGATGCTGCCCATTGTATTGTCATGGTTCTCAATTTCTTGTGGTTTCCCACTTGACTATAGCAGCTGTTTTGAGTTTATATATTTTCATAATAAGAAAGGCTTAAGTAATGAGCTAGAAGGAGAAGGAATAATCTTGGTGAATTCATATCACAAGATTAATGTGTTAACTACATGATGGTTGTCCAACGCCTGAAAACAGACCTCCCTGAAACTGACGCCATTATGACACTCATTCCAGATAGAAATACAAACACAATTGTACTTAATGTTGAAGAAGCTCTTTCTCCAGCTGCAAGCCAAAGGCAGCTGAAACAATTCAATGTATAGATGCGAAGACATATTTCAACAGCAACAGCAGCATCATTGAAGATGGAGAAAACTACTTATGTAACAAGTGTGGTGAATGTTGGCACTATTCATGCTATCCCTTTGTACACAAACTTCATGACATAGTAATAGAGCCACAGGTTTTTTAACTTACCAGAATGTTTCCGGAATATTTGAAACATTAGATCATGAATAAATCAACATACATAAGTTGTCATACATTCTGCCATGTTAAAATCAAATGAACAAAAAAATACTGGTAATATGGTTTGACTTAGGTCTGCTGGTGAAAAAGAATATATTCATGAAAATGACGTTAATTAACATGATGTTATTTTGACATTACTACAAGTGGTATAAAGCTGAATAAACTAGTATGTTCTCCCAACATCAGCAAGTAACATTTTATAGGGGAGGTATCCAGTTACTGGTTATGTAAGTGCATACATAATACTTAATCTGTGAACACAATAAAACTCATGTATGAAAACCCTTGTGAAATGATCCTTCAAACTTAGTCACACATGGCCCAGTATTGTTATATTGGTGACAGGTAACTGTGCACTTGGTTGTGCCAGTCTTGGGCTTTTGTGCCTGAGGGTTTATGATATTTAAAACCCGCATAGGTGGCATAAGGTTTTTAAATATGATAAAAACCTGAGGGGAAGTGTTTATCTAACTTATAAACCCATTAAATAAACTCAAAACAACATTTATCAACATTGTCAACTTTTAAACGTACTTTCCATGAACCTTGGGAAATGAACGTAAAATATGTGCAGCTGGCGTAGGGTACCAGGACACATCATTTCCTCAGCGTGGGAAATAGATGATGCTGTGTTCACCAGGACATATCTCTCACCAGTGTGGGAAATAGACGATGCTGTGTTCACCAGGACATATCTCTCACCAGTGTGGGAAATAGACGATGCTGTGTTCACCAGGACATATCTCTCACCAGTGTGGGAAATAGACGATGCTGTGTTCACCAGGACATATCTCTCAGCAGTGTTGGAAACAGTCAATGCTGTGTTCACCAGGACATATCTCTCACCAGTGTGGGAAATAGACGATGCTGTGTTCACCAGGACATATCTCTCACCAGTGTGGGAAATAGACGATGCTGTGTTCACCAGGACATATCTCTCACCAGTGTGGGAAATAGACGATGCTGTGTTCACCAGGACATATCTCTCACCAGTGTGGGAAATAGACGATGCTGTGTTCACCAGGACATATCTCTCAGCAGTGTTGGAAACAGTCAATGCTGTGTTCACCAGGACATATCTCTCACCAGTGTGGGAAATAGACGATGCTGTGTTCACCAGGACATATCTCTCACCAGTGTGGGAAATAGACGATGCTGTGTTCACCAGGACATATCTCTCACCAGTGTGGGAAATAGATGATGCTGTGTTCACCAGGACATATCTCTCACCAGTGTGGGAAATAGACGATGCTGTGTTCACCAGGACATATCTCTCACCAGTGTGGGAAATAGACGATGCTGTGTTCACCAGGACATATCTCTCAGCAGTGTTGGAAACAGTCAATGCTGTGTTCACCAGGACATATCTCTCACCAGTGTGGGAAATAGACGATGCTGTGTTCACCAGGACATATCTCTCAGCAGTGTGGGAAACAGACGATGCTGTGTTCACCAGGACATATCTCTCAGCAGTGTGGGAAATAGACGATGCTGTGTTCACCAGGACATATCTCTCAGCAGCGTGGGAAACAGACAATGCTGTGTTCACCAGGACATATCCCTCAGCAGTGTGGGAAACAGACGATGCTGTGTTCACCAGGACATATCTCTCACCAGTGTGGGAAATAGACGATGCTGTGTTCACCAGGACATATCTCTCAGCAGCGTGGGAAACAGACGATGCTGTGTTCACCAGGACATATCTCTCACCAGTGTGGGAAATAGACGATGCTGTGTTCACCAGGACATATCTCTCAGCAGCTTGGGAAATAGACGATGTTGTGTTCACCAGGAAATATCTTTCTCCAGTGTTGGAAACAAACGATGCTGTGTTCACCAGGACATATCTCTCACCAGTGTGGGAAACAGGCGATGCTGTGTTCACCAGGATACATCTTTCCCCAGTGTGGGAAACAGACAATGCTGTGTTCACCAGGACATATCCCTCAGCAGTGTTGGAAACAGTCAATGCTGTGTTCACCAGGACATATCTCTCAGCAGCTTGGGAAATAGACGATGTTGTGTTCACCAGGACATATCCCTCAGCAGTGTTGGAAACAGTCAATGCTGTGTTCACCAGGACATATCTCTCACCAGTGTGGGAAACAGACGATGCTGTGTTCACCAGGACATATCTCTCACCAGTACGGGAAACAGACGATGCTGTGTTCACCAGGACATATCTCTTCCCCAGTGATAAGGATCATCAAGGGAATAAAAAAACGTAGTTCTCAGTAAATTGCAATCACGATACGATCGCATGTTTATGGTCTGATGTTTGTCCAAACAAATTCGAATGGTGTAGAGTTCACCTCTTTCATCTGCGCCGACAGAACGTAATGGACTGATGTTTAGATGTGGTTAGGGACACTGCTGGATTACTACACATCATTTTGGAATTATGATGTCTTTTTTGTTTAACCTTGATGTCAAATAAAGGTGATTATGTTGAAAGAAACATAAGTCAAGAGTGGTCACAAAAAGACGCACGATCCTATCGGTTAGATATGAATAAACGTTATGGAAGGTAGAAACCAAATGGCTCTACTGAAGGAGTTATTAGTAACAGACAGTTTACAAACAAAATACACAACAATGATAAAATGTTGGTCGTTCACCCAACTATTAATCGTACTTACCACCAGGTAAGGCTGTTAAAACATGGCAGTCATCAATGTTATCATGGAGGTAATCAACCTCACTGCTTGTCCTCTCCTGGTGACTAGGTCCCGCCATACTCTTGGGGTAATCAACCCCAGTGACAAGTTCCCATAATCATCAGGGGGTAATCAACCCAAGTGACTAGTTCCAACCATCCCCTGGGGGTAATCAACCCCAATGACTAGTTTCTACCATGCTCTGGAGGTAATCAACCCCAATGACTTTCCCTACATATTCTGGAGGTAATCAACCCTAATGACTAGTTCACATCATCCTATGGGGGTAATCAACCCCACTGACTAGTTTCTACCATGCTCTGGAGGTAATAAACCCCAATGACTAGTTTTTACCATGCTCTGGAGGTAATCAACCCCAGTGTTTAGTTTCTACCATACTCTGGAGGTAATCAACCCCAGTGACTAGTTTCTACCATGCTCTGGAGGTAATCAACCCCAGTGACTAGTTTCTACCATGCTCTTGGGGTAATCAACCCCAATGACTAGTTTCTACCATGCTCTGGAGGTAATCAGCCCCAATGACTAGTTTTTACCATGCTCTGGAGGTAATCAACCCCAATGACTAGTTTCTACCATGCTCTGGAGGTAATCAACCCCAATGACTAGTTTCTACCATGCTCTGGAGGTAATCAACCCCAATAACTAGTTTCTACCATGCACTGGAGGTAATCAACCCCAATGACTAGTTTCTACCATGCTCTGGAGGTAATCAACCCCAGTGACTAGTTTCTACCATGCTCAGGAGGTAATCAACCCCAGTGACTAGTTTCTACCATGCTCTGGAGGTAATCAACCCCAATGACTAGTTTCTACCATGCTCTGGAGGTAATCAACCCCAGTGACTAGTTTCTACCATGCTCAGGAGGTAATCAACCCCAGTGACTAGTTTCTACCATGCTCTAGAGGTAATCAACCCCAATGACTAGTTTCTACCATGCTCTGGGGGTAATCAACCCCAATGACTAGTTTCTACCATGCTCTGGGGGTAATCAACCCAAATGACTAGTTTCTACCATGCTCTGGAGGTAATAAACCCCAATGACTAGTTTTTACCATGCCCTGGGGGTAATCAACCCCAGTGTTTAGTTTCTACCATACTCTGGAGGTAATCAACCCCAGTGACTAGTTTCTACCATGCTCTGGAGGTAATCAACCCCAGTGACTAGTTTCTACCATGCTCTTGGGGTAATCAACCCCAATGACTAGTTTCTACCATGCTCTGGAGGTAATCAGCCCCAATGACTAGTTTTTACCATGCTCTGGAGGTAATCAACCCCAATGACTAGTTTCTACCATGCTCTGGAGGTAATCAACCCCAATGACTAGTTTCTACCATGCTCTGGAGGTAATCAACCCCAATAACTAGTTTCTACCATGCACTGGAGGTAATCAACCCCAATGACTAGTTTCTACCATGCTCTGGAGGTAATCAACCCCAGTGACTAGTTTCTACCATGCTCAGGAGGTAATCAACCCCAGTGACTAGTTTCTACCATGCTCTGGAGGTAATCAACCCCAATGACTAGTTTCTACCATGCTCTGGAGGTAATCAACCCCAGTGACTAGTTTCTACCATACTCTGGAGGTAATCAACCCCAGTGACTAGTTTCTACCATGCTCTGGAGGTAATCAACCCCAATGACTAGTTTCTACCATGCTCTGGGGGTAATCAACCCCAATGACTAGTTTCTACCATGCTCTGGGGGTAATCAACCCCAATGACTAGTTTCTACCATGCTCTGGAGGTAATCAACCCCAGTGACTAGTTTCTACCATGCTCTGGAGGTAATCAACCCCAATGACTAGTTTCTACCATGCTCTGGACGTAATCAACCCCAGTGAATAGTTTCTACCATGCTCAGGAGGTAATCAACCCCAGTGACTAGTTTCTATCATGCTCAGGAGGTAATCAACCCCAATGACTAGTTTCTACCATGCTCTGGAGGTAATCAAACCCAGTGACTAGTTTCTACCATGCTCTGGAGGTAATCAACCCCAGTGACTAGTTTCTACCATGCTCTGGAGGTAATCAACCACAATGACTAGTTTCTACCATGCTCTGGAGGTAATCAACCCCAGTGACTAGTTTATACCATGCTCTGGGAGTAATCAACCCCAATGACTAGTTTCTACCATGCTCTGGAGGTAATCAACCCCAGCGACTAGTTTCTACCATGCTCTGGAGGTAATCAACCCCAATGACTAGTTTCTACCATGCTCTGGAGGTAATCAACCCCAGTGACTAGTTTCTACCATGCTCTGGAGGTAATCAACCCCAGTGACTAGTTTCTACCATGCTCTGGGGGTAATCAACCCCAATGACGAGTTTCTACCATGCTCTGGGGGTAATCAACCCCAATGACTAGTTTCTACCATGCTCTGGGGGTTATCAACCCCAGTTACTAGTTTCTACCATGCTGTGGAGGTCATCAACCCCAATGACTAGTTTCTACCATGCTCTGGAGGTAATCAACCCCAATGACTAGTTTCTACCATGCTCTGGAGGTAATCAACCCCAATGACTAGTTTTTACCATGCTCTGGAGGTAATCAACCCCAGTGACTAGTTTCTACCATCCTCTGGAGGTAATCAACCCAAATGACTAGTTTCTACCATGCTCTGGGGGTAATCAACCCCAGTTACTAGTTTCTACCATGCTGCGGAGGTAATCAACCCCAGTGACTAGTTTCTACCATACTCTGAAGGTCATCAACCCCAATGACTAGTTTCTACCATGCTCTGGAGGTAATCAACCCCAATGACTAGTTTCTACCATGCTCTGGAGGTAATCAACCCCAGTGACTAGTTTCTACCATGCTCTGGAGGTAATCAACCCCAATGACTAGTTTCTACCATGCTCTGGAGGTAATCAACCCCAGTGACTAGTTTCTACCATGCTCTGGAGGTAATCAACCCCAATGACTAGTTTCTACCATGCTCAGGAGGTAATCAACCCCAGTGACTAGTTTCTACCATGCTCTAGAGGTAATCAACCCCAATGACTAGTTTCTACCATGCTCTGGGGGTAATCAACCCCAATGACTAGTTTCTACCATGCTCTGGGGGTTATAAACCCCAATGACTAGTTTCTACCATGCTCTGGAGGTAATCAACCCCAATGACTAGTTTCTACCATGTTCTGGACGTAATCAACCCCAGTGACTAGTTTCTACCATGCTCAGGAGGTAATCAACCCCAATGACGAGTTTCTACCATGCTCTGGGGGTAATCAACCCCAATGACTAGTTTTTACCATGCTCTGGGGGTTATCAACCCCAGTTACTAGTTTCTACCATGCTGTGGAGGTCATCAACCCCAATGACTAGTTTCTACCATGCTCTGGAGGTAATCAACCCCAATGACTAGTTTCTACCATGCTCTGGAGGTAATCAACCCCAATGACTAGTTTCTACCATGCTCTGGAGGTAATCAACCCCAGTGACTAGTTTCTACCATGCTCTGGAGGTAATCAACCCCAATGACTAGTTTCTACCATGCTCTGGGGGTAATCAACCCCAATGACTAGTTTCTACCATGCTCTGGGGGTTATCAACCCCCGTTACTAGTTTCTACCATGCTGTGGAGGTAATCAACCCCAATGACTAGTTTCTACCATACTCTGAAGGTCATCAACCCCAATGACTAGTTTCTACCATGCTCTGGAGGTAATCAACCCCAATGACTAGTTTCTACCATGTTTTGGAGGTAATCAACCCCAATGACTAGTTTTTACCATGCTCTGGACGTAATCAACCCCAGTGACTAGTTTCTACCATGCTCTGGAGGTAATCAACCCCAGTGACTAGTTTCTACCATGCTCTGGAGGTAATCAACCCCAGTGACTAGTTTCTACCATGCTCTGGGGGTAATCAACCCCAATGACTAGTTTCTACCATGCTCTGGGGGTAATCAACCCCAATGACTAGTTTCTACCATGCTCTGGGGGTCATCAACCCCAGTTACTAGTTTCTACCATGCTGTTGAGGTCATCAACCCCAATGACTAGTTTCTACCATGCTCTGGAGGTAATCAACCCCAATGACTAGTTTCTATTATGCTCTGGAGGTCATCAACCCCAATGACTAGTTTCTACCATGCTCTGGAGGTAATCAACCCCAATGACTAGTTTTTACCATGCTCTGGACGTAATCAACCCCAGTGAATAGTTTCTTCCATGCTCTGGAGGTAATCAACCCCAGTGACTAGTTTCTATCATGCTCTGGAGGTAATCAACCCCAGTGACTAGTTTCTACCATGCTCTGGAGGTAATCAACCCCAATGACTAGTTTCTACCATGGTCAGGAGGTAATCAACCCCAGTGACTAGTTTCTACCATGCTCTGGAGGTAATCAACCCCAATGACTAGTTTCTACCATGCTCTGGAGGTAATCAACCCCAATGACTAGTTTCTACCATGCTCTGGGGGTAATCAACCCCAGTGACTAGTTTCTACCATCCTCTGGAGGTAATCAACCCCAGTGACTAGTTTCTACCATGCTCTGGAGGTAATCAACCCCAGTGACTAGTTTCTACCATGCTCTGGAGGTAATCAACCCCAGTGACTAGTTTCTACCATGCTCTGGGGGTAATCAGCCCAAATGACTAGTTTCTACCATGCTCTGGAGGTAATCAACCCCAATGACTAGTTTCTACCATGATCTGGGGGTTATCAACCCCAGTTACTAGTTTCTACCATGCTCTGGAGGTCATCAACCCGAATGACTAGTTTCTACCATGCTCTGGAGGTAATCAACCCCAATGACTAGTTTCTACCATGCTCTGGAGGTAATCAACCCCAATGACTAGTTTTTACCATGCTCTGGACGTAATCAACCCCAGTGAATAGTTTCTACCATGCTCAGGAGGTAATCAACCCCAGTGACTAGTTTCTATCATGCTCTGGAGGTAATCAACCCCAATGACTAGTTTCTACCATACTCTGAAGGTCATCAACCCCAATGACTAGTTTCTACCATGCTCTGGAGGTAATCAACCCCAATGACTAGTTTCTACCATGTTTTGGAGGTAATCAACCCCAATGACTAGTTTTTACCATGCTCTGGACGTAATCAACCCCTGTGAATAGTTTCTACCATGCTCTGGAGGTAATCAACCCCAGTGACTAGTTTCTACCATGCTCTGGAGGTCATCAACCCCAGTGACTAGTTTCTACCATGCTCTGGAGGTAATCAACCCCAATGACTAGTTTCTACCATTCTCTGGGGGTAATCAACCCAAATGACTAGTTTCTACCATGCTCTGGAGGTAATCAACCCCAATGACTAGTTTCTACCATGCTCTGGGGGTAATCAACCCCAATGACTAGTTTCTACCATCCTCTGGAGGTAATCAACCCCAATGACTAGTTTCTACCATGCTCTGGAGGTAATCAACCCCAATGACTAGTTTCTACCATGCTCTGGACGTAATCAACCCCAGTGAATAGTTTCTACCATGCTCAGGAGGTAATCAACCCCAGTGACTAGTTTCTATCATGCTCAGGAGGTAATCAACCCCAATGACTAGTTTCTACCATGCTCTGGAGGTAATCAAACCCAGTGACTAGTTTCTACCATGCTCTGGAGGTAATCAACCCCAGTGACTAGTTTCTACCATGCTCTGGAGGTAATCAACCACAATGACTAGTTTCTACCATGCTCTGGAGGTAATCAACCCCAGTGACTAGTTTATACCATGCTCTGGGAGTAATCAACCCCAATGACTAGTTTCTACCATGCTCTGGAGGTAATCAACCCCAGCGACTAGTTTCTACCATGCTCTGGAGGTAATCAACCCCAATGACTAGTTTCTACCATGCTCTGGAGGTAATCAACCCCAATGACTAGTTTCTACCATGCTCTGGAGGTAATCAACCCCAATGACTAGTTTCTACCATGCTCAGGAGGTAATCAACCCCAGTGACTAGTTTCTATCATGCTCAGGAGGTAATCAACCCCAATGACTAGTTTCTACCATGCTCTGGAGGTAATCAAACCCAGTGACTAGTTTCTACCATGCTCTGGAGGTAATCAACCCCAGTGACTAGTTTCTACCATGCTCTGGAGGTAATCAACCACAATGACTAGTTTCTACCATGCTCTGGAGGTAATCAACCCCAGTGACTAGTTTATACCATGCTCTGGGAGTAATCAACCCCAATGACTAGTTTCTACCATGCTCTGGAGGTAATCAACCCCAGCGACTAGTTTCTACCATGCTCTGGAGGTAATCAACCCCAATGACTAGTTTCTACCATGCTCTGGAGGTAATCAACCCCAGTGACTAGTTTCTACCATGCTCTGGAGGTAATCAACCCCAGTGACTAGTTTCTACCATGCTCTGGGGGTAATCAACCCCAATGACGAGTTTCTACCATGCTCTGGGGGTAATCAACCCCAATGACTAGTTTCTACCATGCTCTGGGGGTTATCAACCCCAGTTACTAGTTTCTACCATGCTGTGGAGGTCATCAACCCCAATGACTAGTTTCTACCATGCTCTGGAGGTAATCAACCCCAATGACTAGTTTCTACCATGCTCTGGAGGTAATCAACCCCAATGACTAGTTTTTACCATGCTCTGGAGGTAATCAACCCCAGTGACTAGTTTCTACCATCCTCTGGAGGTAATCAACCCAAATGACTAGTTTCTACCATGCTCTGGGGGTAATCAACCCCAGTTACTAGTTTCTACCATGCTGCGGAGGTAATCAACCCCAGTGACTAGTTTCTACCATACTCTGAAGGTCATCAACCCCAATGACTAGTTTCTACCATGCTCTGGAGGTAATCAACCCCAATGACTAGTTTTTACCATGCTCTGGACGTAATCAACCCCAGTGAATAGTTTCTACCATGCTCAGGAGGTAATCAACCCCAATGACTAGTTTCTACCATGCTCTGGAGGTAATCAACCCCAATGACTAGTTTCTACCATGCTCTGGAGGTAATCAACCCCAGTGACTAGTTTCTACCATGCTCAGGAGGTAATCAACCCCAGTGATTAGTTTCTACCATGCTCTAGAGGTAATCAACCCCAATGACTAGTTTCTACCATGCTCTGGGGGTAATCAACCCCAATGACTAGTTTCTACCATGCTCTGGGGGTAATCAACCCAAATGACTAGTTTCTACCATGCTCTGGAGGTAATCAACCCCAATGACTAGTTTCTACCATGTTCTGGACGTAATCAACCCCAGTGACTAGTTTCTACCATGCTCAGGAGGTAATCAACCCCAATGACGAGTTTCTACCATGCTCTGGGGGTAATCAACCCCAATGACTAGTTTCTACCATGCTCTGGGGGTTATCAACCCCAGTTACTAGTTTCTACCATGCTGTGGAGGTAATCAACCCCAATGACTAGTTTCTACCATACTCTGAAGGTCATCAACCCCAATGACTAGTTTCTACCATTCTCTGGAGGTAATCAACCCCAATGACTAGTTTCTACCATGTTTTGGAGGTAATCAACCCCAATGACTAGTTTTTACCATGCTCTGGACGTAATCAACCCCAGTGAATAGTTTCTACCATGCTCAGGAGGTAATCAACCCCAGTGACTAGTTTCTACCATGCTCTGGAGGTAATCAACCCCAATGACTAGTTTCTACCATGCTCTGGAGGTAATCAAACCCAGTGACTAGTTTCTACCATGCTCTGGAGGTAATCAACCCCAGTGACTAGTTTCTACCATGCTCTGGAGGTAATCAACCACAATGACTAGTTTCTACCATGCTCTGGAGGTAATCAACCCCAGTGACTAGTTTATACCATGCTCTGGGAGTAATCAACCCCAATGACTAGTTTCTACCATGCTCTGGAGGTAATCAACCCCAGCGACTAGTTTCTACCATGCTCTGGAGGTAATCAACCCCAATGACTAGTTTCTACCATGCTCTGGAGGTAATCAACCCCAGTGACTAGTTTCTACCATGCTCTGGAGGTAATCAACCCCAGTGACTAGTTTCTACCATGCTCTGGGGGTAATCAACCCCAATGACTAGTTTCTACCATGCTCTGGGGGTAATCAACCCCAATGACTAGTTTCTACCATGCTCTGGGGGTTATCAACCCCAGTTACTAGTTTCTACCATGCTGTGGAGGTCATCAACCCCAATGACTAGTTTCTACCATGCTCTGGAGGTAATCAACCCCAATGACTAGTTTCTACCATGCTCTGGAGGTAATCAACCCCAATGACTAGTTTTTACCATGCTCTGGAGGTAATCAACCCCAGTGACTAGTTTCTACCATCCTCTGGAGGTAATCAACCCAAATGACTAGTTTCTACCATGCTCTGGGGGTAATCAACCCCAGTTACTAGTTTCTACCATGCTGCGGAGGTAATCAACCCCAGTGACTAGTTTCTACCATACTCTGAAGGTCATCAACCCCAATGACTAGTTTCTACCATGCTCTGGAGGTAATCAACCCCAATGACTAGTTTTTACCATGCTCTGGACGTAATCAACCCCAGTGAATAGTTTCTACCATGCTCAGGAGGTAATCAACCCCAATGACTAGTTTCTACCATGCTCTGGAGGTAATCAACCCCAATGACTAGTTTCTACCATGCTCTGGAGGTAATCAACCCCAGTGACTAGTTTCTACCATGCTCAGGAGGTAATCAACCCCAGTGACTAGTTTCTACCATGCTCTAGAGGTAATCAACCCCAATGACTAGTTTCTACCATGCTCTGGGGGTAATCAACCCCAATGACTAGTTTCTACCATGCTCTGGGGGTAATCAACCCAAATGACTAGTTTCTACCATGCTCTGGAGGTAATCAACCCCAATGACTAGTTTCTACCATGTTCTGGACGTAATCAACCCCAGTGACTAGTTTCTACCATGCTCAGGAGGTAATCAACCCCAATGACGAGTTTCTACCATGCTCTGGGGGTAATCAACCCCAATGACTAGTTTCTACCATGCTCTGGGGGTTATCAACCCCAGTTACTAGTTTCTACCATGCTGTGGAGGTAATCAACCCCAATGACTAGTTTCTACCATACTCTGAAGGTCATCAACCCCAATGACTAGTTTCTACCATGCTCTGGAGGTAATCAACCCCAATGACTAGTTTCTACCATGTTTTGGAGGTAATCAACCCCAATGACTAGTTTTTACCATGCTCTGGACGTAATCAACCCCAGTGAATAGTTTCTACCATGCTCAGGAGGTAATCAACCCCAGTGACTAGTTTCTACCATGCTCTGGAGGTAATCAACCCCAATGACTAGTTTCTACCATGCTCTGGAGGTAATCAACCCCAGTGACTAGTTTCTACCATACTCTGGAGGTAATCAAACCCAGTGACTAGTTTCTACCATGCTCTGGAGGTAATCAACCCCAGTGACTAGTTTCTACCATGCTCTGGGGGTAATCAACCCCAATGACTAGTTTCTACCATGCTCTGGGGGTAATCAACCCCAATGACTAGTTTCTATCATGCTCTGGAGGTAATCAACCCCAATAACTAGTTTCTACCATGCTCTGGAGGTAATCAACCCCAATGACTAGTTTCTACCATGCTCTGGAGGTAATCAACCCCAATGACTAGTTTCTACCATGCTCTGGAGGTAATAAACCCCAATAACTAGTTTCTACCATGCTCTGTGGGTAATCAACCCCAATGACTAGTTTCTACCATGCTATGGGGGTTATCAACTCCAGTTACTAGTTTCTACCATGCTCTGGAGGTAATCAACCCCAGTGACTAGTTTCTACCATACTCTGAAGGTCAGCAACCCCAATGACTAGTTTCTACCATGCTCTGGAGGTAATCAACCCTAAGGACTAGTTTCTACCATGCTCTGGAGTTAATCAACCCCAATGACTAGTTTTTACCATGCTCTGGACGTAATCAACCCCAGTGAATAGTTTCTACCATGCTCAGGAGGTAATCAACCCCAATGACTAGTTTCTACCATGCTCTGGAGGTAATCAACCCCAATGACTAGTTTCTACCATGCTCTGGAGGTAATCAACCCCAGTGACTAGTTTCTACCATACTCTGGGGGTAATCAACCCCAGTGACTAGTTTCTACCATGATCTGGAGGTAATCAACCCCAGTGGCTAGTTTCTACCATGCTCTGGAGGTAATCAACCCCAGTGACTAGTTTCTGCCATGCTCTGGGGGTAATCAACCCCAATGACTAGTTTCTACCATGCTCTGGGGGTAATCAACCCCAATGACTAGTTTCTACCATGCTCTGGGGGACATCAACCCCAGTTACTAGTTTCTACCATACTGTGGAGGTCATCAACCCCAATGACTAGTTTCTACCATGCTCTGGAGGTAATCAACCCCAATGACTAGTTTCTATTATGCTCTGGAGGTCATCAACCCCAATGACTAGTTTCTACCATGCTCTGGAGGTAATCAACCCCAATGACTAGTTTTTACCATGCTCTGGACGTAATCAACCCCAGTGAATAGTTTCTTCCATGCTCAGGAGGTAATCAACCCCAGTGACTAGTTTCTATCATGCTCTGGAGGTAATCAACCCCAGTGACTAGTTTCTACCATACTCTGAAGGTCATCAACCCCAATGACTAGTTTCTACCATGCTCTGGAGGTAATCAACCCCAATGACTAGTTTCTACCATGTTTTGGAGGTAATCAACCCCAATGACTAGTTTTTACCATGCTCTGGACGTAATCAACCCCAGTGAATAGTTTCTACCATGCTCTGGAGGTAATCAACCCCAGTGACTAGTTTCTACCATGCTCTGGAGGTAATCAACCCCAATGACTAGTTTCTACCATGCTCTGGAGGTAATCAACCCCAGTGACTAGTTTCTACCATACTCTGGAGGTAATCAACCCCAGTGACTAGTTTCTACCATGCTCAGGAGGTAATCAACCCCAATGACTAGTTTCTACCATGCTCTGGGGGTAATCAACCCCAATGACTAGTTTCTACCATGCTCTGGGGGTAATCAACCCCAATGACTAGTTTCTACCATGCTCTGGAGGTAATCAACCCCAATAACTAGTTTCTACCATGCTCTGGAGGTAATCAACCCCAATGACTAGTTTCTACCATGCTCAGGAGGTAATCAACCCCAATGACTAGTTTCTACCATGCTCTGGAGGTAATAAACCCCAATGACTAGTTTTTACCATGCTCTGTGGGTAATCAACCCCAATGACTAGTTTCTACCATGCTCTGGGGGTTATCAACCCCAGTTACTAGTTTCTACCATGCTCTGGAGGTAATCAACCCCAGTGACTAGTTTCTACCATACTCTGAAGGTCAGCAACCCCAATGACTAGTTTCTACCATGCTCTGGAGGTAATCAACCCTAATGACTAGTTTCTACCATGCTCTGGAGTTAATCAACCCCAATGACTAGTTTTTACCATGCTCTGGACGTAATCAACCCCAGTGAATAGTTTCTACCATGCTCAGGAGGTAATCAACCCCAGTGACTAGTTTCTACCATGCTCTGGAGGTAATCAACCCCAATGACTAGTTTCTACCATGCTCTGGAGGTAATCAACCCCAGTGACTAGTTTCTACCATACTCTGGGGGTAATCAACCCCAGTGACTAGTTTCTACCATGCTCTGGAGGTAATCAACCCCAGTGACTAGTTTCTACCATGCTCTGGAGGTAATCAACCCCAGTGACTAGTTTCTACCATGCTCTGGGGGTAATCAACCCCAATGACTAGTTTCTACCATGCTCTGGGGGTAATCAACCCCAATGACTAGTTTCTACCATGCTCTGGGGGTCATCAACCCCAGTTACTAGTTTCTACCATGCTGTTGAGGTCATCAACCCCAATGACTAGTTTCTACCATGCTCTGGAGGTAATCAACCCCAATGACTAGTTTCTATTATGCTCTGGAGGTCATCAACCCCAATGACTAGTTTCTACCATGCTCTGGAGGTAATCAACCCCAATGACTAGTTTTTACCAGGCTCTGGACGTAATCAACCCCAGTGAATAGTTTCTTCCATGCTCAGGAGGTAATCAACCCCAGTGACTAGTTTCTATCATGCTCTGGAGGTAATCAACCCCAGTGACTAGTTTCTACCATGCTCTGGAGGTAATCAACCCCAATGACTAGTTTCTACCATGCTCAGGAGGTAATCAACCCCAGTGACTAGTTTCTACCATGCTCTGGAGGTAATCAACCCCAATGACTAGTTTCTACCATGCTCTGGAGGTAATCAACCCCAATGACTAGTTTCTACCATGCTCTGGAGGTAATCAACCCCAGTGACTAGTTTCTACCATGCTCTGGAGGTAATCAACCCCAGTGACTAGTTTCTACTATGCTCTGGAGGTAATCAACCCCAGTGACTAGTTTCTACCATGCTCTGGAGGTAATCAACCCCAGTGACTAGTTTCTACCATGCTCTGGGGGTAATCAACCCAAATGACTAGTTTCTACCATGCTCTGGGGGTAATCAACCCCAATGACTAGTTTCTACCATGCTCTGGGGGTTATCAACCCCAGTTACTAGTTTCTACCATGCTGTGGAGGTCATCAACCCCAATGACTAGTTTCTACCATGCTCTGGAGGTAATCAACCCCAATGACTAGTTTCTACCATGCTCTGGAGGTAATCAACCCCAATGACTAGTTTTTACCATGCTCTGGACGTAATCAACCCCAGTGACTAGTTTCTACCATGCTCAGGAGGTAATCAACCCCAGTGACTAGTTTCTATCATGCTCTGGAGGTAATCAACCCCAATGACTAGTTTCTACCATGCTCTGGAGGTAATCAACCCCAGTGACTAGTTTCTACCATGCTCTGGAGGTAATCAACCCCAGTGACTAGTTTCTACCATGCTCTGGGGGTAATCAACCCAAATGACTAGTTTCTACCATGCTCTGGGGGTAATCAACCCCAATGACTAGTTTCTACCATGCTCTGGGGGTTATCAACCCCAGTTACTAGTTTCTACCATGCTGTGGAGGTCATCAACCCCAATGACTACTTTCTACAATGCTCTGGAGGTAATCAACCCCAATGACTATTTTCTACCATCCTCTGGAGGTAATCAACCCCAATGACTAGTTTCTATCATGCTCTGGAGGTAATCAACCCCAATGACTAGTTTCTACCATGCTCTGGACGTAATCAACCCCAGTGACTAGTTTCTACCATGCTCTGGGGGTAATCAACCCCAGTGACTAGTTTCTACCATGCTCTGGACGTAATCAACCCCAGTGAATAGTTTCTACCATGCTCAGGAGGTAATCAACCCCAGTGACTAGTTTCTATCATGCTCTGGAGGTAATCAACCCCAATGACTAGTTTCTACCATGCTCTGGGGATAATCAACCCCAGTGACTAGTTTCTATCATGCTCTGGAGGTAATCAACCCCAGTGACTAGTTTCTACCATGCTCTGGAGGTAATCAACCCCAGTGACTAGTTTCTACCATGCTCTGGAGGTAATCAACCCCAGTGACTAGTTTCTACCATGCTCTGGAGGTAATCAACCCCAATGACTAGTTTCTACCATGGTCAGGAGGTAATCAACCCCAGTGACTAGTTTCTACCATGCTCTGGGGGTAATCAACCCCAGTGACTAGTTTCTACCATGCTCTGGAGGTAATCAACCCCAATGACTAGTTTTTACCATGCTCTGGAGGTAATCAACCCCAGTGAATAGTTTCTACCATGGTCAGGAGGTAATCAACCACAGTGACTAGTTTCTACCATGCTCTGGAGGTAATCAACCCCAGTGACTAGTTTCTAACTTGCTCTCGGGGTAATCAACCCTCGTGCAGTTTCATCTCTCAGTTGAGTCAGTTCTGTCACAGTGTTTCAAGTCGAGTGCTGCATCAATATTGTATGTGTCCTCATACAGATCTTATATTGTTACCGTTTCTATAAATCAATCAATAAGTAATCGTGGGGAAAATGAGTCAGGGTCACGCTGACCGGGAATATGGATACTGGTCATCCGTGCTGTGTCTGTATCAACTTACAAAGGTATCGATGTATGTTGGCACAGTGTTGTCGTACAGAAAGGTCATCTATCGATACAGAATGATACATTTAGTACACAGTGAGCAATTGATCAGTACATGCATGTATTTGAGAGACCGCCATTGTTACTTGACATAACACACGTTATCTGGAAATTATTCTGGTTGGATCTCACGTTGAGGATGAGCTACGCCCCCTCATTAAGTATCGAGTTTTTTCTGTGCCACTCCACTTCACGGTCGGGATATAAGAAAAGACAGACAAGAAATAAAAGCTTCGTGGTCCAGAGTACATTGAATTGTTGTAACCTATAACTCAACTGGCGTGTAATGTCAGGTGCGCTTATGTAGCCGCAAGTCGACTGTTGTCCGTCGTCGTCTTAAGGAGTTTGCATTTTTTATTTTTCTCTCACGTCAGCCAGGACAAAACGCAAAGGGACAGAAACCATTTGGGTGAGATGGTCGCCATATGTAGTTTGGTATTAGTCAGAGGCATTTTGATCGGAAAATATTGCAAAAACTGTAATTTACGTGAATACGTTACCTCTAATTCTTGGGGATCACACTATCAAATCTTTAGATATTCAACAGACGTCATCTTCACATCCAACAGATCTAATTAGTTTTGATGTAAACCCTATCCTCTGTGTCGATGCAACAGCGGATGCGCAAGGCGGGAATGTGTCACTTTTTTCCTATGTGTACTGATGTAAACCTTTTTTATCACATCCAAACACTATTGGGTTCCTTTTTCACACTTTGAGAGCAGGCGTCAACAGATCGGTGGTATGAGAAGCAAGATCGTTAACATAAGTAGTTAGCTTAGAAAGGTATTGTGGGAGGTGGACTCTCCCTCTCCATCACCATCCGGTGTGTGTTCTAGGTGCGGTGTTGACCAAGTGACCAGGGATCCCCACCCAAGAAGTCAGTCAAGGAAAAAGAAGACATTTTTACCAGGCTCGAGATGTACATATTGGAAACATCTGACTAGGGAGACGTATGATACACTTTCTGAAGCCCGTGGCTTAAAACCTAGACCATCTGGGAAGACAAGATCGTTGGTGAACAAGTTGTATGTTCCAACTGTGACAAAGCAGAGGATTAAATCAGAGAAGGTGTCTCTTTCTGGTATGAAAAAGTCCGCTTCAGAGTGACACCAGGGTGACAAGCGTGACGTTCATACCCCAGCTCACGAGACAGATCATGACAGATCGTTTTCAACCATAGATTACCATTCGCCCAGACATACCGATCTTCCCGAGGCAAGAGAGTTAACTGACTATTAAAGTCCAGTTTCCACCCTTGTCGAACTAGGCTGGTATTGTGGAGTTACATTTTGGCTGGACTAACAAGTCTATGCATAGTCCAATCAAAATCGCGCACCGAAATCGAAATCCGGTTCGTAAACTGTCGTGCATATTTCGGTCGATTGCAAGATTTGCAAAGCATGTGCATCGCCAACTCGTTGTCAGCAGATATTTTCCAAATCTGTTCATGTTTTTAATCAAGGTGCTCATGTGATTTGATGCATTTCGCGATGTAAGACCCCTTTTGTCACAATATAGATCTGGATCATCGATCAGATCGTCCTGACTCGGCGCCACCATTTTGTGTGAAGCAAACACAAGTGATACGAGAGGTGGAATGTGATTGGCCTATAAGAGAGGCTTAGAAGTTACATAACTGGTAATAGCCACTGGTGGCGCTACGATCGAGCCCAGTGAATCCAGCCTAGTTCGGCAAGGGTGGAAACTGGTTCAGTCAGTTAACTCTCTTGCCTCGGGAAGATGAGACATACCGGGTAAATCGAGGAAGGGAACGGTAGGAAATATCAAGACTCTCACATTTCTCCATCTACCCATGATTTACATGATAATAATCGTCCACCACGATCGTCTAGTCGCAGGTGGATATGATTTCATTGTCAATCCCCCAGAAATTATCCACTCAACTAACCAGAAATTTTAACATTCCAACGTCAGTATGGCATCTAGACTCCAGAAACGCCTGGAACCTGGAAACTACTCGGTTTAACGGGATCCACCAAAGGAAAAGACATGTGGCTCCAGGGTGGAACTCTTTTCGTGGCCAAACTTGGAAAGATAGAGCATCACGCCAAAGATGAACATACCTTCCCAAAACGTGACAGAAGCCAAGGTAGAGGCGTCTTCAGAGGCGGACTTTGTTGTTCATGACTATGGTCCCACAGGCTCATCCAAATCCTGTAGACCTTTCAATTCGATTGCAGATTACCAGTTTTCAACATAATGCAAACCCGGTGTAAGGTGCCAAAATCTACCCCCCTTCAGAGTATACCTGGGCAGATTATGGGAGCTCCCAGAATCTACCCCCCTTTCCCAGAATCTACACCATAGGGGGTACAATCTGGGAGTTACCAGAATCTACCCCAGTGTAGATAATAATAAATTGTTATTCTACCATGAATTTGGAATTTACTCGATTCTGATTGGTCAATCAGAGGCTATTAAATCACAATAACCCCCTCTGATTGAAACAGCTGGTTTGACGGCCGCATCACCGCGGAAGCTAAAATTCATAGAATAGTACTATTTTCAGTCATTGTCGGTAGGCATATTTAAATAATTATATTTACAATTACAGGTTACAAAATGCACAGATGCGGTTACTACAATATTCAAAGGATGTGTGGCAATACAATTCGTGCAGAAAAACACGACAGAAATCAACAAAGGGAATGTATTTACGTTTTGGAGACAACAGAGAGCTTGGAATTTTGGCGCTTTTCTATATAAGACTGTGACGTCATATCGTTTGCGTCACAATGAGCGATATGATGTCATAATGGTGACGCGCGATGTAGAGCGAAAGTCTTGCAAAGCTTGCTTTGTTTTCTTTAGGGATGCCCACCTCATGTTAGCTTACCAAGTTGTCGTGCTTATATGCTTTCAATGCCTGTCATATGTTCGATTGAAGTATTACGTTGTAAACAAACTGCTTGAGTATGTACAGCGACATATTTTGTTCGGTGATTCCGTAATTCAGATCGGTAACCCACTCAAAACACTGAACTCAACCTATGCCGCTTCACTCATATTTGCTAACACCAAAGAGTTCGCGTTTTATTTAGTCATGGTAGAATGGAGATAAACATACTGTGTTTTCAATGTAGAGCTAGGTTACCTGCAGATTTAACCGCGCTAAATTTAACATTTGAAACCTCACGCTGCGCGTTCGGTTCCAAATTCAATTTAGCGGGGTTAAATCTACAGGTAACCTAGCTCTACATTGAAAACACAGTATGTTTATCTCCTAATCGAATCCAAAATTCAAAATGTTGTTTTATACATGCAACAAATAGAGAAAACTAACATAAAATATAAGAGCAATTTTATTCTGCAAACCAATATCCATTGATTCCATGAATTATGACAATGTCACTGGACATTTATTACAACGTTAAAGTGTTCATGGAGGTTGGTCAGATACACTGCACCAATGGAGAGCTTCTCAAGCGTGAATGATGCTGGGTAGCATAGCCATTTCAGCTCCTTTCCATAATGGGTATAGACAGCAATGTCAGTGGTCGTCTGATGCAGTACGCTGAAAATTGCAAGTTAATAAACAACGACCCCTGGCTTCTCGACATTGTAAGAAGAGGGTACAAGCTTCATTTCCTACAAAGCCCAGCCCGTAGGGCGCCGTTTCCATAGGCAGAAGCCAAGCTAGCAGCCGTGAACTTGGCCACACACAAGCAACTAGACTACAACCGAGTTGCCGACCATCTCTACGATTCACAGTCAACGGACAGATGAATTCCACATTCTACCGTTTGACATGTCAATCGCTCCATGGTTTATTGGGTATTACCACCCCCTTCATCGGGTTTGCTCAACTGAGTCTAGTAAGACTTCACGACAACATCAATGACTTCCTATCGGCCAATCTAGAAAGGTAAAAAATCAAGCACAACACACTCCTTCTAATTCAGCTACTCTCATATCCGGGGTTCCTTGTTCACACCTACAAGTCAGAGCAACAACCAACTCAAGACATCGTCTATATAGGTGCAAGATTTCAACTTCCCAAAGGTATCCTAGCACCTCCAGAGGATAGATACACAAGGGCCAGAGTAATAATCTTACATGCACACGACCAGCAGTGGGTGAATGTGATGTCTAGGCACTCTTACATCTCTCCAAGATCTCACTCACAGAGGAAGGCTGCAGTTATGTCCCTTCCAAGCCTGGGTGAACACAACCAGAGATCTAGAACTAGACGAACTAACTCAAACTCCCCCAGCTCAGCTGTTAGGACTACATTGGTGGCTACTACGCCACAATGTGATGCCATGTATACCTCTCATTTCTCCGAATCCACAACATCACCTCTATATACAGATGCGTCGGGCGGGGGTTGAGGCTCTGACATAGATGATGTCACACAACGTCACAAGGGAAGTGGTTAGCCCAAGACACGAACACCTATCAACTGTCTGGAGATGAGAGCTATAATCCAAGCAATCAAGGCATGGCGACTACGGCTTCCCCAGTCGTCAGTAAAGATAGCGAGCGACAACACCACAGTGGTAACATATTATGAGCATAAAAAGCACGGAGATTACGCGGTTAATTGATTAAACATGCTTGCAGATTGCCTCTCCTGGAGGAACAAGGTCGTGCCCACCGAATGGTCCATCCATCCGGATGTATTTAAATGTGGGACACGCCACATCTCGATCTCTTCACTACCTACCTCAACAACAGGCTTCCCGTACAACGGCCGTGACAATCGTGATACCGTGACTTCCTACTCCGTCAGAAAAAAGCTGTTGGTTTTTGACATGGCACTATTGAAGATCAGCACTGGCCTCTGTACTTCAAAGTGATGGCCTCTCTATAGGTATATTCATCCATCACTAAAACGACTCTTGAATTCATTTTCACTTGAAGACAATGAAACTTCACGCACATTGCCAAAATGGAATTTGTCAGTACAAATTCATCACAAGCAAGCCTTTGTCAAAAAAGGCCTTTGCAAAGGCTACTGTGGCAGGATGGCTCAAAACATGCAACATGTCAGACACACTCTCTACACCAACATGGGAGGTTTGCACAGCTCACGAAATTAGAGCCTGTCTAGATGAAACTCCATCGAACAAGTGGTGGTTAGCTGTCATTGGAAATCCCACAATGCGTTTTCTAACTTCTACTTGCGTGACGTCAACTCGATCTGGGGGGCTATTCACTTTGAGGTCAGTTGTAACAGTCCAGGTGGTAGTAACCCAGTAACCGCTCATCCCTTCTCTTGGGAGAAATAGCCTTTAAACCTAGTCTAGTGGTGGAGGGCAGGTCGCTGGCTAACGTCTGGATTCAGAGATCTTGGAGATATATAGCTTTCTGCATGATCGTCTACGGACGTAACACTGTACACTGTCAGATCGGTCCACGCCAATAACATGTTGGTTTCATCGTGCGTGTAACCTGACAAAGTTGATATTTTCATGACTTTCGAGATGCCATAAACATGTACATGTATATTCTACACATACATGTAAGTATGGACTATTTATTAAAGAAAACATTCATTTGTATTATGTAATTTGTCAAGAAAATATGGAAATGTATACCTTCTAACACACGAGTATGCGAGTTGTTTAATCGACTATGTCACCCAATGACGGGGCAGCGAAACGTGTCCTGTATTCAATTATGAAACACCTGAGTACATTTTTCATATGCTCATACTTTACAGAGGCATTCAGGGCATATGTATTGACAAAACCAGCCAATTAGTTACAGGTTGTATGGAAAACCATTCCTTGAACGAATGAAACCTTTTTTAAACTTCCCGTGAAGCGACATACCTTGCTTGTTTTGGAGGTGTTCATTTTTTGTCCCTGATGAAAACGAGATATGAGTAAGAGGTTAAGTCGACATTGCTTTTTGGTGGAATCAGTATATCGTCTCATTGACGTATATTGGTGCCATAGTTCATGTCACTGCAATGAAACATGACATTTCGAAGTTAAATTACATAAAACCATACACATAAGTTTCAGTTTAACCGGCTTCCTCCTGCCGCTATATTGGAAGCATCACACAAATATAGGCACCGCGTGTCAACTGACTGCTGTCCACCGACAAACATATCCAAAAGCCACGTCCAAGGTTAATTGTCGCGCGGCTGTATGATGTCCACTCAAAAATGCAATAATTATTTCAAAGTGAAAAACAAACTGCATTAACTGATAAAAAAACCGTGCAGAAATAGCAAAAGTACTCATTAATCATTTTTTATTTGGGTTGCTGTGGGTAAATACCTAAGACACGCTCACACAAGCCTTCTTGTGTGTCACCCGCACGTGAAACTCGTGCCAACTCGTGGTATTCCCGACAGGTGATACGTTCCTGTGAACAGGTATGTTATTGTCTTAATCGAAATCTGCCATACACGCATATGTGTTCCAAAATGGATTAGATGTTCAAACAAAGACTTTAGTAAGTATGATGCTTCTTGTGGATGATTGCTTGGAGATAGGTATCGTGACAATCGGCATTCGAAATAGCTACCTATCCATCAGTATATCCGGTCGACAGAAAGGTTGACCACTGGCATTGATGCATCCAGTGTTGATCACTTTCTTCTATGGGTAGATATTAGACACTAATATACATCCGGACAATTCTTTTTGATCGTTCTCGCCTACATGTAGATGTTATACATACTCACTCGTCATGACAATTCTCTTTGATCATTCTCATCTACATATACATGTTATACATACCCTGGTGGTGTTATTTGACAACCCTCATCTACATATAGATGTTATACATACCCTGGTGGTGTTATTTGACAACCCTCATCTACATATAGATGTTATACATACCCTGGTGGTGTTATTTGACAACCCTCATCTACATATAGATGTTATACATACCCTGGTGGTGTTATTTGACAACCCTCATCTACATATAGATGTTATACATACCCTGGCGGTGTTATTTGACAACCCTCGTCTACATATAGATGTTATACATACCCTGGTGGTGTTATTTGCCAACCCTCATCTACATATAGATGTTATACATACCCTGGTGGTGTTATTTGACAACCCTCATCTACATATACATGTTATACATACCCTGGTGGTGTTATTTGCCAACCCTCATCTACATATAGATGTTATACATACCCTGGTGGTGTTATTTGACAACCCTCATCTACATATAGATGTTATACATACCCTGGTGGTGTTATTTGCCAACCCTCATCTACATATAGATGTTATACATACCCTGGTGGTGTTATTTGACAGCCCTCATCTACATATAGATGTTATACATACCCTGGTGGCGTTATTTGCCAACCCTCATCTACATATACATGTTATACATACCCTGGTGGTGTTATTTGACAACCCTCGTCTACATATAGATGTTATACATACCCTGGTGGTGTTATTTGACAACCCTCGTCTACATATACATGTTATACATACCCTGGTGGTGTTATTTGACAACCCTCGTCTACATATACATGTTATACATACCCTGGTGGTGTTATTTGCCAACCCTCATCTACATATAGATGTTATACATACCCTGGTGGTGTTATTTGACAACCCTCATCTACATATACATGTTATACATACCCTGGTGGCGTTATTTGACAACCCTCATCTACATATAGATGTTATACATACCCTGGTGGTGTTATTTGACAACCCTCATCTACATATAGATGTTATACATACCCTGGTGGTGTTATTTGACAACCCTCATCTACATATAGATGTTATACATACCCTGGTGGTGTTATTTGACAACCCTCATCTACATATACATGTTATACATACCCTGGTGGTGTTATTTGACAACCCTCATCTACATATAGATGTTATACATACCCTGGTGGCGTTATTTGCCAACCCTCATCTACATATACATGTTATACATACCCTGGTGGCGTTATTTGACAACCCTCATCTACATATAGATGTTATACATACCCTGGTGGTGTTATTTGACAACCCTCATCTACATATACATGTTATACATACCCTGGTGGTGTTATTTGACAACCCTCATCTACATATAGATGTTATACATACCCTGGTGGCGTTATTTGACAACCCTCATCTACATATAGATGTTATACATACCCTGGTGGTGTTATTTGCCAACCCTCATCTACATATAGATGTTATACATACCCTGGTGGTGTTATTTGCCAACCCTCATCTACATATAGATGTTATACATACCCTGGTGGTGTTATTTGACAACCCTCATCTACATATACATGTTATACATACCCTGGTGGTGTTATTTGCCAACCCTCATCTACATATAGATGTTATACATACCCTGGTGGTGTTATTTGACAACCCTCATCTACATATAGATGTTATACATACCCTGGTGGTGTTATTTGCCAACCCTCATCTACATATAGATGTTATACATACCCTGGTGGTGTTATTTGACAACCCTCATCTACATATAGATGTTATACATACCCTGGTGGTGTTATTTGACAACCCTCATCTACATATAGTTGTTATACATACCCTGGTGGTGTTATTTGACAACCCTCATCTACATATAGATGTTATACATACCCTGGTGGTGTTATTTGACAACCCTCATCTACATATACATGTTATACATACCCTGGTGGTGTTATTTGACAACCCTCATCTACATATAGATGTTATACATACCCTGGTGGTGTTATTTGACAACCCTCATCTACATATACATGTTAAACATACCCTGGTGGTGTTATTTGACAACCCTCATCTACATATAGATGTTATACATACCCTGGTGGTGTTATTTGACAACCCTCATCTACATATAGATGTTATACATACCCTGGTGGTGTTATTTGACAACCCTCATCTACATATAGATGTTATACATACCCTGGTGGTGTTATTTGACAACCCTCATCTACATATAGATGTTATACATACCCTGGTGGTGTTATTTGACAACCCTCATCTACATATACATGTTATACATACCCTGGTGGTGTTATTTGCCAACCCTCATCTACATATAGATGTTATACATACCCTGGTGGTGTTATTTGACAACCCTCATCTACATATAGATGTTATACATACCCTGGTGGTGTTATTTGACAACCCTCATCTACATATAGATGTTATACATACCCTGGTGGCGTTATTTGACAACCCTCATCTACATATAGATGTTATACATACCCTGGTGGTGTTATTTGACAACCCTCATCTACATATACATGTTATACATACCCTGGTGGCGTTATTTGACAACCCTCATCTACATATAGATGTTATACATACCCTGGTGGTGTTATTTGCCAACCCTCATCTACATATAGATGTTATACATACCCTGGTGGTGTTATTTGACAACCCTCATCTACATATAGATGTTATACATACCCTGGTGGTGTTATTTGACAACCCTCATCTACATATAGATGTTATACATACCCTGGTGGTGTTATTTGACAACCCTCAACTACATATAGATGTTATACATACCCTGGTGGTGTTATTTGCCAACCCTCATCTACATATAGATGTTATACATACCCTGGTGGTGTTATTTGACAACCCTCGTCTACATATAGATGTTATACATACCCTGGTGGTGTTATTTGACAACCCTCATCTACATATAGATGTTATACATACCCTGGTGGTGTTATTTGACAACCCTCATCTACATATAGATGTTATACATACCCTGGTGGTGTTATTTGACAACCCTCATCTACATATAGATGTTATACATACCCTGGTGGTGTTATTTGACAACCCTCGTCTACATATAGATGTTATACATACCCTGGTGGTGTTATTTGACAACCCTCATCTACATATAGATGTTATACATACCCTGGTGGTGTTATTTGACAACCCTCATCTACATATACATGTTATACATACCCTGGTGGTGTTATTTGCCAACCCTCATCTACATATAGATGTTATACATACCCTGGTGGTGTTATTTGACAACCCTCATCTACATATAGATGTTATACATACCCTGGTGGTGTTATTTGACAACCCTCATCTACATATACATGTTATACATACCCTGGTGGTGTTATTTGACAACCCTCATCTACATATAGATGTTATACATACCCTGGTGGCGTTATTTGCCAACCCTCATCTACATATACATGTTATACATACCCTGGTGGCGTTATTTGACAACCCTCATCTACATATAGATGTTATACATACCCTGGTGGTGTTATTTGACAACCCTCATCTACATATACATGTTATACATACCCTGGTGGTGTTATTTGACAACCCTCATCTACATATAGATGTTATACATACCCTGGTGGCGTTATTTGACAACCCTCATCTACATATAGATGTTATACATACCCTGGTGGTGTTATTTGCCAACCCTCATCTACATATAGATGTTATACATACCCTGGTGGTGTTATTTGCCAACCCTCATCTACATATAGATGTTATACATACCCTGGTGGTGTTATTTGACAACCCTCATCTACATATACATGTTATACATACCCTGGTGGTGTTATTTGCCAACCCTCATCTACATATAGATGTTATACATACCCTGGTGGTGTTATTTGACAACCCTCATCTACATATAGATGTTATACATACCCTGGTGGTGTTATTTGCCAACCCTCATCTACATATAGATGTTATACATACCCTGGTGGTGTTATTTGACAACCCTCATCTACATATAGATGTTATACATACCCTGGTGGTGTTATTTGACAACCCTCATCTACATATAGTTGTTATACATACCCTGGTGGTGTTATTTGACAACCCTCATCTACATATAGATGTTATACATACCCTGGTGGTGTTATTTGACAACCCTCATCTACATATACATGTTATACATACCCTGGTGGTGTTATTTGACAACCCTCATCTACATATAGATGTTATACATACCCTGGTGGTGTTATTTGACAACCCTCATCTACATATACATGTTAAACATACCCTGGTGGTGTTATTTGACAACCCTCATCTACATATAGATGTTATACATACCCTGGTGGTGTTATTTGACAACCCTCATCTACATATAGATGTTATACATACCCTGGTGGTGTTATTTGACAACCCTCATCTACATATAGATGTTATACATACCCTGGTGGTGTTATTTGACAACCCTCATCTACATATAGATGTTATACATACCCTGGTGGTGTTATTTGACAACCCTCATCTACATATACATGTTATACATACCCTGGTGGTGTTATTTGCCAACCCTCATCTACATATAGATGTTATACATACCCTGGTGGTGTTATTTGACAACCCTCATCTACATATAGATGTTATACATACCCTGGTGGTGTTATTTGACAACCCTCATCTACATATAGATGTTATACATACCCTGGTGGCGTTATTTGACAACCCTCATCTACATATAGATGTTATACATACCCTGGTGGTGTTATTTGACAACCCTCATCTACATATACATGTTATACATACCCTGGTGGCGTTATTTGACAACCCTCATCTACATATAGATGTTATACATACCCTGGTGGTGTTATTTGCCAACCCTCATCTACATATAGATGTTATACATACCCTGGTGGTGTTATTTGACAACCCTCATCTACATATAGATGTTATACATACCCTGGTGGTGTTATTTGACAACCCTCATCTACATATAGATGTTATACATACCCTGGTGGTGTTATTTGACAACCCTCAACTACATATAGATGTTATACATACCCTGGTGGTGTTATTTGCCAACCCTCATCTACATATAGATGTTATACATACCCTGGTGGTGTTATTTGACAACCCTCGTCTACATATAGATGTTATACATACCCTGGTGGTGTTATTTGACAACCCTCATCTACATATAGATGTTATACATACCCTGGTGGTGTTATTTGACAACCCTCATCTACATATAGATGTTATACATACCCTGGTGGTGTTATTTGACAACCCTCATCTACATATAGATGTTATACATACCCTGGTGGTGTTATTTGACAACCCTCGTCTACATATAGATGTTATACATACCCTGGTGGTGTTATTTGACAACCCTCATCTACATATAGATGTTATACATACCCTGGTGGTGTTATTTGACAACCCTCATCTACATATACATGTTATACATACCCTGGTGGTGTTATTTGCCAACCCTCATCTACATATAGATGTTATACATACCCTGGTGGTGTTATTTGACAACCCTCATCTACATATAGATGTTATACATACCCTGGTGGTGTTATTTGACAACCCTCATCTACATATAGATGTTATACATACCCTGGTGGTGTTATTTGACAACCTTCATCTACATATAGATGTTATACATACCCTGGTGGTGTTATTTGACAACCCTCATCTACATATACATGTTATACATACCCTGGTGGTGTTATTTGACAACCCTCATCTACATATAGATGTTATACATACCCTGGTGGTGTTATTTGACAACCCTCATCTACATATACATGTTAAACATACCCTGGTGGTGTTATTTGACAACCCTCATCTACATATAGATGTTATACATACCCTGGTGGCGTTATTTGACAACCCTCATCTATATATAGATGTTATACATACCCTGGTGGTGTTATTTGCCAACCCTCATCTACATATAGATGTTATACATACCCTGGTGGTGTTATTTGACAACCCTCATCTACATATGGATGTTATACATACCCTGGTGGCGTTATTTGACAACCCTCGTCTACATATAGATGTTATACATACGCTGGTGATGTTATTTGACTATCCCCATCTACATATAGATGTTATACATACCCTGGTGGTGTTATTTGACCATTCTCGTCTGCATATACATGTTATACATACGCTGGTGATGTTATTTGACAACCCTCATCTACATATAGATGTTATACATACCCTGGTGGTGTTATTTGACCATTCTCGTCTGCATATACATGTTATACATACCCTGGTGGTGTTATTTGACAACCCTCATCTACATATAGATGTTATACATACCCTGGTGGCGTTATTTGACAACCCTCGTCTACATATAGATGTTATACATACCCTGGTGGTGTTATTTGACAACCCTCATCTACATATAGATGTTATACATACGCTGGTGATGTTATTTGACAACCCTCATCTACATATAGATGTTATACATACCCTGGTGGCGTTATTTGACAACCCTCATCTACATATAGATGTTATACATACCCTGGTGGTGTTATTTGACAACCCTCATCTACATATAGATGTTATACATACCCCGGTGGCGTTATTTGACAACCCTCATCTACACATAGATGTTATACATACCCTGGTGGCGTTATTTGACAACCCTCGTCTACATATAGATGTTATACATACCCTGGTGGTGTTATTTGACAACCCTCATCTACATATACATGTTATACATACCCTGGTGGTGTTATTTGCCAACCCTCATCTACATATAGATGTTATACATACCCTGGTGGTGTTATTTGACAACCCTCATCTACATATAGATGTTATACATACCCTGGTGGTGTTATTTGACCATTCTCGTCTGCATATACATGTTATACATACCCTGGTGGTGTTATTTGACAACCCTCATCTACATATAGATGTTATACATACCCTGGTGGTGTTATTTGCCAACCCTCATCTACATATAGATGTTATACATACCCTGGTGGTGTTATTTGACAACCCTCATCTACATATAGATGTTATACATACCCTGGTGGCGTTATTTGACAACCCTCATCTACATATAGATGTTATACATACGCTGGTGATGTTATTTGACCATCCTCATCTACATATAGATGTTATACATACCCTGGTGGTGTTATTTGACCATCCTCATCTACATATAGATGTTATACATACTATGGTGGTGTTATTTGACCATTCTCGTCTGCATATAGACGTTATACATACCCTGGTGGTGTTATTTGCCAACCCTCATCTACATATAGATGTTATACATACCCTGGTGGTGTTATTTGACAACCCTCATCTACATATAGATGTTATACATACCCTGGTGGCGTTATTTGACAACCCTCATCTACATATAGATGTTATACATACGCTGGTGATGTTATTTGACCATCCTCATCTACATATAGATGTTATACATACCCTGGTGGTGTTATTTGACCATCCTCATCTACATATAGATGTTATACATACTATGGTGGTGTTATTTGACCATTCTCGTCTGCATATAGACGTTATACATACCCTGGTGGTGTTATTTGACAACCCTCATCTACATATAGATGTTATACATACCCTGGTGGTGTTATTTGACCAACCTCGTCTACATATAGATGTTATACATACCCTGGTGGAGTTATTTGCCAACCCTCATCTACATATAGATGTTATACATACCCTGGTGGTGTTATTTGACAACCCTCATCTACATATAGATGTTATACATACCCTGGTGGTGTTATTTGACCATTCTCGTCTGCATATACATGTTATACATACCCTGGTGGTGTTATTTGACAACCCTCATCTACATATAGATGTTATACATACCCTGGTGGTGTTATTTGCCAACCCTCATCTACATATAGATGTTATACATACCCTGGTGGTGTTATTTGACAACCCTCATCTACATATAGATGTTATACATACCCTGGTGGTGTTATTTGACCAACCTCGTCTACATATACATGTTATACATACCCTGGTGGTGTTATTTGCCAACCCTCATCTACATATAGATGTTATACATACCCTGGTGGTGTTATTTGACAACCCTCATCTACATATAGATGTTATACATACCCTGGTGGTGTTATTTGACCATTCTCGTCTGCATATACATGTTATACATACCCTGGTGGTGTTATTTGACAACCCTCATCTACATATAGATGTTATACATACCCTGGTGGTGTTATTTGCCAACCCTCATCTACATATAGATGTTATACATACCCTGGTGGTGTTATTTGACAACCCTCATCTACATATAGATGTTATACATACCCTGGTGGCGTTATTTGACAACCCTCATCTACATATAGATGTTATACATACGCTGGTGATGTTATTTGACCATCCTCATCTACATATAGATGTTATACATACCCTGGTGGTGTTATTTGACCATCCTCATCTACATATAGATGTTATACATACTATGGTGGTGTTATTTGACCATTCTCGTCTGCATATAGACGTTATACATACCCTGGTGGTGTTATTTGCCAACCCTCATCTACATATAGATGTTATACATACCCTGGTGGTGTTATTTGACAACCCTCATCTACATATAGATGTTATACATACCCTGGTGGCGTTATTTGACAACCCTCATCTACATATAGATGTTATACATACGCTGGTGATGTTATTTGACCATCCTCATCTACATATAGATGTTATACATACCCTGGTGGTGTTATTTGACCATCCTCATCTACATATAGATGTTATACATACTATGGTGGTGTTATTTGACCATTCTCGTCTGCATATAGACGTTATACATACCCTGGTGGTGTTATTTGACAACCCTCATCTACATATAGATGTTATACATACCCTGGTGGTGTTATTTGACCAACCTCGTCTACATATAGATGTTATACATACCCTGGTGGTGTTATTTGCCAACCCTCATCTACATATAGATGTTATACATACCCTGGTGGTGTTATTTGACAACCCTCATCTACATATAGATGTTATACATACCCTGGTGGTGTTATTTGACAACCCTCATCTACATATAGATGTTATACATACCCCGGTGGCGTTATTTGACAACCCTCATCTACACATAGATGTTATACATACCCTGGTGGCGTTATTTGACAACCCTCGTCTACATATAGATGTTATACATACCCTGGTGGTGTTATTTGACAACCCTCATCTACATATACATGTTATACATACCCTGGTGGTGTTATTTGCCAACCCTCATCTACATATAGATGTTATACATACCCTGGTGGTGTTATTTGACAACCCTCATCTACATATAGATGTTATACATACCCTGGTGGTGTTATTTGACCATTCTCGTCTGCATATACATGTTATACATACCCTGGTGGTGTTATTTGACAACCCTCATCTACATATAGATGTTATACATACCCTGGTGGTGTTATTTGCCAACCCTCATCTACATATAGATGTTATACATACCCTGGTGGTGTTATTTGACAACCCTCATCTACATATAGATGTTATACATACCCTGGTGGCGTTATTTGACAACCCTCATCTACATATAGATGTTATACATACGCTGGTGATGTTATTTGACCATCCTCATCTACATATAGATGTTATACATACCCTGGTGGTGTTATTTGACCATCCTCATCTACATATAGATGTTATACATACTATGGTGGTGTTATTTGACCATTCTCGTCTGCATATAGACGTTATACATACCCTGGTGGTGTTATTTGCCAACCCTCATCTACATATAGATGTTATACATACCCTGGTGGTGTTATTTGACAACCCTCATCTACATATAGATGTTATACATACCCTGGTGGCGTTATTTGACAACCCTCATCTACATATAGATGTTATACATACGCTGGTGATGTTATTTGACCATCCTCATCTACATATAGATGTTATACATACCCTGGTGGTGTTATTTGACCATCCTCATCTACATATAGATGTTATACATACTATGGTGGTGTTATTTGACCATTCTCGTCTGCATATAGACGTTATACATACCCTGGTGGTGTTATTTGACAACCCTCATCTACATATAGATGTTATACATACCCTGGTGGTGTTATTTGACCAACCTCGTCTACATATAGATGTTATACATACCCTGGTGGAGTTATTTGAATCCCTCATCTTCATATAGATGTTATACATACGCTAGTGATGTAATTTGACCAACCTCATCTACATATAGATGTTATACATACCCTGGTGGTGTTATTTGACCATCCTCGTCTGCATATATAGATGTTATACATACCCTGGTGGTGTTATTTGACACCCCTCGTCTACATATAGATGTTATACATACCCTGCTGATGTTATTTGACAACCCTCGTCTACATATAGATGTTATACATACCCTGGTGGCGTTATTTGACAACCCTCATCTACATATAGATGTTATACATACCCTGGTGGCGTTATTTGACAACCCTCGTCTACATATAGATGTTATACATACCCTGGTGGCGTTATTTGACAACCCTCATCTACATATAGATGTTATACATACCCTGGTGGTGTTTTTTGACAACCCTCATCTACATAAAGATGTTATAGATACCCTGGTGGTGTTATTTGACAACCCTCATCTACATATAGATGTTATACATACCCTGGTGGCGTTATTTGACAACCCTCGTCTACATATAGATGTTATACATACCCTGGTGGTGTTTTTTGACAGCCCTCATCTACATAAAGATGTTATAGATACCCTGGTGATGTTATTTCATCACACCCATTGCAAAGTTATTTTGTCAATCTGGTCTATTGGTGGATGTTATGCGGTTATACTCACTGAAGCTGGACGTTATACTGTAATACTCACTAAGGGTAGGTGTTATACTGTAATAATCACTAAGGGTATATGTTATACTGTATTACTCACTCAAGCTAGATGTTATACTGTAATACTAACCCTGAAAGTGTTATTTGAGAAATCTCGTCTATATGTAGATTTTATAGTGTTAAACACACCATGTCAGTGCTATATCATCACTGAGTTACGTACATCTGCTATTGTGCATTACCATATTGAAACATGCACTATGTTACCCTGCAAATAGGGTCCTGCGGAACACACCAGCCTTTCGTCCTATCCAAACTGAGAATGTACTGGTCCTTGCAAACATGGCGAATAATGACGCTGTTCCGCCTGTTGCCGACTAAAACAGTACAAACAACTCCAGTGTCTATTGCTTCATTTTTGTCCATTTATTCAACTGTTGGAAAATGGATACATTCAAACTATATTCCTATTCTCCCATCTGCTCTACAAACTGCGGCATTCATATCATTGCAGCTGCATTCGTTATTCTGTTTCCTACTGACAATAGCTGGTTCAATATTCATGGCTCACTAGTGCCTGCTGACCGGGCCCGTTATTGAGACGTGGGCAGCGTATACACGTTTTTTTCCCCAGTAATCTATACAGATGCATGTTATTCCTCAAATATACAACGATATTTTCTTCTTGTGATTAGTCTATACGCAAGGGTATTTCAACGGTTTTATACTTTGCATGTGCACAACCTACTCGTTCTATGAAATCGATACCATTTATTTCTAAGCTTCATCTCTTCATAAACGTTGGTTAAATGTATTCCTGACAATACATTTTGGTTTTGATTCAGTTTGAGACACTTCTGTTGGCTTTACAAGATTTTACAAATGTTTCACTTTTTACATGTATGTGAAGCGGGGCAATATAAGTGTACATGATTTCGTTGTTTTAAACCATGTTCAATGATTAAATGTTCATATCAAGTAGACCGCCTCCGTAGTCCTGTGGATAGAGGGTCAGCCCTCAGAGTGGAAAGTCGGTGGATCGATCAACCGCCGCATCAAACCAAGAGACTTCATAAAATGGTACTTGTTGTTACCCTGCCTAACGCTCGGCATAAGGGGATAAAACAAGTACGTGCGTGCGCCTGTGTGTACATTATATTTCCAAAATGAAATTCATTAATTCTTTTAACTCAATGTCCAAGACGCCCTCACAAAAGCTGGTACGTACGCACATGCGAAAATTGTTATACATGTTACAGTATAACATTTCTCGTATCTAGCTGAAACATCAAACAGACATGTCTGTCTTCTACTTAGTGCAGATAGGCTACATGATCAGTCACGCTCCGAGTGTTATCAAACAGACAACACGATATGAGCAGAAGTTGCTGTAGACTTAGTTTACGATTGCCCATTATGATTATATTGGTTTATGATTATCAATACTTGTTCAGGGGGCACGGGTGGCCCAGTCGTCTAAGGCGCCGCGATTCGCTGTGCAGAGTTGCGTCCCTTGGGCACGCCAGAAACCTATGGTTGTTGGTTCGAATCCCGGTTCGCCCCGATTATGTTTCTAGGTTTGTCAGCACCGTACCCGTGCTCGTGGGTTTCACCGAAGTCGTAAACGTCTGATACCTGCATCACTTCGGGCTTTCCTCCCACATTAAGCTGACACTCCGTGATATAACTGGAATACTGTTAAAAGCGGCGTAAAACCCAACTCTCTCACTCACTCAATACCTGTTCATGTTATCTGTAGCGTGAGGTAGCCTCACTATTTGCAATACAAAAGTGCCTATGCAGAGTTGCGGCCCTTAGACGTGCCAAAAATGTACGACAAATGGTGGGTTCAGTCCCCGGGTTCGCCCTGATTGTGTTTCTGTGTTTGTCAGAACTATTCCCATGCTCGTGGGATTCATCATCCCAGCCCCGTTTCTCCTCCAACATCAAGCTGACTCGCTGTGGTGTTACCGAAGTACTATTCAAAGCGTCGTTAAAACCAGGCTTACTCGCTGAGAGCGGCTCTTTTAAAAATTGAGACAGATAAATATACACAGTTATCTATGTGTGTGTTGCGAGTGAGTGAGTGAGTGAGTGTGGTTTTACGCCGCTTTTAGCAATATCCCAGGAATATCACGGCGGGGGACACCAGAAATGGGCTTCACACATTGTACCCATGTCGGGAATCGAACCCGGGTCTTCGGCGTGACGAGCGAACGCTTTAACCACTAGGCTACCCGACCGCCCCGTTTGTGTTTTGAAGTGTCCTACATTGTCTGCAGGTGCGCCATTGTTCTTTGCTTGTATTCTGCGAACGGAAGAGTCAGTATGTATCGACTGCCTTACACTTAAAACACATCTTAATACATATGTGTGATGCGTGTAAGGCCATACGTATTATTCTGGGCAGACTGGGGCTTGTATTTCTCTTTTGTAAGGCTGGAATTAATTAACATTCAGAGTGTATGTGACTTCAATGTATGTGCCTTTCTGGTAAGTCGAATCTAATGTACATATAAATGGTGTGTGATAATGCCGTTTGTATCTGCCCGATTTCTAATGGTATGCGATATACCGCGTCTGTATTGTTCTGACTCGTTCTGTATCGACCGGCAGCATGTAGTGATGGCTGTCACTGGCACAACTTGTTAAATATTACAAGTTCAAACAGAGACAATATATAATAGTTTATCTATTATATGGTCTCTGGTTCAAACAACCCTTTATATACTCGTTCTTATTTCTGACTGAAGGCTTTATGCTATAAATGATTAAGAAGATTAGATTTGATAGTTTGATTTTTTTTCTGTTTTGTGAATATAATATCAGATGCTTAATAAATCTTCATACATGTGCAGTTTTCAGTGAGTCAATGGATGTGTAAAAACCAACAAAAGTTACCATCGTGTCGGGTACTGTCTGTGGGCCGCGAGAGAGTAGAGCGCGGGGCAGATATAGTTGGTACTGCTAGCAGTACTAAAATCAATAGCCAGCTGGCTTTTACCACCAGCACAGGAGGTAAGCATTGACCCGCACGTTATGGCACAAACGGCATGCGCGGCAATCTCTAACATGGCTATATCTGCAACTTATTTGTACTTTTGATTCTTCGTTTTTGACAATTAACGATGGACTGTTGATGGTCCCTCCAGGTAGTGTGAGTTATCTCCCTCGTGCCTCAGCTCGTGTCGCGAGAGGGCGTCGGATTAAGCCGAGACTAGTGCACTGAGAAAGTTGAGAAGAGCAATGGATTTACTTAGGTGATAATACGTCAAGTGAAAAATCTCAGCATGGCGCTTCAAGTCGTGGTTATTGGTGCCACCAATGTGCCGAATCCAGAATCATTCGGGAAATGTGACCCTTATGCCACCATAGACTTCCAAGGTAAGTGGAATTACTTCTAAGCGAAAAGTTATCAAGCGGAGGTCACCGGCTTCCCAAGCATGACTGTAAACACCTACTGGCGATCTTTCAGTATAGATATTATATTTGGCAAAATCTTATCATACAAAGTAACTCAATGTTTCTCTATGTTTCGCAGGTGCTCGGAAAAAGACACAGGTCATAAAATCTGAACTTGACCCAACCTGGAATGAGGTATTTAATGAAAGTTATTTTTAACTTAACAATGTGTTCAGTGGGCGTGGTCGCCATGTAGTTTCGACGTTGTGGGAGCAGGGGTGGGGTTTATGTTTGTTTAGTGGATTGCTTGTCTGCATCCAGATAATACCCAAATCAACATTGTCATACAATTATGAAAAGGAGTACCTTGTGAGAAGTCCAGAAGAATATATAAATTCCATGGGCAGTTGACAGATTCAATAAATCAAATTTCAGTGTTGGATGTGTCACCTGCCCTGCCTGCACAATGATATATATAACACTGTATACATTAATGTAAATAGTTGCAAATGGTGTAGGACCATGTGGTATAGTGTAGTGGCATATATTCATACATACAGGTGTGGCTAATCACTGCCATAATGTATTGATAATTAAAGTCACTTTCTTTTATGGACAGTTATGATTGCTTTTTGAAAAAGTTTTGTATATTAAAAATGTACTTTAAGAAAAACATACATGGTCACTGAAGCAGTGCAGCATAATTGGTATGTTGATGTACGTTTGGCTGTAAGCTAATGTTTTTGGCCACTGACTGTATGAATAAAAAATACATGTCAATGGGAGTATCTGATTGTGCTAATCAATTTTAATTACTACTCACACCTACTTAGATAGATTTTTTAAAGATATTGGCTATATTTTGTTTATATTATTATTAAATATGCAGTGAAGTAGTTTATGAAAGTGTTGGTGAAGGTATAGTGTGGGTAGGCATGTATGTTAGCATGACCAGTGTATGTTTATGTATGTGAGTGAGGTATGTCAGGCATGTACATGTAAAGAGAGTGTGGAAGGTAGGATGCTGGAGACAGGTCCTTTTGTCCCAGGCATACGTTTGACCTCAGCACACTGTACTGTGTATGTGAACCTGTCCACTCAGCAATGTCTAGCTAAACCTTTAGTTACTGCCTCTTTTCCGCCTTGCACTCAGGTTGAACCAAGTAGTAAATGACCTGTGTCACTGTGGCCTTCCTCTCACCCACGTCATCCTATCAGCAATGTTCAACCCAACTCTCTAATCTCCATACTTATGTCTTAGGGTACATATATATCCTTAGGACAGACAGGGGTTACAACAAATATTTTTGGTATTAGGGTTTGTATCGGAAGTACCCAGATGAATCCCTTGAAATAGGTCTAATTACCAATGTCAAGTACACAGTCACCAGGGGCATAGCTGGGGGAAAATAAATTGTAAGCAATTATAATGCAGTACTTATTTTTCTTAAACACTCATAGCACTTATCAAACACAAACACAAGCAGACCAGTGCAACATATCTAAAACAGAAATATCACGAAATATCCTTACCATGTTCCGTTTCATTATTGTGATCAAACCCAGATATCTTCATAAAACAAAAATTGTCAATGCAAGAGAATAACCACTCCAGATTGTCCACCGAAACATATTCCATCTGGCATAAATTGCAAAATAGCTGTGAAAACTAATTGAATTGACCACTGAAAATCCAACACGACACCCAGTGTTCGCGAAAAGGGTAAAGGAAGTGTAACGAGCAAACAAGAACATTGAACCAACTCATCAAACACAATGTTGACGCTGTTAGTCGGGTCAACCTGTAAATTAACCAAAAATTATCTTACTATAACAAACAACTGAAAGAAGAACACACTGAAGTACTTTTAAATTTTTTTTATTTATTTTGTTTTTTAACAATTTTGATGTGTAAGTTACACCACTGGTCTCAAAGGTAATACCCTACGGATCTCAAAAATACATTTGTAGCATGGGGAAACGTTTTGTGCACACTTGAGTCATGTTAAATGTATGCCACAGACATTGTTTCTGGGTTTTTTACTCTTTGTACCATTTTTCTTAACTTCAAATGACTAAGAAGTTATTATTTTGGTAGTTTTGATTTATTTTAGTTATACTGTTGAGTACACATTTCCAGGAGCTTTCCATATATCTATAAACACATGGTATGGTTTCCAAAAGGTCACATGGCCAGTCCCTAATGCTCTATGGTTGAAAATTATGTTTGAACATGGTTTGGAGATTAATGTGAGATGAGTAGGGAGCTCTACAATATCTGACTGTGGTAGAGATAAATAGATGTGTACAATAAGATGCTCAATCAGCACATACGGAAGGTGCTTGTGACATGAGCTGAACACGCACTGTATGTTGTGGCCATGTGCAGGAAACTTGGAGCTTGATAGATGACAAGTTTGGCTCTATAGGGCAGTGATATCACTAAACTATTGCTGACTTGAGGCTCAGCTACTCTGTCAGGACTGTATTTCTTTGTGCCAAGTCAAACATGTATTCGTCAGGAATGGTTTGCGACTGGTCTACCCTTGCATATTGTACATGTCTACATGTCAGTACCAGAAGTAGACGACTCTCAGAAAGTTTTCAAGTTGCTTAAACACTTTGTGGGACCTCATAATACTGACAAGATTCTGTTTTGTTGTATTTTGACAAACTTTCAGATAGGGAATAGGACTTGGCTGTGAGTTTCCTGTGTTGTTGACTGCTATGAATGTAGGAGGAAATATCTACTACAGCCTGGAGTTGAAGGTCAAAGAGCAGTGAAACCAGACTAATCATGCACTGCGACACTGTAGTTATCACATTACTCAATCAACATAATTGGTGCAGCAATAGTTTCCTACAAGATCAAAGCCACAAGTATGATATGTGTGTTGTGTGTGTTTTGTGATTGTGTTGTGTGATTGTGTTGAGTGATTGTGTTGGGTGTTGTGTGATTGTGTTGTGTGATTGTGTTGAGTGATTGTGTTGGGTGATGTGTGTGTTGTGTGTTGTGTGATTGTGTTGTGTGATGTGTGTTGTGTGTGACTGAGTCCAGGAGAATGTGCTGAATGCAGCTGTGATGGCCTGGGGCAGTGTACTGTGTCATAGATAGGTAGACCTGGTGGGCTGGGCCTGTCGCACACCACACAGCCATATGGCCCAGACTATACAGTACATAAGATTACCCATATTAACATAAGTAAATTCCTGAATGATTCAATCCTGACTGTGTCACTTATAACCAGTTTCTAACAGGATACCTTGTAACAAGATACTTGACACACAGGAAGAACAATCATTACCTCAATTACCTGTGTTTAAAAACTGCCTTAATTGGATAGAAAAGTGCAAGTAGGTTACATGTTCTATGTAATGGGTGTCTGAATCTTTGAGGATGATATGTCTAGGTTTCCAGTTTTGTGTATCTCATATCTGACCTCCACCTACCCCAAAACACTAGTGATACTGCTTATTTGGCATATACACTGCAAATCCATTTGTGTTAAAATTCCTTTCAGTTTTGAGTTTAACAGTTAATAACCATACTGATTTTTATGAAAAGTATTATGAGTTTGATCCCCAATTGTACATATAGGCAATATAAAGACGTCCAGCTGGTTACAGAGACTCATGGTGGATATCCTTTTCATTGATTTTACTACAGCAAGGTTTTCTTTTCTAGAAGAAGTAAATGTTCAGAGAAATGATAGATGCTGTATGCATTATTAAACAAGCAGCACTTGTCATCATGAGTCATTAAGCTTCTTGGTATTTGTAAAACTGTCATTTGTTCCTGAACTGAGTCATTGTCGGAGGCCGTACTGATTCACTGGGGCGTAATCTATTCGAGTTGGCAATGCAAAATGTAACAAATTTTGTTGTTCTTAGGACAGATAAGTCTTCTGATCTTATGGACAACATGATATATGAACATGTGTAGGCCTGAAATCGAAATAGTACATTGTGTTTGTCCTCGTACATAACATATTTTGTCAAAAGAATTCTTTGCTGTTCCTTTCTTGGTTTGGTTTTGTATTACAGAAGATAATGCGTGCATATACCTCGTTTGATTCGATTGCCGCTTCTATATTCTGCTAACTTGTACAAAGCTTTCTTTCTCAATATTCTTCTTGTATGGTAATAAGTATGATCAAAGAATTTCCTTCCAGCTTATAAAATGATTCAGCTTCATTTTTTTACCATCTCGATTTCGAAAATATATTTTATCAAAAGAAACCCCCCACAGAATGCACATATAGCTTCTACTCCCTTTTGGGTGCTGATGGCATAGCACTCATGAACTACAGCACATTTCGGAATAAACCATCTGATTAGAATAAGACTGACACTTTCACTAAACCATGTCATCTACCAAAGCTGCAGGTAGATATATTTGAAGGTGTATGTTCTTTATGCCACTATGTGACAAACAATGATTGTGGACTTGGCCTTAGCAGAGACCATATAATAGAGGGACGGCCCTCACCAACAGTTTATCACTAACCATCAGCGCTACGGTCTGGCATGTAACTGATACACCCCGACACCCTGCTGTTAACCTCCCTGTACCGCTGCAGATGCGCAATAGATGCGCAGACATTCACGACTGACCATTCTGGTAACCACGTAAACAATATTACATAATATCCGGGGTAAGAGTTAATTCCCTTAGCCGAGATTTCTCCGACTACGACCAGCGACAATCCAATAAAAGGACGTCTCTTAGCGGATTACAAAGATTTTTGTATGATATCTCTCATTAGCACATGTCAGTTGGCTGCAAATTATTTGCTGAACATGTGTGTCTTCCGGGACATTTATTTCAATTTACATATCTCATTTTATGCTGCAATTGTTAACTATTATAAATAAACAAATATACCAAATCTACTACGAACGCCACAGAAAACTACGATCCGGTAAATTGCACAGGAACTCAGGAAGTGTAAATAAAACTCATTCAGAAGCAGGGAAGACACTTGTAACATATCACCATATTCCCGATGTTCACAAAATATATCTCCAGATTAACTTCATATCTTATATTAAGTCCAGACTAGATTTACTTGCAAAAATGCATGATCACCGACTGGTGTAAACGCTTTACTATTAGCCAGAAAAAAAATGACGCCATATTAATGTTTTTATTTCATGTAAATTCGCTACTATTTTATAATGCTAATAGTTCCAATGAATTAAAAATACACATTAAACTACGAGCGTTGTTAAATGAATTTTCGATGTGTCTGACAATGGGCTTCGAAAGAATCAAATGTTATTGGTTAATGCCAGTTTGGGGCAAGCAGTGATAATAGGGTTTGCCGGAGCGAGATAAGTTTGACACCTTCGACCTTGTTGTCTGGAACTTCTCTCCCGACGACTGCCGATATAATCCTTCTTTTTTCTTGGCATTTACAAAGCAAATGATAATTTTATAATACAAATATTTCATGTAACAGATTTTTATTTTTGTATGATGTTTTCATTGTTGTGTAAATACACAAAGTAAGTAGTACCTTCATCATATTTACATTATTATGATTGGGTTTAGGCCAAGATCATTTTGCTCATAATCAATATTTACACGGCATAAAATAAATAATTGATTAAATGTAGTCATGATTAATACAGACAAAATCTTCAGAAGATAACAAATATGTAGTATTGTAGTATGTAGTATATGCGCGATATGTGATAGAAGCCTAACTGAAACAAAGTTAAACTTACGAAAAAATGGCGAAAGCAAAGGTAAAAAAAATACGCGTCTTACAAAAACAATTCTAATATCATACAATATAAGTCACTTTGTATAATGTTTCAAAAGATATATGCGGATGATAATCACAGACAAAATACATGTTATTTCGTCTGCTATATGGTAATTTAATTTAAAATATGTGACGTAAAATATGGCCTTGCGCCAAAAATCATACAAAAAAAACTACCGATCGTACCTAAATAACTTTGGTACCAAGCCAAAGGGGAAATCGTGATGAATGTAAAACTATTTAATTCAGGACCGATGATAGGAACACATTCGTCTGAAAGCATGCGGAAATTAAGAGTTGTGGTGTAATTATTTCGGGAAAAGTCAGATTTAGTCCCATTTCTTGAGTCAAAATCTGAAATATCGCATCCGCCCTAAATTTGTAAATGGCACTAAGCCAATTTTTAACATATATCCTTTTTATACACCTTGGTAACCAAGGACTTTCATTGCGAATTAGAGGCCGTTATTGAAAATTAAAATCTGCACTTTTGCCGATTTTACATGTGCGCCATTTTGTTCTCTCGGACAAAGACAAAGCGTGATCACAGTCATCAAATACAGTGACAACGACATGCTTTAGGGCACCAACAAATCTCAGTTGTAATGTTAACAATGTTAAGAAATACATGAGTGTAATTTTGTTTTGTAAAATATATCTTTTGCATGGGAAAAAAAGGCGACAGCGATGACTGCAGTTAACGCGTTTCTGCTCGCTTCCGGACAGGCTGCGCAGTACAAGCCGTAGCACTGATGGTTTCGCGCATAGGCTAGAGGGCCGTCCCTCTATTATATGGTCTCTGGCCTTAGTAAGAGTTCCAGTGCCCCTCTCACATCTGTTACACTGGTTACAATCCAGTCCAGGCACAATCAGGAGGATAATGGAATATTTTGTGTTGGTCAACACTGACAGATGCACCATGTGCTTGATATTAATATGTAAACCTAAATAATATCATTTATTGCATTGCTGTAGTAGCCATACCTACATGTGGAGGCACGTGGAGACGTGTATTTCCAGCAGCCTGCGGCCACCTGTTGCAGGGATAACTCCACCACTGGGGGTGGCTTAACAGTCACAAAAAGCGTCTCAGTGTTAAATATCCCAATGAACATGCACTGGTTATCAATCAAGCAAGTATATAATTAGATAATGGAAATGGCCGACATCACCATTGTCCAAACTGAACTTTAGTTCATGCCACACTGTACAAGATGCATCTGCAATTGTAACCCCAGGAGTAGATTCTTGGTGCACACATTTCTCGCTTTTGCTGTGTGTACATATCACTTTTCAGTGATTCTGGGTCCTTTATTCCTAGTCTGTGAACTGATCCATTTCAATCAGGTGATATGTCATGTTGTTGTTTTAGATAAATTGAGAAACAATACAAATGGAACATGTTTTACAGCACCATGACCTTCCCCCTCCTCACACTTTTATGCAACTAAAACTGGATGCAGAATCCTCTTCTGATTACTTCTGCAGTAAGCATGCTGTATGTGTACAGTCGTAAGCATGCTGTATGTGTACCGTTGTAAGCATGCTGTATGTGTACCGTCGTAAGCATGCTGTATGTGTACCGTTGTAAGCGTGCTGTATGTGTACCATCGTAAGCATGCTGTATGTGTACCGCCGTAAGCGTGCTGTATGTGTACCGTCGTAAGGTTGCTGTATGTGTACCGCCGTAAGCGTGCTGTATGTGTACCGTCGTAAGCATGCTGCATGTGTACCATCGTAAGCGTGCTGTATGTGTACCGTCGTAAGCATGCTGTATGTGTACCGTCGTAAGCGTGCTGTATGTGTACCGTCGTAAGCATGCTGTATGTTTTCTCTCGTAAGCATGCTGTATGTGTACCGTCGTAAGCATGCTGTATGTTTTCTCTCGTAAGCATGCTGTATGTGTACCGTCGTAAGCGTGCTGTATGTGTACCGTCGTAAGCATGCTGTATGTTTTCTCTCGTAAGCATGCTGTATGTGTACCGTCTTAAGCGTGCTGTATGTGTACCGTCGTAAGCATGCTGTATGTTTTCTCTCGTAAGCGTGCTGTATGTGTACCATCGTAAGCATGCTGTATGTTTTCTCTCGTAAGCATGCTGTATGTGTACCGTCGGAAGCATGCTGTATGTGTACCTTCGTAAGCATGCTGTATGTGTACCGTCGTAAGCATGCTGTATGTTTTCTCTCGTAAGCATGCTGTATGTGTACCGTCGTAAGCGTGCTGTATGTGTACCGTCGTAAGCATGCTGTATGTGTACCGTCGTAAGCGTGCTGTATGTGTACCGTCGTAAGCATGCTGTATGTTTTCTCTCGTAAGCATGCTGTATGTGTACCGTCGGAAGCATGCTGTATGTGTACCGTCGTATGCATGCTGTATGTGTACTGTCGTAAGCATGCTGTATGTTTTCTCTCGTAAGCATGCTGTATGTATACCGTCGGTAGCATGATGTATGTGTACCGTCGTATGCATGCTGTATGTGTACCGTCGTAAGCATGCTGTATGTTTTCTCTCGTAAGCATGCTCTTTGTGTACCGTCGTATGCATGCTGTATGTGAACTGTCGTAAGCATGCTGTATGTGTACTGTCGTAAGCGTGCTGTATGTGTACCGTCGTAAGCATGCTGTATGTTTTCTCTCGTAAGCGTGCTGTATGTGTACCGTCGTAAGCATGCTGTATGTTTTCTCTCGTAAGCATGCTGTATGTGTACCGTCGTAAGCGTGCTGTATGTGTACCGTCGTAAGCATGCTGTATGTTTTCTCTCGTAAGCGTGCTGTATGTGTACCGTCGTAAGCATGCTGTATGTTTTCTCTCGTAAGCATGCTGTATGTGTACCGTCGGAAGCATGCTGTATGTGTACCGTCGTAAGCATGCTGTATGTGTACCGTCGTAAGCATGCTGTATGTGTACCGTCGTAAGCATGCTGTATGTTTTCTCTCGTAAGCGTGCTGTATGTGTATCGTCGTAAGCATGCTGTATGTGTACCAACGTAAGCATGCTGTATGTTTTCTCTTGTAAGCCTGCTGTATGTGTACCGTCGTAAGCATGCTGTCATACGCCAGCTATGGTGCAACCTACTAAGCATGGTATGATGTTTATTGTAGCATCATGATGACACTGGCATCATGCAGCAATCTGGAAAATCTGTCACAGGAAATGAATAATAGCCTGATGAGTCTGAAGTATGTGATGTGATTAAACATGGTAAGGGTGACCATCTGAAAATAAACTGTTTGGGTACACTGGAAGCACCACATGAAGAAAATAGCATTAAACATCACATAGGAGTGGTGGGGGTATTACTCAAAATGGTAAATTAATAGGTATTTCCTGACAGATAGACTGAAATGTAGACCTTTAGACAGTTGCCATTACAGTAACATGATGCATCAGTGGCGTCTCAGAGAACCAGGACAGATGACCTGTCTGATGGTCATTCCTCTGGGTGTACATCGCAGTCTGCCTGGTCACTCCTCTGTGTGTACATCCCAGTCTGCCTGGTCACTAATCTGTGTGTACAACCCAGTCTGCCTGGTCACTCCTCTGTGTGTACATCCCAGTCTGCCTGGTCACTCCTCTGTGTGTACAACCCAGTCTGCCTGGTCACTAATCTGTGTGTACATCCCAGTCTGCCTGGTCACTAATCTGTGTGTACAACCCAGTCTGCCTGGACACTCCTCTGTGTGTACATCCCAGTCTGCCTGGTCACTAATCTGGGTGTACATCCCAGTCTTCCTGGTCACTCCTCTGTGTGTACATCCCAGTCTGCCTGATGACTCCTCTGTGTGTACATCCCAGTCTGCCTGGTCACTCCTCTGTGTGTACATCCCAGTCTGCCTGGTCACTAATCTGTGTGTACATCCCAGTCTGCCTGGTCACTCCTCTGTGTGTACATCCCAGTCTGCCTGGTCACTAATCTGTGTGTACATCCCAGTCTTCCTGGTCACTCCTCTGTGTGTACATCCCAGTCTGCCTGATGACTCCTCTGTGTGTACATCCCAGTCTGCCTGGTCACTCCTCTGTGTGTACATCCCAGTCTGCCTGGTCACTCCTCTGTGTGTACATCCCAGTCTGCCTGATGACTCCTCTGTGTGTACATCCCAGTCTGCCTGGTCACTCCTCTGTGTGTACATCCCAGTCTGCCTGATGACTCCTCTGTGTGTACATCCCAGTCTGCCTGGTCACTCCTCTGTGTGTACATCCCAGTCTGCCTGGTCACTAATCTGTGTGTACATCCCAGTCTTCCTGGTCACTCCTCTGTGTGTACATCCCAGTCTGCCTGATGACTCCTCTGTGTGTACATCCCAGTCTGCCTGGTCACTCCTCTGTGTGTACATCCCAGTCTGCCTGATGACTCCTCTGGGTGTACATCCCAGTCTGCCTGGTCACTCCTCTGGGTGTACATCCCAGTCTGCCTGGTCACTAATCTGTGTGTACATCCCAGTCTGCCTGATGACTCCTCTGTGTGTACATCCCAGTCTGCCTGGTCACTAATCTGTGTGTACATCCCAGTCTGCCTGATGACTCCTCTGTGTGTACATCCCAGTCTGCCTGGTCACTAATCTGTGTGTACATCCCAGTCTGCCTGGTCACTAATCTGTGTGTACATCCCAGTCTGCCTGATGACTCCTCTGTGTGTACATCCCAGTCTGCCTGGTCACTCCTCTGTGTGTACATCCCAGTCTGCCTGGTCACTCCTCTGTGTGTACATCCCAGTCTGCCTGATGACTCCTCTGTGTGTACATCCCAGTCTGCCTGGTCACTCCTCTGTGTGTACATCCCAGTCTGCCTGATGACTCCTCTGTGTGTACATCCCAGTCTGCCTGGTCACTAATCTGTGTGTACATCCCAGTCTGCCTGGTCACTCCTCTGTGTGTACATCCCAGTCTGCCTGATGACTCCTCTGTGTGTACATCCCAGTCTGCCTGGTCACTCCTCTGTGTGTACATCCCAGTCTGCCTGGTCACTAATCTGTGTGTACATCCCAGTCTGCCTGGTCACTAATCTGTGTGTACATCCCAGTCTGCCTGGTCACTAATCTGTGTGTATATCCCAGTCTTCAGCAACCCATGCTTGCTGTTAAAGGCGACTATGCTATGTCGTAAGAGGCGACTAACGGGATCAGGTGGTCAGACTCGCTGACTTGGTAGATGTGTGTCATCCTGTCCAAATTCTGTAGATCGATGCTCATGATGTCAATCCCTTGATTGTCTGGCCCAGACCTGATTATTTACAGACCACCGTCATATAGCTGGAATATTGCTAAATGTGTGGTGTTTAACAATAAACAAAAAAATATTCTGTGTGTTGATCTCAGTCTGTTGTTGGAGCAGTGCTAGATGGATATGTTGGTTCTGTTGTCCTCGTGCATTGTTAGACCAGCACTTGGGACAATGGGGTGTCCTTGCAGTTAGAAGGCTTGCTTATAGTGATGAAGACCGGAATTAAATTCCCCACTTAGGGACAATGTATAAAGCCCCTTTCTGGTGTCCCCCTGCTGTGACAGCAGCATGAAACCATACTCACTCACTTCAGCAGCGACCCATGAAGATCTGGGGTAGAATAGTTCTTCAGCAACAGGTGACTATGCTTGTCGTAGGAGGCGACTAACGGGATCAGGTTGCTCAGACTCCATTACTTGGTTGATGCATGTCATCCTATCTTAATTGCGTGGATCGATGCTCATGATATTAATCACTGGATTTTCTGGTCCAGACCTGATTATTTACAGACCGCCGTCATATAGCTGGAATATTGCTGAGTATGGCATTAAACAACCAACCAACACTAGAGCAGCACTTGACAGATATGTTGGTTCTGTTGTCTCTGCATTTTTAGAACTGCACGAGACGGACATGTTGGTCTCACACTCACAAACAATCTGCACATAGTAGTGGCACAAATCATTTAAACACAAAAATATGAAGCACATATTTTATACATAATTTGTTGTTTGCAATTAAGATTATGCCTAATTATTAGTTTTATTCTTAAAAGAAATTGAAGTAATGATGACATCCCCCCCAAAAAAAGACTGAGTGGGAACCAAGACTTTCCAGGATACACCCTGCATCTGTGTCCCCCCAACTTTCCAGGACACATCCTGCATCTGTGTCCCCCCAACTTTCCAGGACACATCCTGCATCTGTGTCCCCCCAACTTTCCAGGACACACCCTGCATCTGTGTCCCCCCAACTTTCCAGGACATACCCTGCATCTGTGTCCCTGACATTCCAGGACACACCCTGCATCTGTGTCCCCGACATTCCAGGATACACCCTGCATCTGTGTCCCTCACATTCCAGGACACGCCCTGCATCTGTGTCCCTCATATTCCAGGATACACCCTGCATTTGTGTCCCTGACATTCCAGGACACACCCTGCATCTGTGTCCCTGACATTCCAGGACACGCCCTGCATCTGTGTCCCTCATATTCCAGGACACACCCTGCATCTATGTCCTTGACATTCCAGGACACACCCTGCATCTATGTCCCTGACATTCCAGGACACACCCTGCATCTGTGTCCCTGACATTCGAGGACACACCCTGCATCTGTGTCCCTGACATTCCAGGACACACCCTGCATCAGTGTCCCTCACATTCCAGGACACACCCTGCATCAGTGTCCCCGACATTCCAGGACACACCCTGCATCTGTGTCCCTCATATTCCAGCACACACCCTGCATCTGTGTCCCCGACATTCCAGGATACACCCTGCATCTGTGTCCCTCACATTCCAGGACACACCCTGCATCTGTGTCCCTCATATTCCAGGACACACCCTGCATCAGTGTCCCCGACATTCCAGGACACACCCTGCATCTGTGTCCCTCATATTCCAGGATACACCCTGCGTCTGTGTCCCTGACATTCCAGGACACACCCTGCATCTGTGTCCCTCATATTCCAGGACACACCCTGCATCCGTGTCCCTGACATTCCAGGACACACCCTGCATCTGTGTCCCTCACATTCCAGGACACACCCTGCATCTGTGTCCCTTACATTCCAGGACACACCCTGCATCTGTGTCCCTGACATTCCAGGACACACCCTGCATCAGTGTCCCTGACATTCCAGGATACACCCTGCATCAGTGTCCCTTACATTCCAGGATACACCCTGCATCAGTGTCCCCGACATTCCAGGACACACCCTGCATCTGTGTCCCCCCAACTTTCCAGGACACACCCTGCATCTGTGTCCCCGACATTCCAGGATACACCCTGCATCTGTGTCCCTCATATTCCAGGATACACCCTGCGTCTGTGTCCCTGACATTCCAGGACACACCCTGCATCTGTGTCCCTCATATTCCAGGACACACCCTGCATCCGTGTCCCTGACATTCCAGGACACACCCTGCATCTGTGTCCCTCACATTCCAGGACACACCCTGCATCTGTGTCCCTTACATTCCAGGACACACCCTGCATCTGTGTCCCTGACATTCCAGGACACACCCTGCATCAGTGTCCCTGACATTCCAGGATACACCCTGCATCAGTGTCCCTTACATTCCAGGATACACCCTGCATCAGTGTCCCCGACATTCCAGGACACACCCTGCATCTGTGTCCCCCCAACTTTCCAGGACACACCCTGCATCTGTGTCCCCGACATTCCAGGATACACCCTGCATCTGTGTCCCTCACATTCCAGGACACGCCCTGCATCTGTGTCCCTCATATTCCAGGATACACCCTGCATTTGTGTCCCTGACATTCCAGGACACACCCTGCATCTGTGTCCCTGACATTCCAGGACACGCCCTGCATCTGTGTCCCTCATATTCCAGGACACACCCTGCATCTGTGTCCCCCCAACTTTCCAGGACACACCCTGCATCTGTGTCCCTGACATTCCAGGACACACCCTGCATCTGTGTCTCCGACATTCCAGGATACACCCTGCATCTGTGTCCCTCACATTCCAGGACACGCCCTGCATCTGTGTCCCTCATATTCCAGGATACACCCTGCATTTGTGTCCCTGACATTCCAGGACACACCCTGCATCTGTGTCCCTGACATTCCAGGACACGCCCTGCATCTGTGTCCCTCATATTCCAGGACACACCCTGCATCTATGTCCTTGACATTCCAGGACACACCCTGCATCTATGTCCCTGACATTCCAGGACACACCCTGCATCTGTGTCCCTGACATTCGAGGACACACCCTGCATCTGTGTCCCTCACATTCCAGGACACACCCTGCATCTGTGTCCCTGACATTCCAGCACACACCCTGCATCTGTGTCCCCGACATTCCAGGATACACCCTGCATCTGTGTCCCTCACATTCCAGGACACACCCTGCATCTGTGTCCCTCATATTCCAGGACACACCCTGCATCAGTGTCTCCGACATTCCAGGACACACCCTGCATCTGTGTCCCTCACATTCAAGGACACACCCTGCATCTGTGTCCCTTACATTCCAGGACACACCCTGCATCTGTGTCCCTGACATTCCAGGACACACCCTGCATCAGTGTCCCTGACATTCCAGGATACACCCTGCATCTGTGTCCCTTACATTCCAGGACACACCCGGCATCAGTGTCCCCGACATTCCAGGACACACCCTGCATCTGTGTCCCTGACATTGTTTGGTTTGGTGGTGTTGTCGCCAGTCCCTCAGTCCGACGCGTGTCAGTGGAGATGTTCAGTTGACAGGGTTTCCATGAAGCTGATTACAGCATGACAATCAGAGACATCAATAATGCACAGTGTCAGTCAGGGAAATTGTTCAACCATACCTGGAGGAAACAATACAACTACATCAGCTGGTATTAAGGTTACCAGTACATATTATAGATGCACAATGAAGAAATTGTTAGAGAATTACAGCAACAAATAAGAAAGGCTGGAATTAGATAGTGACAGTCAGGGTCAAAGTCTGTTGTATTAAATAACATATAATCACTGATAATCCTTCCATCAGATAAATTTAAGACTTTCCCTTGTGATATATGAGGTATCAGATGATATTTTACCATCATCAACAATATATGTATATAACATGTAAAAAAAACTATATCCTTATGATAAAAAGCAAACTATACAACTCAATGTCACTTGTATGGTCATTCACCCAGGAAATGGCTTGTTAAATACAATCATGTTGTCCTCTCAAGACCACTTGCCTGCTGTGCAGAGCATGAAATCAGCAGAGCATTAAATGACTAAGAATTCAATATAAGCATCATTCCCAGTAGACTGACAGTAGGCCCTCACATCAAGGATGTCTAATTGACATGATTAAGGAGCTAGTGTTGCTAGTGGAGAAGATTCAGCCAAGGCCAGATGTTCCCTATCCCTGGCCAGATTTCCCCCCCTCAAATTTAGACCAGAGAAGGTTCAGCCTAAGGCCAGATGTTCCGCATCCCTGCCCCCCACAAATTGAGGTGGGGAAGGTTCAGCCAAGGCCAGATGTTCCGCATCCATGGCCCCCCACAAATTGAGGTGGGGAAGGTTCAACCAAGACCAGATGTTCCGCATCCCTGGCCCCCTCAAATTGAGGTGGAGAAGGTTCAGCCAAGGCCAGATGTTCCGCGTTCCTAGCCCCCTCAAATTGAGGTGGAGAAGGTTCAGCCAAGGCCAGATGTTCAGCGTTCCTGGCCCCCTCAAATTGAGGTGGGGAAGGTTCAGCCGAGGCAAGATGTTCCGCGTTCCTGGCCCAATCAAATTGAGGTGGAGATGGTTCAGCCGAGGCCAGATGTTCTGCATCCCTGGCCCCCTCAAGTTGAGGTGGAGAAGGTTCAGCCAAGGCCAGATGTTCCGCGTTCCTAGCCCCCTCAAGTTGAGGTGGAGAAGGTTCAGCCAAGGCCAGATGTTTCTGCGTTCCTGGCCCCCTCAAATTGAGGTGAGGAAGGTTCAGCCAAGGCCAGATGTTCCGCGTTCCTTGCCCCCTCAAATTGAGGCGGAGATGGTTCAGCCAAGGCCAGATGTTCCGCGTCCCTAGCCCCCCACAAATTGAGGTGGAGATGGTTCAGCCAAGGCCAGATGTCCTGCGTTCCTGGCCCCCTCAAATTGAGGTGAGGAAGGTTCAGCCGAGGCAAGATGTTCAGCGTTCCTGGCCCCCCACAAATTGAGGTGGGGAAGGTTCAGCCAAGGCCTGATGTTCCGCGTCCCTGACCCCCCACAAATTGAGGTGGAGAAGGTTCAGCCAGGGCCAGATGTTCCGCGTTCCTGGCCCCCTCAAATTGAGGTGGGGAAGGTTCAGCCAAGGCCAGATGTTCCGCGTTCCTGGCCCCCCACAAATTGAGGTGAGGAAGGTTCAGCCAAGGCCAGATGTTCCACGTCCCTGGGCCCCCACAAATTGAGGTGGAGAAGGTTCAGCCAAGGCCAGATGTTTCGCATCCCTGCCTCCCTCAAATTGAGGTGGAGAAGGTTCAGCCAAGGCCAGATGTTCCCCGTTCCTGGCCCCCTCAAATTGAGGTGGAGAAGGTTCAGCCAAGGCAAGATGTTCCGCGTTCCTGGCCCCCTCAAATTGAGGTGGAGAAGGTTCAGCCAAGGCCAGATGTTCCGGGTTCCTGGCCCCCCACAAATTGAGGTGGAGAAGGTTCAGACAAGGCCAGATGTTCCGCATCCCTGGCCCCCCACAAATTGAGGTGGAGAAGGTTCAGCCTAGGCCAGATGTTCCCTGTTCCTGGCCCCCTCAAATTGAGGTGGAGAAGGTTCAGACAAGGCCAGATGTTCCGCATCCCTGGCCCCCCACAAATTGAGGTGGAGAAGGTTCAGCCAAGGCCAGTGCTTCCCCACTCTTACTTCCAACCTGTGCTAGTTCCATCTCATCCTAGGCCAGGTCTTATACACTGTGGTCATACCTCCCAAGGTCTTTAAACATTTATTGACAGGGGAAATAGTTTTTTTAGACCTGGCCTCTCCCCTAATGGATTTCTCCAGGAAAACCATATTTTATGTATTTCTCATATTTTTAGAAAATTTATGTTCTTCTTCAAATATTTGAGATATTGCTCTACAATACTGAAATGTTCCTATTTTTATAATAAAGTTATATGAAGATGTTCATGTTAACTGATGATTGACAGATGTTAAGCTTCTATGATGCCCATGATATTCATGAAGTTTTTTTTGTGTACTCGTTTCTCTGTACTATTCAATAATGATTGTGGCATTAAACAACAAACAAACAACATGATACTCAGAAGTACGAGGGGTGTTCATTAAAGATTTCCCCTAAACCACTTAGGGTTATCATAATTGGTTGAAATTTCACATGTGTAATGATACATGTATCTATGCGTTATGTTTGCAGCACCGAACTATTAATCTTACCACTTTTACAGGTGTTATGATCGAGTAGGGTGTGACAGTGGAGCCAGTAGAATACAGAGCAGTGATTAGGTTTTTATATTTGAAAGGTCGCACACCAAAAGAAACTTTCGATGAAATGAAAGCAACTTTTGGGGAAGATGCCCCATCATATGACGTTGTTAAACACTGGCATTGTCAGTTCAAGTGTGGTCAGACATCTGTGGAAACAGCTGCCATTCCTGGTCGCCCCCATTCAGCCATTGATGAGGACACTATCCATCAAGTGGAGACCGCCATTTTGTATAACTGTTCGCCAGTTAGCACAAGATGTCAAGATCAGTGTAGGGTCTGTGGAAAAAATCATCAATGACAATTTGAACATGCATAAGGTGTCTGCACGATGGATTCCCATGTTGCTCACACCTTTCCAAAAGCAGGAACAAGTCAATTGCTCAAAGGATCTTTTTGACATGTGCCAAAAAAAACAGGCAAACTTTTTTGACAGACTTATCACACAGGATGAAACATGGGTCCATCACTATGATCCTGAGACTAAAGTTCAGTCGATGCAATGGAAGCATGTGGAGTCACCACCCCCAAAGAAGGCACGTGTCCAACCCCTCTGCAGGCAAGGTCATGCTCACGGTGTTTTAGGACCAGCACGAAGTAGTTATGATGGATTTCTTGGGAAAGGGTACCACAATTACAGGAGCTTATTATGCTTCACTGCTGCAGAAAGGGTGGGACGCTATCAAGCTTAAGAGGTGTGGCATGCTGACCAAGGGTGTCCGTCTCCTGCAAGACAATGCTCCAGTACACAACTCTCATGTTGCCCAGACAGAAGCATCCTTCCACATCCTCCTTACTCTCCTGACCTTGCACCATCTTACTTCCACCTCTTTCCAACCATGAAGTCATTTTTGAAGGGAAAACGTTTCACAGATGATGAAACACTGATTTCTGAAGTCAAGTCCTGGTTTGAGACGCAAAATGAGGGCTTTTACAAACGAGGTCTCCATAGTTGCATAAAATGATGGGAGAAGTGTGTAACTCTTGGTGGTTCCTATGTGGAGAAAGACTAATACCTATGCCAAGTTTCATTCTACTAGGTCCATCGGAAGTTGGTCAGGGGAAATCTTTAATGAACACCCCTCGTACATTCCATTCTCATGTCAATCTGAGCCTGTCCCTTCAGTGTCCAGGACTGACTGATGTAAGCTCCACTCTGATGTCATACCCACCCCATCCCTTCAGTGTCCAGGACTGACTGATGTAAGCTCCACTCTGTTGTCATACACACTCCACCCCATCCCTTCAGTGTCCAGGACTGACTAATGTAAGCTCCACTCTGATGTCATACCCACTCCACCCCATCCCTTCAGTGTCCTCGACTGACTGATGTAAGCTCCATTCTGATGTCATACCCACTCCACCCCATCCCTTCAGTGTCCTGGACTGACTGATGTAAGCTCCACTCTGATGTCATACCCACTCCACCCCATCCCTATAGTGTCGAGGACTGACTGATGTAAGCTCCACTCTGATGTCATACCCTCTCCACCCCATCCCTTCAGTGTCCTGGACTGACTGATGTAAGCTCCACTCTGATGTCATACCCACCCCATCCCTTCAGTGTTCAGGACTGACTGATGTAAGCTCCACTCTGATGTCATACCCACCCCATCCCTTCAGTGTCCAAAACTGACTGATGTAAGCTCCACTCTGATTTCATACCCACTCCACCCCATCCCTATAGTGTCGAGGACTGACTGATGTAACCTCCACTCTGATGTCATACCCACTCCACCCATTCCCTTCAGTGTCCAGGACTGACTGATGTAAGCTCCACTCTGATGTCATACCCACCCCATCCCTTCAGTGTCCTGGACTGACTGATGTAAGCTCCACTCTCATGTTATACCCACCCCATCCCTTCAGTGTCCAGGAAGGGGCGGTCGGGTAGCCTAGTGGTTAAAGCGTTCGCTCGTCACGCCGAAGACCCGGGTTCGAATCCCGACATGGGTACAATGTGTGAAGCCCATTTCTGGTGTCCCCCGCCGTGATATTGCTGGAATATTGCTAAAAGCGGCGTAAAACCATACTCACTCACTCACTCAGTGTCCAGGACTGACTGATGTATGCTCCACTCTGATGTCATACCCACCCCATCCCTTCAGTGTCCAGGACTGACTGATGTAAGCTCTACTCTGATGTCATACCCACTCCACCCCATCCCTTCAGTGTCCAGGACTGACTGATGTAAGCTCCATGCTGATGTCATACCCACCCGATCCCTTCAGTGTCCAGGACTGACTGATGTAAGCTCCACTCTGATGTCATACCCACCCCATCCCTTCAGTGTCCAAGACTGACTGATGTAAGCTCCACATTGATGTCATACCCACCCCATCCTTTCAGTGTCCAGGGCTGACTGATGTAAGCTCCACTCTGATGTCATACCCACCCCATCCCTTCAGTGTCGAGGACTGACTGATGTAAGCTCCACTCTGATGTCATACCCACTCCACCCCATCCCTTCAGTGTCCAGGACTGACTGATGTATGCTCCACTCTGATGTCATACCCACCCCATCCCTTCAGTGTCATGGACTGACTGATGTAAGCTCCACTCTGATGTCATACCCACTCCACCCCATCCCTTCAGTGTCCAGGACTGACTGATGTAAGCTCCACTCTGATGTCATACACACTCCACCCCATCCCTTCAGTGTCGAGGACTGACTGATGTAAGCTCCACTCTGATGTCATACCCACTCCACCCCATCCCTTCAGTGTCCTCGACTGACTGATGTAAGCTCCACTCTGATGTCATACCCACTCCACCCCATCCCTTCAGTGTCGAGGACTGACTGATGTAAGCTCCACTCTGATGTCATACCCACCCCATCCCTTCAGTGTCCTGGACTGACTGATGTAAGCTCCACTCTGATGTCATACCCACCCCATCCCTTCAGTGTCCAGGACTGACTGATGTAAGCTCTACTCTGATGTCATACCCACTCCACCCCATCCCTTCAGTGTCCAGGACTGACTGATGTAAGCTCCACTCTGTTGTCATACACACTCCACCCCATCCCTTCAGTGTCCAGGACTGACTGATGTAAGCTCCACTCTGATGTCATACCCACTCCACCCCATCCCTTCAGTGTCCAGGACTGACTGATGTAAGCTCCACTCTGATGTCATACCCACTCCACCCCATCCCTTCAGTGTCCTCGACTGACTGATGTAAGCTCCATTCTGATGTCATACCCACTCCACCCCATCCCTATAGTGTCGAGGACTGACTGATGTAAGCTCCACTCTGATGTCATACCAACTCCACCCCATCCCTTCAGTGTCCTGGACTGACTGATGTAAGCTCCACTCTGATGTCATACCCACTCCACCCCATCCCTTCAGTGTCCAGGACTGACTGATGTAAGCTCCACTCTGATGTCATACCCACCCCATCCCTTCAGTGTCCAGGACTGACTGATGTAAGCTCCACTCTGATTTCATACCCACTCCACCCCATCCCTATAGTGTCGATGACTGACTGATGTAACCTCCACTCTGATGTCATACCCACTCCACCCATTCCCTTCAGTGTCCAGGACTGACTGATGTAAGCTCCACTCTGATGTCATACCCACCCCATCCCTTCAGTGTCCTGGACTGACTGATGTAAGCTCCACTCTGATGTCATACCCACCCCATCCCTTCAGTGTCCAGGACTGACTGATGTAAGCTCCACTCTGATGTCATACCCTCTCCACCCCATCCATTCAGTGTCCAGGACTGACTGATGTAAGCTCCACTCTGATGTCATACCCACCCGATCCATTCAGTGTCCAGGACTGATTGATGTAAGCTCCACTCTGATGTCATACCCTCTCCACCCCATCCCTTCAGTGTCCAGGACTGACTGATGTAAGCTCCACTCTGATGTCATACCCACCCCATCCCTTCAGTGTCCTGGACTGACTGATGTAAGCTCCACTCTGATGTCATACCCACTCCACCCCATCCCTTCAGTGTCCAGGACTGACTGATGTAAGCTCCACTCTGATGTCATACCCACCCCATCCCTTCAGTGTCCAGGACTGACTGATGTAAGCTCCACTCTGATTTCATACCCACTCCACCCCATCCCTATAGTGTCGATGACTGACTGATGTAACCTCCACTCTGATGTCATACCCACTCCACCCATTCCCTTCAGTGTCCAGGACTGACTGATGTAAGCTCCACTCTGATGTCATACCCACCCCATCCCTTCAGTGTCCTGGACTGACTGATGTAAGCTCCACTCTGATGTCATACCCTCTCCACCCCATCCCTTCAGTGTCCTGGACTGACTGATGTAAGCTCCACTCTGATGTCATACCCACCCCATCCCTTCAGTGTTCAGGACTGACTGATGTAAGCTCCACTCTGATGTCATACCCACCCCATCCCTTCAGTGTCCAAAACTGACTGATGTAAGCTCCACTCTGATTTCATACCCACTCCACCCCATCCCTATAGTGTCGAGGACTGACTGATGTAACCTCCACTCTGATGTCATACCCACTCCACCCATTCCCTTCAGTGTCCAGGACTGACTGATGTAAGCTCCACTCTGATGTCATACCCACCCCATCCCTTCAGTGTCCTGGACTGACTGATGTAAGCTCCACTCTCATGTTATACCCACCCCATCCCTTCAGTGTCCAGGAAGGGGCGGTCGGGTAGCCTAGTGGTTAAAGCGTTCGCTCGTCACGCCGAAGACCCGGGTTCGAATCCCGACATGGGTACAATGTGTGAAGCCCATTTCTGGTGTCCCCCGCCGTGATATTGCTGGAATATTGCTAAAAGCGGCGTAAAACCATACTCACTCACTCACTCAGTGTCCAGGACTGACTGATGTATGCTCCACTCTGATGTCATACCCACCCCATCCCTTCAGTGTCCAGGACTGACTGATGTAAGCTCTACTCTGATGTCATACCCACTCCACCCCATCCCTTCAGTGTCCAGGACTGACTGATGTAAGCTCCATGCTGATGTCATACCCACCCGATCCCTTCAGTGTCCAGGACTGACTGATGTAAGCTCCACTCTGATGTCATACCCACCCCATCCCTTCAGTGTCCAAGACTGACTGATGTAAGCTCCACATTGATGTCATACCCACCCCATCCTTTCAGTGTCCAGGGCTGACTGATGTAAGCTCCACTCTGATGTCATACCCACCCCATCCCTTCAGTGTCGAGGACTGACTGATGTAAGCTCCACTCTGATGTCATACCCACTCCACCCCATCCCTTCAGTGTCCAGGACTGACTGATGTATGCTCCACTCTGATGTCATACCCACCCCATCCCTTCAGTGTCATGGACTGACTGATGTAAGCTCCACTCTGATGTCATACCCACTCCACCCCATCCCTTCAGTGTCCAGGACTGACTGATGTAAGCTCCACTCTGATGTCATACACACTCCACCCCATCCCTTCAGTGTCGAGGACTGACTGATGTAAGCTCCACTCTGATGTCATACCCACTCCACCCCATCCCTTCAGTGTCCTCGACTGACTGATGTAAGCTCCACTCTGATGTCATACCCACTCCACCCCATCCCTTCAGTGTCGAGGACTGACTGATGTAAGCTCCACTCTGATGTCATACCCACCCCATCCCTTCAGTGTCCTGGACTGACTGATGTAAGCTCCACTCTGATGTCATACCCACCCCATCCCTTCAGTGTCCAGGACTGACTGATGTAAGCTCTACTCTGATGTCATACCCACTCCACCCCATCCCTTCAGTGTCCAGGACTGACTGATGTAAGCTCCACTCTGTTGTCATACACACTCCACCCCATCCCTTCAGTGTCCAGGACTGACTGATGTAAGCTCCACTCTGATGTCATACCCACTCCACCCCATCCCTTCAGTGTCCAGGACTGACTGATGTAAGCTCCACTCTGATGTCATACCCACTCCACCCCATCCCTTCAGTGTCCTCGACTGACTGATGTAAGCTCCATTCTGATGTCATACCCACTCCACCCCATCCCTATAGTGTCGAGGACTGACTGATGTAAGCTCCACTCTGATGTCATACCAACTCCACCCCATCCCTTCAGTGTCCTGGACTGACTGATGTAAGCTCCACTCTGATGTCATACCCACTCCACCCCATCCCTTCAGTGTCCAGGACTGACTGATGTAAGCTCCACTCTGATGTCATACCCACCCCATCCCTTCAGTGTCCAGGACTGACTGATGTAAGCTCCACTCTGATTTCATACCCACTCCACCCCATCCCTATAGTGTCGATGACTGACTGATGTAACCTCCACTCTGATGTCATACCCATTCCACCCATTCCCTTCAGTGTCCAGGACTGACTGATGTAAGCTCCACTCTGATGTCATACCCACCCCATCCCTTCAGTGTCCTGGACTGACTGATGTAAGCTCCACTCTGATGTCATACCCACCCCATCCCTTCAGTGTCCAGGACTGACTGATGTAAGCTCCACTCTGATGTCATACCCTCTCCACCCCATCCATTCAGTGTCCAGGACTGACTGATGTAAGCTCCACTCTGATGTCATACCCACCCGATCCATTCAGTGTCCAGGACTGATTGATGTAAGCTCCACTCTGATGTCATACCCTCTCCACCCCATCCCTTCAGTGTCCAGGACTGACTGATGTAAGCTCCACTCTGATGTCATACCCACCCCATCCCTTCAGTGTCCTGGACTGACTGATGTAAGCTCCACTCTGATGTCATACCCACCCCATCCCTTCAGTGTCCAGGACTGACTGATGTAAGCTCCACTCTGATGTCATACCCACCCCATCCCTATAGTGTCCAGGACTGACTGATGTAAGCTCCACTCTGATGTCATACCCACCCCATCCCTTCAGTGTCCAGGACTGACTGATGTAAGCTCCACTCTGATGTCATACCCACCCCATCCCTTCAGTGTCCTGGACTGACTGATGTAAGCTCCACTCTGATGTCATACCCACCCCATCCCTTCAGTGTCCAGGACTGACTGATGTAAGCTCCACTCTGATGTCATACCCTCTCCACCCCATCCCTTCAGTGTCCAGGACTGACTGATGTAAGCTCCACTCTGATGTCATACCCACTCCGCCCCATCCCTTCAGTGTCCTCGACTGACTGATGTAAGCTCCATTCTGATGTCATACCCACTCCACCCCATCCCTATAGTGTCGAGGACTGACTGATGTAAGCTCCACTCTGATGTCATACCAACTCCACCCCATCCCTTCAGTGTCCTGGACTGACTGATGTAAGCTCCACTCTGATGTCATACCCACTCCACCCCATCCCTTCAGTGTCCAGGACTGACTGATGTAAGCTCCACTCTGATGTCATACCCACCCCATCCCTTCAGTGTCCAGGACTGACTGATGTAAGCTCCACTCTGATGTCATACCCTCTCCACCCCATCCCTTCAGTGTCCTGGACTGACTGATGTAAGCTCCACTCTGATGTCATACCCTCTCCACCCCATCCCTTCAGTGTCCTGGACTGACTGATGTAAGCTCCACTCTGATGTCATACCATCTCCACCCCATCCATTCAGTGTCCAGGTCCGACTGATGTATGCTCCACTTTGATGTCATACCCTCTCCACCCCATCCCTTCAGTGTCCAGGACTGACTGATGTAAGCTCCACTCTGATGTCATACCCTATCCACCCCATCGATTCAGTGTCCTGGACTGACTGATGTAAGCTCCACTCTGATGTCATACCCTCTCCACCCCATCCATTTAGTGTCCAGGACTGACTGATGTAAGCTCCACTCTGATGTCATACCCTCTCCACCCCATCCATTCAGTGTCCAGGACTGATTGATGTAAGCTCCACTCTGATGTCATACCCTCTCCACCCCATCCATTCAGTGTCCAGGACTGACTGATGTAAGCTCCACTCTGACGTCATACCCTCTCCACCCCATCCCTTCAGTGTCCAGGACTGACTGATGTAAGCTCCACTCTGATGTCATACCCTCTCCAACCCATCCCTTCAGTGTCCAGGACTGACTGATGTAAGCTCCACTCTGATGTCATACCCTCTCCACCCCATCCCTTCAGTGTCCAGGACTGACTGATGTAAGCTCCACTCTGATGTCATACCCTCTCCAACCCATCCCTTCAGTGTCCAGGACTGACTGATGTAAGCTCCACTGTGATGTCATACCCTCTCCACCCCATCCATTCAGTGTCGAGGACTGACTGATGTAAGCTCCACTCTAATGTCATACCCACCCCATCCCTTCAGTGTCGAGGACTGACTGATGTAAGCTCCACTCTGATGTCATACCCACTCCACCCCATCCCTTCAGTGTCCTGGACTGACTGATGTAAGCTCCACTCTGATGTCATACCCACCCCATCCCTTCAGTGTCCAGGACTGACTGATGTAAGCTCCACATTGATGTCATACCCACCCCATCCTTTCAGTGTCCAGGGCTGACTGATGTAAGCTCCACTCTGATGTCATACCCACCCCATCCCTTCAGTGTCGAGGACTGACTGATGTAAGCTCCACTCTGATGTCATACCCACTCCACCCCATCCCTTCAGTGTCCAGGACTGACTGATGTATGCTCCACTCTGATGTCATACCCACCCCATCCCTTCAGTGTCGAGGACTGACTGATGTAAGCTCCACTCTGATGTCATACCCACTCCACCCCATCCCTTCAGTGTCCAGGACTGACTGATGTAAGCTCCACTCTGATGTCATACACACTCCACCCCATCCCTTCAGTGTCCAGGACTGACTGATGTAAGCTCCACTCTGTTGTCATACCCACTCCACCCCATCCCTTCAGTGTCCTCGACTGACTGATGTAAGCTCCACTCTGCTGTCATACCCACTCCACCCCATCCCTTCAGTGTCCTCGACTGACTGATGTAAGCTCCACTCTGATGTCATACCCACTCCACCCCATCCCTATAGTGTCGATGACTGACTGATGTAAGCTCCACTCTGATGTCATACCCACCCAATCCCTTCAGTGTCCAGGACTGACTGATGTAAGCTCCACATTGATGTCATACCCACCCCATCCCTTCAGTGTCCAGGACTGACTTATGTAAGCTCTACTCTGATGTCATACCCACTCCACCCCATCCCTTCAGTGTCCAGGACTGACTGATGTAAGCTCCACTCTGTTGTCATACACACTCCACCCCATCCCTTCAGTGTCCAGGACTGACTGATGTAAGCTCCACTCTGATGTCATACCCACTCCACCCCATCCCTTCAGTGTCCAGGACTGACTGATGTAAGCTCCACTCTGATGTCATACCCACTCCACCCCATCCCTTCAGTGTCCTCGACTGACTGATGTAAGCTCCACTCTGATGTCATACCCACCCCATCCCTTCAGTGTCGAGGACTGACTGATGTAAGCTCCACTCTGATGTCATACCCACTCCACCCCATCCCTTCAGTGTCCTGGACTGACTGATGTAAGCTCCACTCTGATGTCATACCCACCCCATCCCTTCAGTGTCCAAGACTGACTGATGTAAGCTCCACATTGATGTCATACCCACCCCATCCTTTCAGTGTCCAGGGCTGACTGATGTAAGCTCCACTCTGATTTCATACCCACCCCATCCCTTCAGTGTCGAGGACTGACTGATGTAAGCTCCACTCTGATGTCATACCCACTCCACCTTATCCCTTCAGTGTCCAGGACTGACTGATGTATGCTCCACTCTGATGTCATACCCACCCCATCCCTTCAGTGTCCAGGACTGACTGATGTAAGCTCCACTCTGATGTCATACCCTCTCCACCCCATCCCTTCAGTGTCCAGGACTGACTGATGTAAGCTCCACTCTGTTGTCATACCCACTCCACCCCATCCCTTCAGTGTCCTCGACTGACTGATGTAAGCTCCACTCTGCTGTCATACCCACTCCACCCCATCCCTTCAGTGTCCTCGACTGACTGATGTAAGCTCCACTCTGATGTCATACCCACTCCACCCCATCCCTATAGTGTCGATGACTGACTGATGTAAGCTCCACTCTGATGTCATACCCACCCCATCCCTTCAGTGTCCAGGACTGACTGATGTAAGCTCCACATTGATGTCATACCCACCCCATCCCTTCAGTGTCCAGGACTGACTGATGTAAGCTCTACTCTGATGTCATACCCACTCCACCCCATCCCTTCAGTGTCCAGGACTGACTGATGTAAGCTCCACTCTGTTGTCATACACACTCCACCCCATCCCTTCAGTGTCCAGGACTGACTGATGTAAGCTCCACTCTGATGTCATACCCACTCCACCCCATCCCTTCAGTGTCCAGGACTGACTGATGTAAGCTCCACTCTGATGTCATACCCACTCCACCCCATCCCTTCAGTGTCCTCGACTGACTGATGTAAGCTCCATTCTGATGTCATACCCACTCCACCCCATCCCTATAGTGTCGAGGACTGACTGATGTAAGCTCCACTCTGATGTCATACCAACTCCACCCCATCCCTTCAGTGTCCTGGACTGACTGATGTAAGCTCCACTCTGATGTCATACCCACTCCACCCCATCCCTTCAGTGTCCAGGACTGACTGATGTAAGCTCCACTCTGATGTCATACCCACCCCATCCCTTCAGTGTCCTCGACTGACTGATGTAAGCTCCACTCTGATTTCATACCCACTCCACCCCATCCCTATAGTGTCGATGACTGACTGATGTAACCTCCACTCTGATGTCATACCCACTCCACCCATTCCCTTCAGTGTCCAGGACTGACTGATGTAAGCTCCACTCTGATGTCATACCCACCCCATCCCTTCAGTGTCCTGGACTGACTGATGTAAGCTCCACTCTGATGTCATACCCACCCCATCCCTTCAGTGTCCTGGACTGACTGATGTAAGCTCCACTCTGATGTCATACCCACCCCATCCCTTCAGTGTCCAGGACTGACTGATGTAAGCTCCACTCTGATGTCATACCCTCTCCACCCCATCCATTCAGTGTCCAGGACTGACTGATGTAAGCTCCACTCTGATGTCATACCCACCCTATCCCTTCAGTGTCCTCGACTGACTGATGTAAGCTCCACTCTGATGTCATACCCACCCCATCCCTATAGTGTCCAGGACTGACTGATGTAAGCTCCACTCTGATGTCATACCCACCCCATCCCTTCAGTGTCCAGGACTGACTGATGTAAGCTCCACTCTGATGTCATACCCACCCCATCCCTTCACTGTCCTGGACTGACTGATGTAAGCTCCACTCTGATGTCATACCCACCCCATCCCTTCAGTGTCCAGGACTGACTGATGTAAGCTCCACTCTGATGTCATACCCTCTCCACCCCATCCATTCAGTGTCCAGGACTGACTGATGTAAGCTCCACTCTGATGTCATACCCACCCCATCCCTTCAGTGTCCAGGACTGACTGATGTAAGCTCCACTCTGATGTCATACCCTCTCCACCCCATCCCTTCAGTGTCCTGGACTGACTGATGTAAGCTCCACTCTGATGTCATACCCTCTCCACCCCATCCCTTCAGTGTCCTGGACTGACTGATGTAAGCTCCACTCTGATGTCATACCCTATCCACCCCATCGATTCAGTGTCCTGGACTGACTGATGTAAGCTCCACTCTGATGTCATACCCTCTCCACCCCATCCATTCAGTGTCCAGGACTGACTGATGTAAGCTCCACTCTGATGTCATACCCTCTCCACCCGATCCATTCAGTGTCCAGGACTGATTGATGTAAGCTCCACTCTGATGTCATACCCTCTCCACCCCATCCATTCAGTGTCCAGGACTGACTGATGTAAGCTCCACTCTGACGTCATACCCTCTCCACCCCATCCCTTCAGTGTCCAGGACTGACTGATGTAAGCTCCACTCTGATGTCATACCCTCTCCAACCCATCCCTTCAGTGTCCAGGACTGACTGATGTAAGCTCCACTCTGATGTCATACCCTCTCCACCCCATCCCTTCAGTGTCCAGGACTGACTGATGTAAGCTCCACTCTGATGTCATACCCTCTCCAACCCATCCCTTCAGTGTCCAGGACTGACTGATGTAAGCTCCACTCTGATGTCATACCCTCTCCACCCCATCCCTTCAGTGTCCAGGACTGACTGATGTAAGCTCCACTCTGATGTAATACCCTCTCCACCCCATCCCTATAGTGTCCAGGACTGACTGATGTAAGCTCCACTCTGATGTCATACCCTCTCCACCCCATCCATTCAGTGTCCAGGACTGACTGATGTAAGCTCCACTCTGATGTCATACCCTCTCCACCCCATCCATTCAGTGTCCAGGACTGATTGATGTAAGCTCCACTCTGATGTCATACCCTCTCCACCCCATCCCTATAGTGTCCAGGACTGACTGATGTAAGCTCCACTCTGATGTCATACCCTCTCCACCCCATCGATTCAGTGTCCAGGACTGACTGATGTATGCTCCACTCTGATGTCATACCCTCTCCACCCCATCCCTTCAGTGTCCAGGACTGACTGATGTAAGCTCCACTCTGATGTCATACCCTCTCCACCCCATCCCTTCAGTGTCCAGGACTGACTGATGTAAGCTCCACTCTGATGTCATACCCTCTCCACCCCATCCCTTCAGTGTCCAGGACTGACTGATGTAAGCTCCACTCTGATGTCATACCCTCTCCACCCCATCCCTTCAGTGTCCAGGACTGACTGATGTAAGCTCCACTCTGATGTCATACCCTCTCCACCCCATCCCTTCAGTGTCCAGGACTGACTGATGTAAGCTCCACTCTGATGTCATACCCTCTCCACCCCATCCATTCAGTGTCCAGGACTGACTGATGTATGCCCCACTATGGATTCGTTGACATGGTATTTCCTGTGTGGGGTGGGGTGGCGTGCAAACACAAATCAGTTGGTTCATATCACCAAAGCTATTTCTGAATTAGCAACACATGAGAGGCTTTAGTTGTTATATACTGTTGATTATGATGGTTTGCTGTCATGGTTATCTGTGTGAAGTAGTTGCTGGGTGGGTGTACCTGGTACAGAAGTCTGTACAGGTGTTGTGTTGTCATCATTATCTCTGAACATCAGTGTGGGGGCTGATATGACAGATACAACACAACATCCTGTTGAATGATAACCCTGTACTGTAGATGGGAATGTCTTGTTGTCTGGCTGTGCTATGGGTATAATTAACATTACATTGGATATGTGTTTAAGGCCAAGAAACCCTGTGTTGTTGTCTTTGACAACTGATGTCCATGCATGTTTAGCTCATGGGTAACAGAATTATTTGAGGTATTGTAGGGATTTCAGTTCAGCAGGCGATCTCTTTTCTTGGAAAATACAGATTGAATATCTGGTGCATATATAGAGAGCTGACCTGCCTGTCAGAGACAAGAGTAGTCGTGTATATATAGAGAGCTGACCTGCCTGTCTGTGGGAGACAGTTGGGAGACAAGGGTAGTCGTGTATGTATATAGAGAGCTGACCTGCCTGTCTGTAGGAGACAGTTGGGAGACAAGGGTAGTCGTGTATATATAGAGAGCTGACCTGCCTGTCTGTGGGAGACAGTTGGGAGACAAGGGTAGTCGTGTATGTATATAGAGAGCTGACCTGCCTGTCTGTGGGAGACAGTTGGGAGACAAGGGTAGTCGTGTATGTATAGAGAGCTGACCTGCCTCTCTGTGGGAGACAAGGGTAGTCGTGTATATATAGAGAGCTGACCTGCCTGTCTGTGGGAGAGAGTTGGGAGACAAGGGTAGTCGTGTATGTATATAGAGAGCTGACCTGCCTCTCTGTGGGAGACAGTTGGGAGACAAGGGTAGTCGTGTATGTATAGAGAGCTGACCTGCCTCTCTGCGGGAGACAAGGGTAGTCGTGTATATATAGAGAGCTGACCTGCCTGTCTGTGGGAGACAGTTGGGAGACAAGGGTAGTCGTGTATGTATATAGAGAGCTGACCTGCCTGTCTGTGGGAGACAAGGGTAGTCGTGTATGTATATAGAGAGCTGACCTGCCTGTCTGTGGGAGAGAGTTGGGAGACAAGGGTAGTCGTGTATGTATATAGAGAGCTGACCTGCCTGTCTGTGGGAGACAGTTGGGAGACAAGGGTAGTCGTGTATGTATATAGAGAGCTGACCTGCCTGTCTGTAGGAGACAGTTGGGAGACAAGGGTAGTCGTGTATATATATAGAGAGCTGACCTGCCTGTCTGTGGGAGACAGTTGGGAGACAAGGGTAGTCGTGTATATATATAGAGAGCTGACCTGCCTGTCTGTGGGAGACAGTTGGGAGACAAGGGTAGTCGTGTATGTTAATAGAGAGCTGACCTGCCTCTCTGTTGGAGACAAGGGTAGTCGTGTATGTATATAGAGAGCTGACCTGCCTGTCTGTGGGAGACAGTTGGGAGACAAGGGTAGTCGTGTATGTATATAGAGAGCTGACCTGCCTGTCTGTGGGAGACAAGGGTAGTCGTGTATGTATATAGAGAGCTGACCTGCCTCTCTGTTGGAGACAAGGGTAGTTATGTATGTATAGAGAGCTGACCTGCCTATCTGTGGGAGAGAGTTGGGAGACAAGGGTAGTCGTGTATGTATATAGAGAGCTGATCTGCCTGTCTGTGGGAGACAGTTGGGAGACAAGGGTAGTCGTGTATGTATAGATAGCTGACCTGCCTGTCTGTGGGAGACAGTTGGGAGACAAGGGTAGTTGTGTATGTATATAGAGAGAGCTGACCTGCCTGTCTGTGGGAGACAAGGGTAGTCGTGTATGTATATAGAGAGCTGACCTGCCTCTCTGTTGGAGACAAGGGTAGTTATGCATGTAAAGAGAGCTGACCTGCCTGTCTGTGGGAGAGAGTTGGGAGACAAGGGTAGTCGTGTATGTATATAGAGAGCTGACCTGCCTGTCTGTAGGAGACAGTTGGGAGACAAGGGTAGTCGTGTATGTATATAGAGAGCTGACCTGCCTGTCTGTGGGAGAGAGTTGGGAGACAAGGGTAGTCGTGTATGTATATAGAGAGCTGACCTGCCTGTCTGTGGGAGAGAGTTGGAAGACGAGGGTAGTCGTGTATGTATATAGAGAGCTGACCTGCCTGTCTGTGGGAGACAGTTGGGAGACAAGGGTAGTCGTGTATGTATAGATAGCTGACCTGCCTGTCTGTGGGAGACAGTTGGGAGACAAGGGTAGTTGTGTATGTATGTAGAGAGCTGACCTGCCTGTCTGTGGGAGACAGTTGGGAGACAAGGGTAGTCGTGTATGTATATAGAGAGCTGACCTGCCTGTCTGTGGGAGACAGTTGTGAGACAAGGGTAGTCGTGTATGTATATAGAGAGCTGACCTGCCTGTCTGTGGGAGACAAGGGTAGTCGTGTATGTATATAGAGAGCTGACCTGCCTGTCTGTGGGAGACAGTTGGGAGACAAGGGTAGTCGTGTATGTATATAGAGAGCTGACCTGCCTGTCTGTGGGAGAGAGTTGGGAGACAAGGGTAGTCGTGTATGTATATAGAGAGCTGACCTGCCTCTCTGTGGGAGACAAGGGTAGTCGTGTATGTATATAGAGAGCTGACCTGCCTGTAACTGGGAGACAGTTGGGAGACAAGGGTAGTCATGTATGTATATAGAGAGCTGACCTGCCTCTCTGTAGGAGACAAGGGTAGTCGTGTATGTATATAGAGAGCTGACCTGCCTCTCTGTAGGAGACAAGGGTAGTTATGTATGTATAGAGAGCTGACCTGCCTGTCTGTAGGAGAGAGTTGGGAGACAAGGGTAGTCGTGTATGAATATAGAGAGCTGACCTGCCTGTAACTGGGAGACAGTTGGGAGACAAGGGTAGTCGTGTATGTATATAGAGAGCTGACCTGCCTGTCTGTGGGAGACAGTTGTGAGACAAGGGTAGTCGTGTATGTATATAGAGAGCTGACCTGCCTGTCTGTGGGAGAGAGTTGGGAGACAAGGGTAGTCGTGTATGTATATAGAGAGCTGACCTGCCTGTCTGTGGGAGAGAGTTGGGAGACAAGGGTAGTCGTGTATGTATATAGAGAGCTGACCTGCCTGTCTGTGGGAGACAAGGGTAGTCGTGTATGTATATAGAGAGCAGATCTGCCTGTCTGTGGGAGACAGTTGGGAGACAAGGGTAGTCATGTATGTATAGAGAGCTGACCTGCTTGTCTGTGGGAGACAAGGGTAGTCGTGTATGTATAGAGAGCTGACCTGCCTGTCTGTGGGAGAGAGTTGGGAGACAAGGGTAGTCGTGTATGTATATAGAGAGCTGACCTGCCTGTCTGTGGGAGACAAGGGTAGTCGTGTATGTATATAGAGAGCTGACCTGCCTGTCTGTGGGAGACAGTTGTGAGACAAGGGTAGTCGTGTATGTATAGATAGCTGACCTGCCTGTCTGTGGGAGACAGTTGGGAGACAAGGGTAGTCGTGTATATATATAGAGAGCTGACCTGCCTGTCTGTGGGAGACAAGGGTAGTTGTGTATGTTTATAGAGAGCTGACCTGCCTGTCTGTGGGAGACAGTTGGGAGACAAGGGTAGTCGTGTATGTATATAGAGAGCTGACCTGCCTCTCTGTTGGAGACAAGGGTAGTTGTGTATGTATATAGAGAGCTGATCTGCCTGTCTAAGGGAGACAAGGGTAGTTGTGTATGTATATAGAGAGCTGATCTGCATGTTTGTATATATAAACAACTATCCTGTCAGGGCACTTCACATGAGTTGAGGATTGGGTTTTTATTTATTGGCTTTATGAGGTTCTGTTTAGCAAAGGTACAGGTCACTATTCAGGATTGTTTTGTCATGGTTTTGTCATTGTACATTTCTGAGGAATGTTACCTCTGGAAACATGAGACACGATTTTTGCATGAATATGTGGACTCAAATCTTAGATCAGTGTCAGTCATGATCTGAAAAAAAGCTCGTTACAAAACTTGTCTAAGTTAATTATAGAAGCAATTTTGATAGCTTGATGCAATTGTCATGTAAACATGCATGTTTTTAGTGTAAGTTCCAGTACACATGTCATACATTAATACATTAACAAGATGAACTGTGATCCATTTCAGACATTTGACTTTGACCTCCAAAGTGTGGGATTGACTGGAGGTGAGGAAATTATCGTTACCATCAAGGATTGGGAGAGAGTTGGAAGAAACCGGTAAGATATTAGTAACAGATGCAGGGTGACATATGTGATATACATATATATGTTATACAGGTTTGATATGCCTGTCTGTGTGATAAAGATGGAAGAAAAGGATGTTGGTGTTTGTATAAAGAGCTGGCATGCCTGATGGACAAAAGGGTGGTGGTGTATACTTAAGAAATAAATGAAGAGAGGGAGTTGTTTATCGTACAATAAAACACTGCAGGGAGAATAAACCATGAGGGACACAGATCGTGAATTCAGATACCAATATTTCAGCAAGTGCAAAGGTCACCGGATCTGATGTCAAGGACAGGGTTTTCTGCTGATAAACTTTCGTAACAAAACTTCTGAAATATTTCTCGTGTCACAAACAGAATAAAGACAAATCACTGCATGGTATCAGTAATCACCAGCAATAGGAAATAACAATGTGACTCTGCCGATATAATTGGCATATTAATTAATCCACTTGACCTTGCATGCTCCTATTACCTGGAAATGGTAGACGATGAATCAACATGCCATATGCAACTTTCTCGGTATCTTTTATTTGAACCTATGTTGATGTTATGGTGAATATAAATGTAACTGATGTACACGCTGATTAGTTTGTCTATAGATACATCTATATATAGATACATCTATAGATATCGTCAATTTGAAATGATCACCCTCCACAACAGGTGCGCAGAAATGGGCATGACAAAACATGTTTCAAAATAACATTCATGGGTTGGTGTATATGGAGGATATACACAAGTGCGCCCCTCATTGTTTTTTCTCCCTGCAGTGTTTTATTGTACGATGCACAGGTAGGAAGTTCAAGCATATTCTCAAAATCCTCACGTGGATTTGTTGTACCCTTTCTCCAAGTACGAAAGGTTTAGTGGTGCATATATAGAGAGCTGACCTGCCTGTCAGTGGGTGACAGTTGGGAGAAAGGTTTAGTGGTGCATATATAGAGAGCTGACCTACCTGTCAGTGGGGGACAGTTGGGAGAAAGGTTTAGTGGTGCATATATAGAGAGCTGACCTGCCTGTCTGTGGGAGACAGTTGGGAGAAAAGTTTAGTGGTGCATATATAGAGAGCTGACCTGCCTGTCTGTGGGAGACAGTTGGGAGAAAAGTTTAGTGGTGCATATATAGAGAGCTGACCTGCCTGTCAGTGGGGGACAGTTGGGAGAAAGGTTTAGTGATGCAAATATATAGAGAGCTGACCTGCCTGTCTGTGGGAGACAGTTGGGAGAAAAGTTTAGTGGTGCATATATAGAGAGCTGACCTGCCTGTCTGTGGGAGACAGTTGGGAGAAAAGTTTAGTGGTGCATATATAGAGAGCTGACCTGCCTGTCTGTGGGGGACAGTTGGGAGAAAGGTTTAGTGGTGCATATACAGTGATCCCTCACTACAACGCCACCTTCGGGGTCCAAATAAGTGATGAGCGTTGTAGATGATCAGCGGTTTAACGAAGGTCGGGTTGCAGGTGGTAGATGACCACAAAACAGTTTACATGCTCTGCCTACCTAACACGATCTACGTAGCACGTTTCAGAAGTTATTTATGATTCATTGTGTAAAAAAAGAATTGATCGAGTAATTAATATGCGCTTTTAAAAAAGAAAAGAAACACATCATATCCCTTCAGGTGAATAAGCAGGTAGATCTATAACAAACTTGTCAATAAAAGTATGAAATTTGATATAAAACATCACTAGACATGATGATTTACCATTTAAAATGTATTTCCTGCTCTCAAGGCATTGATTTATACGCAGAGATTAAGATTACCACGTGTATTTTCTCGTAGATTAAGCCAGAAATAGCAATCAGTTGTGCACATGTTTCCTCCCAATCTACCGGTGATTCAGTTAAAACGTACCCAGTGATACAACTTTTAAGAAATCTGATGCAATGGTGGGAAGAAATTGTATCTGAAATTATTATTTTATCAGGAATAATATATTCCAATATTGTGTTATTTTAGTTGCAGCTTCCACCATATATACTTAAAATTATAAGAAACACAAGCGTAGCACTTTGGTACAGATTGTATGCAGGATTGTTTTTGACGTATGGAACGATTTTGACCAGTCACCGTAGGGACTTCCCACGCTACATGTATCTCGATTGCGAAAACATTATGTTGACATTTAACAGTCAAACTGCCTCAAATATGACTTTTAGCGAGTCATGGTACTGCATTTATGATATGTGTATCCATTCTCTTGCAACTAAAGTTTGTTTCAAGGCGTCAATAGCGGTAATCTGACCGTGGTTGGTGTAAATAACGGTGAGTTGTGCGATCTACCGATCACCTCGCATACGATTTCGCTGAAATTACTGTAAACATTATTATTATTTTTGAATGAGGTTTTGAATATAATTAAAATAATAAATTGCAAACATTAGTCCAGATTAACAATGAACATTTTTTTTATTACTAGATATGATAATGATAGGATCAAATTGTGTACTTCAGTTCTGATTTGTTGACTGGTATTGCCGGTGTTACATGATCGCGGTGATCAGCTGATAATGTTTTCTGAGATGGGGGAAAACATCACATCATTGGAAAACTTGAGTTTATTGAAAATGTTGGTAAATTTTGGGAACCATGCTTTACCTTGCGCTATGAACGAATTAGCGCTATATTGAAGGGCACAATAACATGGGAACACTGTATACCATGGTATACAGAGCTGACCTGCCTGTCTGTGGGAGACAGTTGGGAGAAAAGTTTAATGGTGCATATAAAGAAAGCTGACCTGCCTGTCTGTGGGAGACAGTTTTGAGAAAAGGGTAGTGGTGTATATCGAGAGAGAGAGCTGACCTGACCTGCCTGTCTGTGGGAGACAGTTGTGAGAAAAGGGTAGTCGTGTATATATATAGAGAGCTGACCTGACCTGCCTGTCTTTGGGAGACAGTTGTGAGAAAAGGGTAGTTGTGTATATATATAGAGAGAGCTGACCTGCCTGTCTGTGGGAGACAGTTGTGAGAAAAGGGTAGTGGTGTATATATATAGAGAGAGAGCTGACCTGACCTGCCTGTCTGTGGGAGACAGTTGTGAGAAAAGGGTAGTTGTGTATATATATATATAGAGAGAGCTGACCTGACCTGACCTGCATGTCTGTTGGAGACATTTGTGAGAAAAGGGTAGTGGTGTATATATATAGAGAGAGAGCTGACCTGACCTGCCTGTCTGTGGGAGACAGTTGTGAGAAAAGGGTAGTTGTGTATATATATAGAGCTGACCTGACGTGCCTGTCTGTGGGAGACAGACAGTTGTGAGAAAAGGGTAGTGGTGTATATATATATATAGAGCTGACCTGACCTGCCTGTCTGTGGGAGACAGTTGTGAGAAAAGGGTAGTTGTGTATATATATAGAGAGAGCTGACCTGACCTGCCTGTCTGTGGGAGACAGTTGTGAGAAAAGGGTAGTTGTGTATATAGATATAGAGAGAGAGCCTGTCTGTTGGAGACATTTGTGAGAAAAGGGTAGTTGTGTATATATATAGAGAGAGCTGACCTTACCTGCCTGTCTGTGGGAGAAAGTTGTGAGAAAAGGGTAGTTGTGTATATATATATATAGAGAGAGAGAGCTGACATGACCTGCCTGTCTGTGGGAGAAAGTTGTGAGAAAAGGGTAGTTGTGTATATATATAGAGCTGACCTGACCTGCCTCTCTTTGGGAGACAGTTGTGAGAAAAGGGTAGTTGTGTATATATATAGAGAGAGCTGACCTGCCTGTCTGTGGGAGACAGTTGTGAGAAAAGGGTAGTGGTGTATATATATAGAGAGAGAGCTGACCTGACCTGCCTGTCTGTGGGAGACAGTTGTGAGAAAAGGGTAGTTGTGTATATATATATATAGAGAGAGCTGACCTGACCTGACCTGCATGTCTGTTGGAGACATTTGTGAGAAAAGGGTAGTGGTGTATATATATAGAGAGAGAGCTGACCTGACCTGCCTGTCTGTGGGAGACAGTTGTGAGAAAAGGGTAGTTGTGTATATATATAGAGCTGACCTGACGTGCCTGTCTGTGGGAGACAGACAGTTGTGAGAAAAGGGTAGTGGTGTATATATATATATAGAGCTGACCTGACCTGCCTGTCTGTGGGAGACAGTTGTGAGAAAAGGGTAGTTGTGTATATATATAGAGAGAGCTGACCTGACCTGCCTGTCTGTGGGAGACAGTTGTGAGAAAAGGGTAGTTGTGTATATAGATATAGAGAGAGAGCCTGTCTGTTGGAGACATTTGTGAGAAAAGGGTAGTTGTGTATATATATAGAGAGAGCTGACCTGACCTGCCTGTCTGTGGGAGACAGTTGTGAGAAAAGGGTAGTTGTGTATATATATATATAGAGAGAGAGCTGACCTGACCTGCATGTCTGTTGGAGACATTTGTGAGAAAAGGGTAGTGGTGTATATATATATAGAGAGAGCTGACCTGACCTGCCTGTCTGTGGGAGACAGTTGTGAGAAAAGGGTAGTTGTGTATATATGTATAGAGAGCTGACCTTACCTGCCTGTCTGTGGGAGACAGACAGTTGTGAGAAAAGGGTACTGGTGTATATATATATAGAGCTGACCTGACCTGCCTGTCTGTGGGAGACAGTTGTGAGAAAAGGGTAGTGGTGTATATATAGAGCTGACCTGACGTGCCTGTCTGGGGGAGACAGTTGTGAGAAAAGGGTAGTGGTGTATATATAGAGCTGACCTGACGTGCCTGTCTGTTGGAGACAGTTGTGAGAAAAGGGTAGTGGTGTATATATAGAGCTGACCTGACCTGCCTGTCTGGGGGAGACAGTTGTGAGAAAAGGGTAGTGGTGTATATATAGAGCTGACCTGACGTGCCTGTCTGGGGGAGACAGTTGTGAGAAAAGGGTAGTGGTGTATATATAGAGCTGACCTGACGTGCCTGTCTGTTGGAGACAGTTGTGAGAAAAGGGTAGTGGTGTATATATAGAGCTGACCTGACGTGCCTGTCTGGGGGAGACAGTTGTGAGAAAAGGGTAGTGGTGTATATATAGAGCTGACCTGACGTGCCTGTCTGTGGGAGACAGTTGTGAGAAAAGGGTAGTGGTGTATATATAGAGCTGACCTGACGTGCATGTCTGGGGGAGACAGTTGTGAGAAAAGGGTAGTGGTGTATATATAGAGCTGACCTGGCCTGCCTGTCTGTGGGAGACAGTTGTGAGAAAAGGGTAGTGGTGTATATATAGAGCTGACCTGACGTGCCTGTCTGTGGGAGACAGTTGTGAGAAAAGGGTAGTGGTGTATATATAGAGCTGACCTGACGTGCATGTCTGGGGGAGACAGTTGTGAGAAAAGGGTAGTGGTGTACATATATAGAGAGAGAGCTGACCTGACCTGCCTGTCTGTGGGAGACAGTTGTGAGAAAAGGGTAGTGGTGTATATATAGAGAGAGAGCTGACCTGACCTGCCTGTCTGTGGGAGACAGTTGTGAGAAAAGGGTAGTGGTGTATATATATAGAGAGAGAGCTGACCTGACCTGCCTGTCTGTGGGAGACAGTTGTGAGAAAAGGGTAGTTGTGTATATATATAGAGAGAGAGAGCTGACCTGACGTGCCTGTCTGTTGGAGACAGTTGTGAGAAAAGGGTAGTGGTGTATATATAGAGAGAGAGCTGACCTGCCTGTCTGTGGGAGACAGTTGTGAGAAAAGGGTAGTGGTGTATATATATAGAGAGAGCTGACCTGACCTGCCTGTCTGTTGGAGACAGTTGTGAGAAAAGGGTAGTGGTGTATATATAGAGAGAGAGCTGACCTGCCTGTCTGGGGGAGACAGTTGTGAGAAAAGGGTAGTTGTGTATATATAGAGAGAGAGCTGACCTGCCTGTCTGGGGGAGACAGTTGTGAGAAAAGGGTAGTGGTGTATATATAGAGAGAGAGCTGACCTGACCTGCCAGTCTGTTGGAGACAGTTGTGAGAAAAGGGTAGTGGTGTATATATAGAGAGAGCTGACCTGCATGTCTGTCTGTGGGAGACAGTTGTGAGAAAAGGGTAGTGGTGTATATATAGAGAGAGAGCTGACCTGACCTGCCTGTCTGTGGGACCCCCCAAAAAGAATGTCCAACCAACAATGCATACCTGGTATGTTTGTAGGAAACACATGATGTATGTTCTCCATATCTCATTTGGGATCTGACTTCTGACATAAAACAAACATGTACCTTATTTCATTTGTTGCCACAGTATGTATGTTTGAGTAAATTAATGAGATCAGTGCTGTGAACTCACTTGTTAATGCACATGATATCAATCATTGGATTGTCTGACCCAGACTTGAATATTTACAGATCTAAGTCATATAGCTGGAATATTTCTGAGTGCGGTGTTAAACAACAATAAAACAAAATGTTTCTTTCCACCCAAGATTGTGTGTATTACAAGTTTTTGTAAATATCTTCCAAAACATGCTTGAACATTTTATAAGTTATGACAAATATGATTCATTCCAAGCTTGTATATTATTATCTTACACTATTTCAGTATATCAATTAAGTGACATTTCTTAAAGTTGTGGATGTAAGTCTCCAACAGTGTCAGATCATGTGTCAACAATGCTCAGTGACTTATTCACCTGTAAACCCTAGCCATGTTATAAGAATCTATTGTCCCATAAAGGTCTTCAGCAGCCCATAAAAGGTGGCTATGTTTGACGAAGGAGGCGACTAACGGGATTAGGTGGTCAGGCTTGCTGACTTGTTTGATGTATGTCGTCGTATTCCAATTGCGTGGATCAATGCTCGTGATGTCAATCACTTGATTATAGACTTGATCATTTATAGATTGCCGTCAATAGCTGGAATAAAGCTCAGTGTGGCATTAAACAACAAACAAACAAACAAGAATCTATTCCTCTTGTAAAAGTACCACAATATATGCTACAGGATGAAAGATGTAATGAATACGTGCATCAAAGTAACTAGATTGTGATTAAAGTATTATCCTTGCTCAGCCTGCAGTATCTCAATGAATTTGTACATGTTTGGATGCCACCCCTCAATGATTTGCGTCGACCCAGTGCTCAGTGATATGTGTCCTTTGTGACAAAGTCATCTTTGGTGTCAATGGTGGTTGGGCATCCTCTTTGGGAACATTTCCAATGAATGGCGGTTGACATCTGGTCTTAATCATCAACTTGTATCCGGCAAAAACCAAGTGCCCGACCCTCTTGGAATTGGGAATGAACTGTGAGCGGAATACTGTTTCTTGTCTGTTAGTGTTCCCTCTAGGATTCATAAAGGGCAGGGTATCTTCATAGAAAAGGGGCACTTCATAAACTAAAATGGGCATAATTCTTATGAAACTGCTACCTCTATTATATATCTGCCATAAATCCTGTATTTTGGCTTTAATCACACTTACTAAAATTTTCAGATTTTCAAAAGACATCCTCTTCACTGTCGATTACACACAATTAGTTGCCACCAAGTAGTTCGTAACAACCCATGCTGTGACATCACAATGGCAGCAATATCACTTTTTTCCTGTGTGTGCTAGAGTTAACACCTGCTATAATAGTAGTAACAATCTAGCACTTGGTATTAGGTCACATTAATCATAGATTATTCTCATAAGATTGCTACAATAACAGACATATAAATAAATATATATTTAAAGTAATAGTGCTGCTGGAAGAGACTACACGCACGTGAGTATAGCTGGTTTTGGGATTGTGAGGTCGCCATGCAGTCTCCCACCCCACCTGGGTGTAAAAAGTGGGGTCGATTTATGATCATGGGAAATCCTCACATCCTCACATCCACACATCCACACATCCAAAGAGATATTCTCCAAAATGTCAGAGGCAGCGACTAACACCAAGAGGAGAGAGGTGGCAAAAAAAAAGGTTGACAAGATCATCACTGAAAAATCAACCCCATCATCTCCTGCTCTCACACTGAATCTCATCCAACAACTTCTGAGAGAACAGCAGGAGATGATGAAAGACATGCTTGACTCTAAGCTGTCGGATATGGACGCTAAGATCGCGATGGTAGCTCTGGCTAAGACTACCAGATCTTCTTCCACGGCCATGGGCCATGCTACACAAGATCTACAAGATGAGCCGCACGGCCAGGCCATGGGCCACGGCGTGGATCCCGGTTACCAACCCATGGACCAGTCACCAAGCCAGCCAGCACTAGACCAGAGAACAATACTGTACGGGAGCCGCACGGCATCCAGGCTGTCCACTGCAACCAAGCCAACCAGCCATTCCAACTAGATGCTGTATGGCCCCACGGGCCTGCCTCCCACAGCACTCCAGCTAACTGATAAGCCATGACGACAGCCACGTTGAATGAACATTACATTATCAGCATCACGTTTCAAGGATTTAGCACCGGTTGCCAGATACTACAAGGATATTGAGGCATATATAAATAGGTTCGTCGCCGGAATCAGACACATCATACCGCCTCTACAACCATCCTTGCGCCGTAAACTTCCATGACTATTAGGATCGATCAAGATGGACTAATCCACAGCCTCCATGACTCTATCGTCAAGATGCAGGAAGATTTACTAGCATCCCAAGTCTGGACATCCTCACAGTTACTGAGGCTACAGTAACAACAGCTCATATCCCAGATTAGGTCAAGGGCCGTATCTAGCCAGACCAAGAAGTTTGTGACGTCACAACCCATATCAGTGACCATAACTTTCAATGGGAAACTCAGAAATGTGATAGATGAAGTGAAACAAGATACAGCTGACGTTTCCAGACTTCCACCACAGACCTTGCGGTGAGAGCTCATGAGTCATCACATACTCACAAGCGACCCTGGGACCATAAGTCAAGTGCGCCCAAACAGCCTCCTAAGAAGATGTTTGTCCCCTCCGGGCAGGATTCGTTCCAACCGAGGCGGAGGTACGACAAGCTACAATCTTCGCAGGACTCTTTTCGCCAGCCAGACTACAAGAAATAGGGATATAATCGCCCTGGAAGATCAAGCGGCAAAGGGGAAAGAAAATTCTGACTTCCTTACCCCCCTCTGACATTATAGACCTTTTTGTCCTGGTTACGTCTATGGATTGGTATTTATGCCTACCGTTTTTCAACATAACACCGACCCCAGGCCCAGTGGGAGGGCGCCTTCTGTCATACGTAGAAAATTGGTAGCAAGTTGTGCCTGACCACTGGATTCTAGGCGTTGTGGCTCATGGTTAGAAGCTACACTTCAGGAAACATCCGAGCCTGAACATTCATGCCATGGGTCGAAGATTTTACCTGACCAGTGCCAAGTTAGCAGCTGCAGCATTGGCCATCAGGAAACTACGGAAGAAGCGAGCCATTTCGGAGTCAACTAAAGGAGTCCAACAACACCAAAGGTTTTAATTCCCCAGTCTCTTTAGTCCCGAAGAAGAACACAACCAAGGTGAGGGTGATAATAGATATAAAGACCCTCAACAAGAGATATCTAGTGAAGCCTCCAAAATCCATGATACAGAACTTGCGGTTGACGTTGAGTGAGTGAGTGAGTGAGTGAGTATGGTTTTACGCCGCTTTTAGCAATATTCCAGCAATATCACGGCGGGGGACACCAGAAATGGGCTTCACACATTGTACCCATGTCGGGAATCGAACCCGGGTCTTCAGCGTGACGAGCGAACGATTTAACCACTAGGCTACCCGACCGCCCCCGCGGTTGACGTTGAAGAAGGTAGACTGGCTTATCAGCCTAGATCTTACAGATGCATATCTTCATGTCCCGATACACCCATCATCTCGGAAATATCTACGCTTCGCAATCAATGGCTGACACTACGACACACATTTTATACATCAGAGAAAGATTCCAGCTTGACAGGGAGTATCTATGTCCACCAGAGGATCGATTCGACAAGACTATAAATGATGATCCAATCAATCTCAAGTCAACCCATCAAGTTGCTGAGGTGGTGGATGTGTCTGCTAGGCAACTTGACATCTCTACGAATGTGACCTTCAGAGGAAGACTGAGGCTACGTCCTCAACAGACATGGGTCAACTCTATACGATTGAAGGGCGTAGAATTCCAGTCTCAGTTACCTCCCACTTTGCTACAAGACCTTCAATGGTGGAATCACAGAGAACATGTGATGAGTGGCATCCCGCTGACTTATCCTACGCCAGAACATCATCTATTCACAGATGCGTCAGATTCCAGGTTTGCTATGGTCAAAATCAGCAAATATAACGGTAAATCTAGTGATAATATCACATATTTGACGGATTATTGACATAGCATTCTCATTTTCAAGTCCTTAAGGGGAATTTCAGAGGAAATTATCTCAGTAGGATGAGAATCAGTACATTATGGTTTCCAGAAGAGGATTGCTGTCAATTACACAGGGACTTACTAGAGGCAGATCAAACGGGGGTCCCTCTGGTATATTCTGGCAGATATGTAATAGAGGTAGAAGTTTCATAAGAATTATCCAACAATAGTTATTGTTAATAACTCTAAGAATACTACTTCTATTACATACGAATTACTTCCTCCCACCTCCCCAATTCATCTACCTCTAGTTGGCGATGAGGGGAAAAAGTGATATGGCCGCCATTGTGACGTCAGGATGTGGGTAGTTATGAAACTACTTGGCGGCAACTAAGTGTGTGTAATTGACAGTGAAGAGGACGTCTGTTGAATATCTGAAAATTTGAGTTTGTGTAATTGAAGCCAAATTACAGGATTTATGGCAGATATGTAATATAGGTAGTATTCTTAGAATTATTAACAGTAATAACTTTGTTTGATGTTGGCAGGATTAATGATAAAATAACAAAATTAATAAAAACAAATGTTTAATAACTTTGTTCATAAGTTCCATTATTAAAGTACTCTAATTTTAATTCAAGATTTCAATATGAGAAAATTGTGTTAAGATCTTCATTTATTATCATGATTACTGTCATAATTTTGTCCTTGTACGTATTTCTCACCACAAAAAGTCAACATGGTCAACAAGGCAATTAGTTCAAAGGTCCAATGTAGACACTTTATAACATTTTCACAACTCAATTGTACATCATTCCACTATTAAGCTTCATTGTAAATCTCACCCCATGTTCACATAAACACAGCTAATACAGTTCATACTCTTCTCTTTTTCCTGGAAGAGTATTTGCCCACAACTATGTTCAGGACAATGTCAGATGCAGAAGAGGCATTTTCATTCTTATCATCAGAAGTCTGTTGCAATTCTGGATGCTCAGTCTGTTCCTGTGATCTGCCACTATCATCTTCACTCTGGAAAATACTCTATCAACTTCAGAGGTAGACAGAATTACACTTGCATGGATAGATAAAAGTTTCACAATGTTTGTTTGGGTATATATTCCCAAGTTGAGGCTTGAGGCTGGTCAGTGTCTTCAGGGTGGTTGATTGTGAACTGGTGTCAAGTTCCCCAGAATACAGCCCCTTAACTTGACTCCACTCAAGCTGTGTCTGGGCCACATCAAGTCCAAAGTGCTCTGCCAGCTCTGGGATCTTAAAGAGACAAAGAAGTACACACATGTAATCATAATACACATTTAAAATGCACAGCTAAACAATGGTTTAATGTGTAATAATCATTTCAATAAACATTAATAATATTGTAATTCTTGTAGTGAAAATAATTTCATTCAAGTTAGAAATATACCTTGTAAAATAGTTAACAGGTGATTATATACTCAACAACAAAAGTTCCTGTGACACCAATATTTTAGTGTATTTTTCAAACAAGTAAAGTTTGGTTTTCAACATTGTAGTACATGTATGGAATCAAGTCACAAAAATGCAACTGCTACAGAAAAGCATGCATTCCATGCAAAAGTTGACTTTTATGCAAGCCCGATGCATTCAACTCCCCAAGAATGGGGATAAAAACGTGCACTAACGGGATTCCATATGCATTGTTTATCATCGTGCTGACAACAACCACTCAGAAAAACAACAAAATTACACAATTATTCAACATTACGAAATGCCATGCCTGTCTGAAAATGAGCGTCTGCAAGCCAATGGTATGCTTCAAGCAGGAACGAGTCAACGTGATGTTGCAAGACAATTTAACGTCAACAGAAACACCAGACGAATGCAGTCATAGACCATCCTCGGAGTGGCAGGCCACACATAACCAATAATCGAAAAGACAACTGGATTTGAACAACACACCTATGAAATCGATTCCAGCCAGCAACAGTGACTGCAAGAAGCATCCCTAGCCTTCAACGAATATCTTCACAAACCGTACGTCGTCGCTGGATTGTCACAAGAAGACCCGTCAGACGTCCAATTTTGACAGGAAACCACCGTCAAGCACGTCTACAGTGGTGCAGACAGCATCTACGCTGGACAGCCATGCAGTGGGGACAAGTTCTATTTACTGACGAGTCTCATTTGCACCTCAGCCACAGGGATGGTCGGATTCGAGCGTACCGACATCGAGGTGAACGTTTCGTCAATCATTGTGTCATGGAAGAAGATCGGTTCGGGGGCGGCAGCGTTATTGTATTGGGTGGGATTTCAGCGAGACAGAGGACCCGTTTGATAATGGTAGAGGGAAATCTCAATGGACAGCGCTACCGTGACGAGATCATCGGCCCTGTTGTTCTACCGTTTTTGCGTCGCCAACAATGTTGGCGGAGGATATAGAAATGGGTTCCGTCCGTGTGTGCATGTGTGCGTGTGTGCGTGTGTGCGTGCATGTGTGCGTGTGTGCGTGCATGTGTGCGTGTGCGTCCCAAAATTGTTTCCGGAGCATAACTCAGAAAACGTTAAATATTTCTCTACAAACTTTGCATGTCTATCAGACTCATGCTGAACTGGTACCTTTTGCTATTTAGGAATTTTATAAATTTATATTTTTTACGTTTCCATGGCAACAAGTTGGACTTAGGTTCTATAAGGGTGCTGTTCATTTCCGGAGCGTTCGTTTCCGGAGCGTAACTCAAAAACCATTTAATACTTTCTTACAAAACTTTGCATGTCTACTAGGCACATACTGAACTGGTGCCTTTTGCTATTTTGGAATTTTATAAGTTTTTATTTTTTACGTTTCCATGGCAACAAGTTGGACTTAGGTTCTATAAGGGTGCTGTTCGTTTCCGGAGCGTAACACAAAAACCGTTAAATAATTTCTTACAAAACTTTGCATGTTTACCCGACACATACTGAACTGGTGCCTTTTGCTATTTAGGAGTTTTATAAAAAATTAATGTTTTACGTTTCCATGGCAACAAGTTGGACTTAGGTTCTATAAGGGTGGTGTTCGTTTCCGGAGCATAACTCAAAAACTGTTAAATATTTCCTTGTCAAATATTGCATGTCTATATATAAAGCACATACTGAACTGGTGCGATTTGATATTTAGGAATTTTATTAATGTTTCTTTTAGAATTTCCATTGCAGCTATTTTGACATGGCCTAAGAGAAATGTTTGGTCAGTTACCTGGTTTGGGACCATAACGTGTTAAAATGGGCGGGGGATATAGATGACTTCGTCGACTATACTCTTGTTCAATGTAATATTGGTTACTGCTATATCTCCTGACCACAGAAAGTCTGGATGGTTTTACTTCTTTTCAAATCAAGTCAGATGTCAGATCTTAACTGGTATGGAGGAATCTCATTGTTAAGTATTTTTGGAAAAGTTTTGACTTCTCTTTGAGAAAAGAGACTACACATAAAAATAGATATAAATGAACTTCTCTGTAACACAAGTCAAGAATTTAATGCCATTGTTGTACTTGAGACTGAGATGCTGTTCTTGAGATGCAAATAGTCACAATAGTTGAGAGCTTTGCCTTGGTCATGTGTTTGTACTCATTCTTCAAGGTGACTATTTATGTTTTCATTACATGATGCCTAAATCATTTGAACATTTCTGAGTTAATCAAGCAATAAGAATATGGCAGAATGGGTTTCATAACATAACCATGATTTTAGTTGAAGTTGTTCAGGTCAAATATTATTTGATTGGAAAGCCCCACAAATCTCCTGTAATGACAGAGTAAGGAGGCTTAGCCCAGGCTTGTCACACATTGGAACACACATTCACAAGCAGGAGTCAGGAAAATGCAAGTGAATAATGTTTCTATTATCGTTTCATATTTACATGTAAATGTCTTTTGCCACAGAATCTGTCATGCTTATTCAGACTCCGTGATTCTCAGTAATCTGTATGTGTAGTGTGCAGTGACAGCCTGCTGGGAGGCAACTGGATGTACCACTGGTAGTAAGGTCACTGCCTTCTATTATATATAAATATCACCATCTGCAATTAGAGAAGCAAGGCACGGTTAAAACTCAGCCCTACATGGTGGTGTGCTTCTAAAACAGTACTTCTTGGGGTAGGTATGTGGTTTAATATATGGTCTATATGGATTCATTGTTGTATGTATTTTACACTATACATGAAGGGTACTGGGTAGATGGACTGACTGCCTTTGAACTGAGGTCATGTGTTATACATGCAGGGCATTGTGTTGATGTAAAATCTGCCCATGGGCTCCATCATGCTGAGGTCATGTGTTATACATGCAGGGCATTGTGTTGATGTAGAATCTGCCCATTGGCTCCATCATGCTGAGGTCATGTGTTATACATGCAGGGCATTGTGTTGATGTAGAATCTGCCCATTGGCTACATCATGCTGAGGTCATGTGTTATACATGCAGGGCATTGTGTTGATGTAGAAACTGCCCATGGGCTCCATCATGCTGAGGTCATGTGTTATACATGCAGGGCATCGTGTTGATGTAGAATCTGCCCATTGGCTACATCATGCTGAGGTCATGTGTTATACATGCAGGGCATTGTGTTGATGTAGAATCTGCCCATGGGCTCCATCATGCTGAGGTCATGTGTTATACATGCAGGGCATTGTGTTGATGTAGAATCTGCCCATGGGCTCCATCATGCTGAGGTCATGTGTTATACATGCAGGGCATCGTGTTGATGTAGAATCTGCCCATGGGCTACATCATGCTGATGTCATATGTTATACTACAGGGCATTGTGTTGATGCAGAATCTGCCCATGGGCTACATCATGCTCCATCATGCTGAGGTCATGTGTTATACAAGAAAGGCATTTTGTGGGATGTGGTAAAAATATAATGAAATGTCTACACACTTACATCTTGTATTTAGAAAGAAAACAATGTAATGTACTCATTCAACTGAGTGTTTGGAAGTTGCTTTGCTTCAAGAAATTTGCTGTTCACATGATTACTTGTATGTACATAGTAAGTCATTAAGATTAATATATTCAAGGTAAATATATTAATTTGATGAAAAATGTGCTGAATTGCTATGTACAATTAGCACATGTCAATTGTTATGACAGCACCAGTGTTATCCCTGCATCTGATGTTTGTTTATTCCGATGCTGTTGTGATGTAGAGAGTGTATTACAAAGAGATTACAAAGGGCAGTAATCTGTTTCTTACACACCCTAAAATTGCACTTTTTTAGCATCGAATCGATGCATTTTGTCTGTTCTCATGATCGCAGTGGCACATTAATACATAGTACAACGGTCATGAATGACGTCGTCCGACGTACTGCTTACTATTCATAAATAATGTGACCCTCCACCTGAACCTAAAAACGTTTCCGCCATCAGTGGATTACAAAGGCGATGATGATAGTGCAAACTAGATAAGATCAAAGAACCCACATGAGGAGGATTTTCGTCGTTGATTGAGGGATGGTCTATACATAAATGTGTCATGTAAGTAATCAGAAACAATCAGACAATCTGTGTACTGTTATTTGTTTTTATGTTTTCCAATCTAACCAAGAGAACTTGTCAGAAATGCAGATAACTATCGTCGTCATTGTGCGTGACTTTGCATCAGTCATGGCATCACACAGGTCGGAAACTTTTACGATTTCTGTTGAATTTACCTGATCATTGTAATGTATATATTTTTAATTCCATAAAAATCGTGGTACGAAACTCTTCCCACAAATATTCTCAAATGCGTCAGCCAATGTATGCAACAATTAGACGAATAGATCTCTCAAAATAGGAGAGTGTAAAATCTGAAGTTACATCACAAAAAGTACAGTTTTCCGAGCACAGTGTTCCTTTCCTCACCGACCGCCTCCGTGGTCTAATGGTAGAGCATCTGCCCGGAGAGCGGAAGGTCCGGGGTTCAATCCTCAGCCGCGTCATACCAAAAGACGTTAAAAGATGGTACTTGTTGTTACCCTGGCAGGCGCTCAGCATTAAGGGGCTAAAACAAGGACTAGTTGGCTCGGAGTCAGTATACTGTGTCTGAGTGGGGTATTCATGTTAACCTGCGGCATGGTATCTCAGTGTGCTAGCACTATAAATCGCTATTAGTCTGGACTAGTACAAGCAGCCACACACACACACATACACGTGCATGCATGTCGCTATATAAGTGCAATAATCTTGGACGCGACGTTAAACCCCATTTCACCTCACCTCGTTTGCACACCTAATTTATTTCGCTTGATGCCATCTCGATAATTTGTTTTTGTGACTAAGACCATTTGTCATTTGGTTCCAAAATGTATGAGAAATTCAGGGATGCATGTATAGCAGCTGAGTTTGAAATGTACGTGATTTAATAGGTGTCTGATAACCCGCATACATGAAATGTGATTTTGTTAGCACTATCCAATATGGCGGAAAATGCACTTCAGCGTTCATGTTTGCTAATTTCCAAAACATTCTAAACGATTCCAGGTTCCAGATTTCCGTGATCACTATAATATGCTATTTTTGAAATTCAATCCTTCGACTAAATATCCGATATTCAGATTTCTAAACACACGGAAATTTTGCTTTGTCTAAAATGACAGTGGATGATATCACAGAGGAGGGAATTTCCAACAGAATTCAAAACGTTTCGTGTGCGTGATGTATTTTGAATTTTAATATATGAAGGTGACTGACAACAGTGATCAACGTCATCATAGGACACACAGCTTGTTGCCTTCAAGGAAGGTGAGGGGTAGATCTCCCGTCATTCCTCCGAAGAGATAGCTTCTACACATAGTACAATGGAATTGTAGAGGACTGAGAAGTAATATTAACAATTTACAGCTCTTAGTTCAGGATTTCAGAAAACGTATCTAAAGCAGACAGATATTTTTAACTTACATCAGTTTAATGCATATCATTATTTTTCCTATGGGTGAAAGGGCCACTGGAGGATCTTCAGTCATTGTTAAGAATGATGTTATCCACAGCCCTGTTATACTTAACACCAATCTACAAGCCGTTGCAGTTTGACTTACTTTGAACGTCGTTTTTAATTTGTTCTCACTGTATATTCCGCCTTCTTCCAGCTCTTCAGCTGACTGATCTTCAAGCTCTCAATGATCAACTCCCCAAACCTTGTATAATCATAGGTGATCTAAATGGCCAAAACCCACTCTGGGCAGGTAAAAACACAAACACTATGTATTAAGGTAAAGCACTTGAAGATTTCAATAATGGCCTATGTATATTTAATGATGACTCAAGCACTTATCAGTATCTTACAACTGGGACCTACTCTTCTCTGGATTTGTCACTTATCATGGAACTGTTCTGGGTGAACAATACCTTCCAAATGACGTGCTGGTTTTCTTGGGGAATTAGTCAGCAAAGAGCCAGAGTCACAGGAGACTAATCACAATTTTATTTACAAGAACAATTAACAATTTACAATATACTTAGATAATAACTGAGGGTGCCACAGAGAGTCGGTACAACACTCTGGGCTGTGGGAGAGAGGTCTGCTTGGTAAGTTGGTCAAACCCCTTCTCTGCCTAAAACCTGCCTACAGTATGTATTTAACAAAAATTTAAACAATAGAAAGGAATGTGATTGGTTGATACGCGATTGGTTGTGTCCTAAGCTAAATGGATGGCTAGACAGAGGGGAATACTAAATCCTGTTTATCCTGTTGGACTGGCACTAATCTTGTTGACATATTTACTGGATGCTTTGAAAGAGATTAGGGTGTCACTATAGATGAGCTTGTGTGGGGGCTAATCCTTAATGCCCTATAGACGAGCTTGTATGGGGGCTAATCCTTAATGCACTATAGATGAGCTTGTATGGGGGCTAATCCTTAATGAGTCTTAATTGAAATAATGTTATTCTAATATACCCCGGTAGGTGATGACAGATATACTTAAATAAATATCCTTTGTCTGGGAGATGGGATCTTGATACCTTAGGCTAGCATTTATCTAAAAGCTTCAAATCAATTAAACTATGTAGACGTAACTCTTGTCTTATTGAATAGTATGTCTAGAAGATGCGCTCCCATTACCTTAGGCTAGCAACCATCTAAAAAAAGCTTTAACTGAAACTACTGATATTTTATATATGCATTTTTCCTAATGATATTTATTACTTAAACTATAATTATATGAAATGATGTATAAATATTACACCATGATAACTCATAAAAGCACTTGATGTAGATCTAATTATTATAAGATAACTTAGTATAAATGTTATCCCATGATAACTTCCCCTCCGTCTGAAAAAGTTTGGACCCCAAACGTGTAAAAAAAAAATAATTAAGGCTTAGATGGACAATGTATAAAGTTAAACTGGTAGTAGTGAATAATAATTATTATAGAGTCTCTTTGATATAAGGAAACATAATATAAAAATGCTGTCATCAGGGATTCTGGATGTGGAGCTGGCTTGTCTGGGCAGTCTGTATTGGTAGTTTTATGGGTGATGAAGGAGGCCTTGAGTTCCACATCCTGGATTGGGGTTGTAAGATAGTAGGCTGTGTCCATGGAGGTTTTACATGGAAACAAAGAAAAGAGAGTTAGCATGTTCAAATACTATGTCATATATAAATACTTTCTCAGTTTGTCTGTAATAACTAGAAAATAAAACAAATATGATAATTATGATGTAAAAGATCGGTACATAAATATTACTAAACGGTGTCATGACCAGGAAGATGTATTGGCGGCAAATTACAAAAGTATATCATGAAAAATAGTAATATCCTTCTATTTTTGGATACAATCATTAGACGCATTATATATGCATCTATGTGCATGTGCATATAACAAGTGCATTGGTTTATTACGCTAATACGGTATACAAAAGGTGTATATCCTTTTTAGAATTCTTTGTTAGTTTTCGTAACTATTTGGTTTGCCTTTTTTTTGTTTTGGTTCATGTCAATTTGTTAGGTTTGGTTTATTTTAATTTGGTTTGTTTCGCTTTGCTTCGTTTCGATTTTCGTTCAGTTCAATTCGGTTCAATGCAATGTAGTTCGGTTTCATTCGGTTTGCTATATAGTTTGATTTGCTTCGGTACGATTCGCAGTATCGGTTGCTTTGGTTTGGTTCATTTCATTTAATTCACCATAAGGTTCGTTTCGTTTCGATTCACGGTATGGTTTGGTTTGGTTCACTTCATTTTCGTGATACGGTTCGTTTCAATTCGGTTTGATTTGCCGTACGGTTTGATTCGTTTTGTTACGGTTTCGGTTCGTTTTGGTACGGTTTCGGTTTCGGTTCGTTTCGCTTGGTTTTTGAGATTGGTTGATCAGGTCAATGCTCAAAATTTGTTGTGATACAAATAACTCAGATGATCAGGCTGATGCCATTTGTTCTCAACTGGCGACCCATAGTGAAAAGACTGGACACAAGAAAACATAACAAGATACAGCTAATAACTGTTTCGTGATTTGCACCGTTTATTTAGGAGATTTTGTATTTTGCACAGGAATATTTTCAATTGGCATTCACAAACATATATGGGGAGTTGATCATAAAATGGTGAACTGGGTCTATAGTGTATGCTTGTAGCACGGTAGTAAAACCTGTCGATGTTTCCCAAGTCCCCATGTGGAAAAATAACCCTTTTGGATTTATAGATTGGTAGTTCAGTCGGATCATATGGACAACTGTCTACTTTAACGGGCCACTTAGAAAGATCCTTCCAGCTATCATCAAGGTAGCGCTGTATGAGGTGGAGAGGAACACTTTCAAAATAGCGTGTTTGGTAATCATGATGATCATCTCCATATGAGACCTTGACATAGCAGTCTCCTTGAATAATTTCAATGCCCATTACTCTTTCTATTTCATGATCTACATTTCGAAGGTGTTTTGGAAAAATTGGATATGGTTTGACGTCTAATTCTATGCATGGTTTGGTGTTCTCTTGCTGGACATTCCCTGACATTGTATTCCCTGACAGAACATTGACTGATTTATTGTCTTGTGCTGAATCCTTTTGGTCGAAAAACTTATGATTCTTCAGTGGACGTTTTCGTCGTTTTCCTGACATACTTCTTTTGAGGTGAAATTCTCTCCGAATGGAGTCTGGAATGCTGCTGCCATACTCCCATGTGTTTCCTCTTTCTGGATCCTTCCATTTCACTCTGTAGTAGATTTTGCCATTTGCTCTCTTGGAACTAACAATTGAGTGGATGTCCTCTGGATTGAAGACCTGAGGGATGTCCTTGGTTTGATTACCTGATGTTGGACTTGGAGGTTGTACCTGGCTGTCGTCGGGTTGTTTTCTGGATTTGGGCTGGTGATGCTTACTATTCACTCCTCTTTTCCCTTTATTTACCTTTTCATTTACCTTGGTTGGAGCACTAGGACCTGGTGTGGCATGATTTTCCTTCATGGTTGCCGTGGGACTGGTAGGTTTTTCTGTTGTACTTGAAGCAGGGTTTTTCTTCTTTGTTGGGGTTTTTTGCTTCTGACTCTTGTTGCTGGAAGTACCTGCCTTTGTTTTGGAATTGACCTTCTTACCTTTCTGTTGTGGAGGTGATTGATCAGTTGCCTGGTAAGTTGAACTTGTTGGTGGGGAATTGTTGCTGTCAAGATGAGTATCATTGACTGGTTCCTCGTTGTCATCCATGACTCCTGAATCTATGTTACTGGGGTTATTGAGGTATGGTTCTGGAGGATACTGTGGACGATCAGCAGGATCAAAATATGGCTTCAGACGGTTGGCATGGACCAGTGGTTTGTGAATTTTGTCGTCAGAACATCGGCGCAGTTTGTAGGTATAATTTGGACCTGTATGGATGATATAATAGCTACCATACCACTTTTTGGTTAATTTGTTGGAAAGGCCTTTTTCAACTTTTTGACAGTAAAGCCAAACTCTTTGACCTGGGGCGAATTCTGGTTCTTTAGCCTTTCTATTATATTGTTCTGAATACACCTCCTTAGCCCGAGCAGTGTTTTCAGCTGCGATTGTTCTAGTGATTTCAAGCTCCTCAAGCAAATTGGAAAGATAACTTTTGTTATTGTGGCCTAAATTTTCTTTTGGAATTAATGCTACATCTTGTGGAGCTCTCATTTCCCGGCCGAAAAGCATAACATATGGGGATTTTTGAGTTGATGAATTTGGAGCCATCCGATAGGCCATCATGATGCCAGGAATAAAACGGGGCCAATCATTTTGAGACTTGTTACAATAGGCTCTTAGTGATTGATTGATGTAAGAGTTGAGCCTTTCTACACAGCTGTTTGTTTGAGGATGGTATGGGCTGGTATGGGTAAATTTAATTGCCAAAAGTTCACAAATTGCTTTGATAAGTTTGGACATGAAATTCTGACCTCTGTCTGAAATTAAGGTCCTTGGAGCGCCATAACGACAAATTATTTCTCTGACGAAAACATCTGCTACCTCTTTGGCTTCTTGGGTCCGAAGTGGAAAGGCTTCACACCATCTAGATGATGCATCTGTGATGACCAAAATGTACTTGTACTTATCTGGTGTTGTTGGCAGGGGACCGAGAATGTCAATGTGCCATCGGGTGAAGACCTCTTCTACAGGTAGTGGACGAAGTGGTGCCTTCTTGCCATGGTAGTGCCTCTTGGTCTGTTGACATACCTCACATGTCTGGACATAAGTAGCAATATCGCTGTACATTTTGGGCCAGTAGTACTTAGGTCTCATGGTGTTGTGCATCCTTTCTTTCCCATGGTGGCAACCGCCAAACTCTGAGTCATGATAGGATTGCAGGACTTGATTTCTGAGGGTTCTTGGGACTGCCAGCTGTTTAATGAACTTGTCTGCGTGGCCTTTCTGTCTTTGTGGAACAAATCGGTATAGGATGCCTTCATCAATTTCAAAAGTATTGGCTTCAATAAGAATCTTTTGACGATCCTTTTCATTTTGTGGAAGGACTTCATCCTCTTTGTAGTCAAAGATTTGGATGAAATCTGGACAAATCCTTTGTAGGTGACGTAAATTTGGATGTTCTTTTATACTTACTTCAACCAATGTGTCTTGGGTAACATCAGCATTTGAAGCATGTAATGCTGCGACAACATTAACTGGTACTGACTGATAATCCTCTTCATATTCAAAGGTGGCTGACCAATGTGTTTTCTGTGTGTCTGATTCTAAGTGATTGACAATAGGTGTGCAAATATCCTCAGTCTGAGTTGTCTGTGTGACCTGTGTGGATGAATGGGTGTTTGGCAAGATTGTATTGCTAGTTGATTTGCTTTGCTGAGTTGAAGTTACTGAGAAGACTGTTTTCTCAGCATCTTCTTCTGTCTGATCATTACAGTTAATATTTTCCTCATATTCCCTACGTGACAGAGCATCAGCATTCCCATTGGCTTTGCCGCTGCGGTGAACAATGTCAAAAGTGTAGGTAGAAAGTTCCAAAGACCATCGTCCTAACCTACCTGTGGCATCCTTGATGGATTTCAGCCACTTCAATGCTATATGATCAGTGTAGACTGTGAATTTGGAATTTGCAAGGTATGGACGAAAGGATCTAATGGCTTCAACTAGAGCTAAGCCTTCCTTTTCTGTAATGCTCCAGTTCTTTTCGCTGCCATGAAGAGCTCTACCACCAAAAGCTATTGGATGTTCATTATTTTTCTCGTCTTTTTGACTCAAAACAAAACCTATGCTCATATCACTGGCATCAGTTGCAAGAAGAAATTCTTTGTCAAAATTTGGATACGCCAGAACAGGTGTATTACTCATAGCATGTTTGAGTGTGTTGAATGCCTGATCACACTCAAGTGACCATTGGAACTTTGGTTTCTTTCCTAGTTCTGCCTCCGAATGCTTCTTTAGCAAGGCATTCAGTGGTAGCGCTATGTGAGCGTAATTTTTCACATACTTCCTGTAGAAGTTCGTGAGACCTAAGAAGGAGCGAATCTGCTTTTGTGACTTGGGCACTGGAAAGGTTCTAATTGCTTCAATCTTTTTGTCATCAACTTGAACACCTCCACATGATAAAACATGACCCAGAAAAGAAACTTTGTCCGTTGCAAAATTGCATTTGGATGGCTTTAGTGTTAATTTTGCCTGTTTCAGATAGTAAAATACTTGCTCCAAATGTTGGAGATGCTCTTCAAAGTTTTGGCTGTAAATTATCAAATCATCAATGTATATCAGCGCAACCTTAAAAAGCAATTTTCGTAGCACTTTGCTCATGAGCTGTTGAAAACAAAGTGGAGAATTAGTCAAACCTTGGGGCAATCGTTTGAATTGATAAAGGCCTTGATGGGTGACGAAAGCAGTTTTATGCTTTGAATCTTCATGTAATGGCACTTGGAAGAAGCCATTAGCAAGGTCTAAAGTTGAGAAGATCTTAGCATGTGCATTTGCGATGTTATCAATAACATCATCAAAAACAGGAAGAGGCCAAGACATTGGTAAAGTGACAGAATTCAACTTTCTGTAGTCACAAACAAATCTATATGAGCCATCGCGTTTTTTGACTAGGATAATTGGAGCTGAATACATAGAAGTAGATTCCTCGATCAAATCATACTTCAGAAAATCATCTATAAGTTCTTCAGTGACTTTTTGGAGATGAGGAGATTGACGATATGGTCTACTCTTAACGGGTTGGTGGTTGCCAGTGTCAATGATATGTTGGTGCATGTCAGTCTTACCTAAATCTGCAAGACTCGTTGAAAACATGTTTCTATTTTGTCCCAAAAATCTAAGTAGTCTGTGTCGTTGGTCTGGAGTCAGTTGTGTATTGGTCAAATCAAATCCTAATTCTTGTGCAATTTTAACGTAATCCCTGGTGTCATTGGCTCTCTTCTCAGTGGTGTGAACGGTACTGATGAATGGTTGGTCAGAGTCGATTTCATAAACAGAGCCCTGTTCTATGTAACTAAATTTGCCTACAACTGTACCCTTGTCAAGAACCTTTTCTTCTTGGGAGGGATTCATAAGCCTAAATGTAGCAGTTTTGCTTTTCACTTTGGAAAGAGTTCTACCACCTGCTACTTCAGAATGAGCAGTGAGGGAAGCAATGGGTTCAATGAGGATGAGAGAGTCCTCTTTGGTCTCTGATAGTCTAACCTTGAAATGAATTTCACTCTGAGGGGGGATGTAAATCTGATCTATTGTTTTTGCTAATCCACTAATCTCTTGTACTGAATTGGCTATGAAATTGATATATTGCCTGTCTGAGGTGCTGTTGTTAAGTATCAAGGAATGACAGCTATAATCTAAGACTGCATCATTGTCATCAAGGAAGTTTTCACCTAGTATCACTGCCTCTGGAAGTGTAGGCAGAATGTGGAATCTTTGAGAAAATTCCTGATCCTCAATGACAAAATCTAACACAACTGAACCTAACACTTTATGCAATTCGCCGCCAACACCTTTAACCTGTGGAAAGGGTGAGTTTCCAAGAGTAAGGTTTTCAAAAGCTGTGCTAAGAAAAGCAGACGAAATACAAGAAATGGATGCCCCTGTATCTACTAAACAATTTGTTGTTTTTGTGCCAAATTTTGCCTGAATTACACTGTTGGCAAGGGGCGTAACTAAAGACACTGTTGGAATTTCACTTTCAAAGTTACTTTCCATTCCAGACTCCATATTTGCCATGACACCTATTAGTATGTACTGTACTAAATTAAAGGATGACAAGTATTCAACAATGTATTACTTACAATATTTGAAGACTTTTTCTTCCTTTGTTGGTGTCTTTGGAGGAGTTGGTTGTCTTTAATCCAGTGTTGAGGTCAGAGGTAGATGCAGCTTGCTTGTTATTCCATCAGATGATCACGGTTGGGCATGTCCTCCAATGGGTTCTTGTAGCTGGTCGTAGTTAGTTCCTGGACTCTGTGGTTCCGAAAACGATGATTCTCCGCCAAATTATCATGGAACTGTTCTGGGTGAACAATACCTTCCAAATGACGTGCTGGTTTTCTTGGGGAATTAGTCAGCAAAGAGCCAGAGTCACAGGAGACTAATCACAATTTTATTTACAAGAACAATTAACAATTTACAATATACTTAGATAATAACTGAGGGTGCCACAGAGAGTCGGTACAACACTCTGGGCTGTGGGAGAGAGGTCTGCTTGGTAAGTTGGTCAAACCCCTTCTCTGCCTAAAACCTGCCTACAGTATGTATTTAACAAAAATTTAAACAATAGAAAGGAATGTGATTGGTTGATACGCGATTGGTTGTGTCCTAAGCTAAATGGATGGCTAGACAGAGGGGAATACTAAATCCTGTTTATCCTGTTGGACTGGCACTAATCTTGTTGACATATTTACTGGATGCTTTGAAAGAGATTAGGGTGTCACTATAGATGAGCTTGTGTGGGGGCTAATCCTTAATGCCCTATAGACGAGCTTGTATGGGGGCTAATCCTTAATGCACTATAGATGAGCTTGTATGGGGGCTAATCCTTAATGAGTCTTAATTGAAATAATGTTATTCTAATATACCCCGGTAGGTGATGACA